>NC_091993.1:124989260-125302973 GCF_044704955.1 Pristiophorus japonicus
ATACTCACATCACTCACACCCAATCACACTCACCCAACTTACACTCATCCAATCAATCACACCCAATGACATTCATCACTCACTCACTCACACGCACTCACGCTCACCCAACTCACACCCAATCACACTGACCCACTCACACACAATCACACTCAGTCACAAACAGTCACACTCACCTCACTCACACCCAATCACACTCACCCAATCACACCCAATCACACTCACCCACTCCCATCCAATCACACTCACGCAACTCACACACACTCACTTTCACCCAACTCACTCCCACTCACACTCACCCAACTCACACCCACTCACACTCAAACTCGCACACAATCACACTCACCCACTGTTACCCAATCACACTCACCCCACTCACACCCAATCACACTCACCCAACTCACACTCACTGCACTCGCACCCAATCACACTCACCAACTCACAACCAATCACACTCACACTACTCACACCCAATCACACTCACCCAACTCACACTCAATCACACTCACCCAATCACACCCAATTCACAACCAATCACACTCACCCCACTCACACCCAATCACACTCACACAATCACTCACACCTAATCACACTCACTCACTCACACCCATTCACACTCACACACTCACCCAATCACACTCACCCAACTCACACCCAATCACAATCACCCAACTCACACCCACTCACACTCACTCAATCATACCCATCCAATCACTCACACCCAGTCACACTCACTCACTCACACGCACTCACACTCACCCAACTCACACCCGATCACACTCACGCACTCACACACAATCACACTCGCCCACTCACACTCACCAACTCACACTCACCCCACTCACGCCAAATCACGCTTACCCAACTCACACCCAATCGCTCTCACTCACTCACACCCAATCACACTCAAACACTCTCACCCAATCACACTCACCCCACTCATACACAATCACACTCAGCCCACTCACAGACAATCACACTCACCCAACTCACACCCAATCACTCGCACCCAATCACACTCATTCCACTCACACCCAATCACATCCAATCACACTCAGTCACACACAGTCACACTCACCCCACTCACACCCAATGACACTCACCCAACTCACACCCAATCACACTCACCCAATCACACCCAATCACACTCACCCAACTCACACCCAATCACACTCACCCCACTCGCACCCAATCACACTCACCAACTCATACCAAATCACTCTCACCCCACTCCCATCCAATCACACTCACGCAACTCACACCCAATCACACTCACCTACTCTTACCCAATCATACTCAGCCCCCTCACAACTAATCACCTTCATCCAACTCACACACACTCACTTTCACACAACTCACTCCCAGTCACACTCACCCAACTCACACCCACTCACACTCACCAAACTCGTACCCAATCACACTCACCCAACTCACACCCAATCACTCACACCCAATCACACTCACCCAACTCACACCCAATCACTCACACCCAATCACACTCACACAACTCACACCCAATCACACTCACCCCACACAAACCCAATCACACTCATCTCACTCACACCCAATCACACTCAGTCACATACAGTCACACTCAACCCACTCACACCCAAACACACTCACCCAACTCACATCAAATCACACTCACCCAATCACACTCACCCAATTCACAACCAATCACACTCACATCACTCACACCCAATCACACTCACCTCACTCACACCCAATCACACTCACCCAATCACACTTACTCACTCACACCCACTCATACCCAATTACACCCACCCAATCACACCCAATCACAATCACCCAACTCACACCCAATCACACTCATCCCACTAGTAGCCAATCACACTCACCCAACTCACACCCAATCACACTCACCCCACTCACACCCAATCACACTCACTGCACTCGCACCCAATCACACTCACCAACTCACACCCTATCACACTCACCCCACTCACACCCAATTACACTCACCCAACTCACACCCAATCACATTCACCCCACTCACACCCACTCACACACATTCCACTCACACCCAATCACAATCACCCAATCACTCACAACCAATCACACTCACCCAACTCACACCCAATCACACTCACACAATCACACTCACCCAATCACACCCAATCACACTCACCCAACTCACACCCAATCACACTCACCCCACTCGCAGCCAGTGACACTCACCCAACTCACACCCAATCACACTCACCCCACACATACCCAATCACACACATTCCACTCACACCCAATCACACTCAGTCACACTCAATCATACTCACACAACTCACACCCAATCACACTCACCCCACTCACACCCAATCACACTCACCCCACACAAACCTAATCCCAATCATCCCACTCACACCCAATCACACTCAGTCACACACAGTCACACTCACCTCACTCACACCCAATCACACTCACCCAACTCACACCCAATCACACTCACCCAATCACACCCAATCACACTCACCCCACTCACAGCCAATCACACTCATCCAATTCACACACACTCACTTTCACCCAACTCACTCCCACTCACACTCACCCAACTCACACCCACTCACACTCAAACTCGCACACAATCACACTCACACACTGTTACCCAATCACACTCACCCCACTCACACCCAATCACACTCACCCAACTCACACTCACTGCACTCGCACCCAATCACATTCACCAACTCACACCCAATCACACTCACACCACTCACACCCAATCACACTCACCCAACTCACACTCAATCACACTCACCCAATCACACTCACCCAATTCACAACCAATCACACTCACCCCACTCACACCCAATCACACAATCACTCACACCTAATCTCACTCACTCACTCACACCCATTTACACTCACGCACTCACCCAATCACACTCACCCAACTCACACCCACCCAATCTCACCTAATCACATTCACCTAACTCACACCCAATCACACTCACCCCACTCACACCCAATCACACTCAGTCACACACAATCACACTCACCCAATTCACAACCAATCACACTCACATCACTCACTCCCAATCATGCTCACCCAATTCCACCCAATTACACTCACCCCACTCACACCCAATCACACTCACCCCACTCACACCCAATCACACTCACCCAATCAAACTTACTCACTCACACCCACTCATACCCAATTACACTCACCCACTCACACCCAATCACACTCACCCCACTCACGCCCAATCACACTCACCCAATCACATTCACTCACTCACACCCACTCACACACAATCACACTTACCCAATCACTCACACACAATCACACTCACCAAACTCACATCCACTCGCACTCATGCACACACCCAATCACACTCTCCCAATCACTCACACTCAATCACACCCAGTCACTCACACCCACTCACAAACCCAATCTCACTCACTCAATCACTCACACCAAATCATACTCACTCCCTCACACCCACTCACACTCACCAACTCTCACCCAATCAGACTCACCCCACTCACACCCAATCACACTCACCCAATCACACTCACCTCACTCACACCCAATCACACTCTCCCCACTCACACCCAATCACACTCATCAAACTCACACCCAATCACACTCACATCCAATCACACCCACCCAATCACTCATAACCAATCACACTCACACAACTCACACCCAATCACACTCACCCAATCACACTCACCCAATTCACAACCAATCACACTCACAGCACTCACTCCCAGTCACACTGACATCACTCACTCCCAATCACACTCACCCCATTCCACCAAATTACACTCACCCCACTCACACCCAATCACACTCACCCAATCACACTCACTCACTCACACCCACTCACACCCAATCACACTCACCCAATCACTCACACACAATCACACTCACTCACTCACACCCACTCGCACTCACGCACACACCCAATCACACTCTCCCAATCACTCACACACAATCACACCCAGTCACTCACACACACTCACACTCATGCACACACCCAATCTCACTCACCCAATCACTCACATCAAATCACACTCACTCCCTCACACCCACTCACACTCACCCACTCTCACCCAATCAGACTCACCCCACTCACACCCAATCACACTCACCAAACTCACACCCAATCACACTAACATCCAATCACACCCACTCAATCACTCACAACCAATCACACTCACACAACTCACATCCAATCACACTTACCCCACACAAACCCAATCACACTCATCTCACTCACACCCAATCACACTCAGTCACATACAGTCACACTCAACCCACTCACACCCAATCACACTCACCCAACTCACATCCAATCACACTCACCCAATCACACTCACCCAATTCAAAACCAATCACACACACATCACTCACACCCAATCACACTCACACCCACTCACACCCAATCACACTCACCCAATCACACATACTCACTCGCACACAATCACAATCACCCAATTCAAAACCAATCACACTCACACAACTCACACCCAATCACACTCACCCCACACAAACCCAATCACACTCATCTCACTCACACCCAATCACACTCAGTCACACACAGTCACACTCAACCCACTCACACCCAATTACACTCACCCAATCACACTCACCCAATCACACCCAATCACAATCACCCAACTCACACCCAATCACACTCACCCCACTTGCACCCAATCACACTCACCCAACTCACACCCAATCACACCCACGCAACTCACACCCAATCACACTCACCCCACACAAACCCAATCACACTCATCTCACTCACACCCAATCACACTCAGTCACACACAGTCACACTCAACCCACTCACACCCAATCACACTCACCCAACTCACATCCAATCACACTCAGTGACACACAGTCACACTCAACCCACTCACACCCAATCACACTCACACAACTCACACCCAATCACACTCACCCCACACAAACCCAATCACACTCATCTCACTCACACCCAATCACACTCAGTCACACACAGTCACACTCAACCCACTCACACGCAATCACACTCACCCAACTGACACCCAATCACACTCACCCCACACAAACCCAATCACACTCATCTCACTCACACCCAATCACACTCAGTCACACACAGTCACACTCAACCCACTCACACCCAATCACACTCACCCAACTCACATCCAATCACACTCACCCAATCACACTCACCCAATTTACAACCAATCACATTCACCTCACTCACACTCAATCACACTCACCCAATCACACTTACTCACTCACACCCACTCACACCCAATTACACTCACCCAATCACACTCACCCAATCACACCCAATCACAATCACCCAACTCACACCCAATCACACTCACCCCAGTTGCACCCAATCACACTCACCCAACTCACACCCAATCACACTCACCCCAGTTGCACCCAATCGCACTCACCCAACTCACACCCAATCACACTCACCCAATCACACTTACTCACTCACACCCACTCATACCCAATTACACTCACCCAATCACACTCACCCAATCACACCCAATCACAATCACCCAACTCACACCCAATCACACTCACCCCAGTTGCACCCAATCACACTCACCCAACTCACACCCAATCACACTCACCCCACTCACACCCAATCATACTCACTGCACTCGCACCCAATCACACTCACCAACTCACACCCTATCACACTCACCCCACTCACACCCAATCACACTCACCCAACTTACACCCAATCACATTCACCCCACAAACACCCACTCACACTCATCCACTCACACCCAATCACAATCACCCAATCACTCACACCCAATCACACTCACTCACTTACACATAATCACACCCACTCACACCCAATCACACTCACCCCAGTCACACACAATCACACTCACACCCAATCGCACTCACCCCACTCACACCCAATCACAATCACTCAATCACTCACACCCAATCACACTCACTCACTCACACGTAATCACACCGACTCACACCCAATCACACTCACCCCACTCACACCCAATCACACTCACCCAATCACACTTACTCACTCACACCCAATCACAATCACCCAACTCACACCCAATCACTCACACCCAATCACACTCACACAACTCACACCCAATCACACTCATCCCACACAACACCCAATCACACTCATCTCACTCACACCCAATCACACTCAGTCACACACAGTCACACTCAACCCACTCACACCCAATCACACTCACCCAACTCACATCCAATCACACTCACCCAATCACACTCACCCAATTCACAACCAATCACACTCACCTCACTCACACTCAATCACACTCACCCAATCACACTTACTCACTCACACCCACTCATGCCCAATTACACTCACCCAATCACACTCACCCAATCACACCCAATCACAATCACCCAACTCACACCCAATCACACTCACCCCAGTTGCACCCAATCACACTCACCCAACTCACACCCAATCACACTCACCCCACTCACACCCAATCACACTCACCCCACTCACACCCAATCACACTCACCCAACTCACACCCAATCACATTCACCCCACTCACACTCATCCACTCACACCCAATCACAATCACCCAATCACTCACACCCAATCACACTCACTCACTTACACATAATCACACCCACTCACACCCAATCACACTCACCCCAGTCACACACAATCACACTCACACCCAATCGCACTCACCCCACTCACACCCAATCACAATCACTCAATCACTCACACCCAATCACACTCACTCACTCACACGTAATCACACCGACTCACACCCAATCACACTCAGCCCACTCACACCCAATCACACTCACCCAATCACACTTACTCACTCACACCCAATCACAATCACCCAACTCACACCCAATCACTCACACCCAATCACACTCACACAACTCACACCCAATCACACTCATCCCACACAAACCCAATCACATTCATCTCACTCACACCCAATCATACTCAGTCAAACACAGTCACACTCAACCCACTCACACCCAATCACACTCACACAACTCACACCCAATCACACTCACCCCACACAAACCCAATCACACTCATCTCACTCACACCCAATCACACAGTCACACGCAGTCACACTCAACCCACTCACACTCAATCACACTCACCCAATCACACTTACTCACTCACACCCACTCATACCCAATTATACTCACCCAATCACACTCACCCGATCACACCCAATCACAATCACCCAACTCACACCCAATCACACTCACCCCACTTGCACCCAATCACACTCACTGCACTCGCAGCCAATCACACTCACCAACTCACACCCTATCACACTCACCCCACTTACACCCAATCACACTCACCCAACTCACACCCAATCACATTCACCCCACTCACACCCACTCACACTCATCCACTCACACCCAATCACAATCACCCAATCACTCACACCCAATCACACTCACTCACTTACACGTAATCACACCCACTCACACCCAATCACACTCACCCCAGTCACACACAATCACACTCACACCCAATCGCACTCATCCCACTCACAGCCAATCACAATCACTCAATCACTCACACCCAATCACACTCACTCACTTACACGTAATCACACCCACTCACACCCAATCACACTCACCCCAGTCACACACAATCACACTCACACCCAATCGCACTCATCCCACTCACAGCCAATCACAATCACTCAATCACTCACACCCAATCACACTCACTCACTCACATGTAATCACACCCACTCACACCCAATCACACTCACCCCACTCACACCCAATCACACTCACCCAATCACACTTACTCACAATCACCCAACTCACACCCAATCACTCACACCCAATCACACTCACACAACTCACACCCAATCACACTCACCCCACACAAACCCAATCACAATCATCTCACTCACACCCAATCACACTCAGTCACACACAGTCACACTCAACCCACTCACACCCAATCACACTCACACAACTCACACCCAATCACACTCACCCCACACAAACCCAATTACACTCATCTCACTCACAACCAATCACACTCAGTCACACACAGTCATAATGAACCCACTCACACCCAATCACACTCACCATACTCACATCCAATCACACTCACCCAATCACACTCACCCAATTCATAATCAATCACACTCACCTCACTCACACTCAATCACACTCACCCAATCACACTTACTCACTCACACCCAATTACACTCACCCAATCACACTCACCCAATCACACCCAATCA
Source organism: Pristiophorus japonicus (assembly GCF_044704955.1). Taxonomy (NCBI): domain Eukaryota; kingdom Metazoa; phylum Chordata; class Chondrichthyes; family Pristiophoridae; genus Pristiophorus; species Pristiophorus japonicus. Next base: position 124,997,506 of record NC_091993.1, read on the forward strand.
CAATCACCCAACTCACACCCAATCACACTCACCCCACTTGCACCCAATCACACTCACCCAACTCACACCCAATCACACTCACCCCACTCACACCCAATCATACTCACTGCACTCGCACCGAATCACACTCACCAACTTACACCCACTCACACTCACCCCACTCACACCCAATCACACTCACCCAACTCACACCCAATCACATTCACCCCACTCACACCCACTCACACTCATCCACTCACACCCAATCACACTCACCCAATCACTCACACCCAATCACACTCACTCACTTACACGTAATCACACCCACTCACACCCAATCACACTCACCCCAGTCACACACAATCACACTCACACCCAATCACACTCAACCCACTCACACCCAATCACACTCACCCTATTCCCATCCAATCATACTCCCGCAACTCACACCCAATCAAACTCATCCACTCTTACTCAATCACACTCACCTCACTCTGGGCAACCACACTCACCCAACTCACATCCACTCACACCCAATCACACTCACCCAATCACTCACACATGATCACACCCACTCACTCACTCACACCCACTCACACTCACGCACACACCCAATCGCACTCTCCCAATCACTCACACACAATCACACCCAGTCACTCACACCCACTCACACTCACGCACACACCCAATCTCACTCACCCAATCACTCACACCAAATCACACTCACTCCCTCACACCCATTCACACTCACCCACTCTCACCCAATCAGACTCACCCCACTCACACCAATCACACTCACCTCACTCACACCCAATCAGACTCACCCCACTCACACCCAATCACACTCAACAAACTCACACCCAATCACACTCACATCCAATCACACCCACCCAATCACTCACAACCAATCACACTCACCCAACTCACACCCAATCACACTCACCCCACTCACACCCAATCACACACATTCCACTCACACCCAATCACACTCAGTCACACACAATCACACTCACCCCAATCACACGCACCCAACTCACACCCAATCACACTCACCCAATCAGACTCACCCAATCACACCCAATCACACTCACCCAACTCACACCCAATCACACTCACCCCACTCGCACCCAGTGACACTCACCCAACTCATACCCAATCACACTCACCCCACACATACCCAATCACACACATTCCACTCACACCCAATCACATTCAGTCACACACAATCACACTCACCCTACTCACACCCAATCACACTCACCCAACTCACACCCAATCACACTCACCCAATCACACTCACCCAATTCACAACCAATCACACTCACATCACTCACTCCCAATCACACGCACCCCATTCCTCCCAATTACACTCACCCCACTCACACCCAATCACACTCACCCAATCACACTCACTCAATCACACCCACTCACACACAATCACACTCACCCAATCACACCCAATCACACTCACCCAAATCACACCCAATCACAATCATCCAATCACACACACCCAATCCAACCCAACTCGCACCCAATCATACTCATCCTCTCACACCCATCACACTCACTCACACCCAATCACGCTCACCCACTCGCACTCACCCAACTCACACCCAATCACACTCACCCACTCACAACCAATCACACTCACCCATTCACAGCCAATCACACTCACCCAACTCACAACCAACTCACACCCACACCCAATTCAGACTCAACACCAATCACATCCATAGCCAACTCACACTCACATCCAACTTATACTCACATCCAGCTCACACTCACAGTTCACCCACTCTCACACTCCCAAACACAAACTCACTAAACACATACACTCACTCACACATTTAACAAACACCAATCACACTTATACACACACACTCTACTCAAACCCACACTCACACCCACATTTAAATTACACACACCCAAACTTACACACTCTGACCAAAACTGTCACTCACCCTAAATCACATTCACCCAAACTCACACTCACCCAAACTCACCCTCACCCAAACTCACACACACACCATCGCACACACACTCACCAAACACACACTCACAAACCCAAACACACACTCTCTCACTCACATCCAAACTCACATTAACCCAAACTCATACTCACAAACACTCACAAACACACTCACCCCCAAACACAAACTCACACTCACAAGCGCACAAACTCACTCACACACAAACTTCATTCACACGCTCACCAAACTCACACTCAAACTCGCACACACTCTATCTCACACACAAATGAACAAACTCACACACATAATCACAAATAAATTGACACACAACTCATTAACACAAACCCAGAATCAAACACACATACACCCTAACTGACACACACAAATGAACAAACTCACACTCAATCACAAATAAACTCACACCCAACTAATTAACACAAACTCACACACACTCCCAACTACTTAAGAACAAGCTCACACCCAAACAAACAAGTTCACGCCCAGTGAGGGAGCGCTGCACTATTAGAGGTGTCGCCTTTCGGATGAGACATTAAACCGAGGCCCCGTCTGCCCTCTCAGGTGGACATAAAAGATCGCATGACCACTATTTTGAAGAAGAGCATGAAAGTACTCCCCAGCATTCTGGCTAATATTTATCCCTCAACCAACATCACTAAAAAAAAGATGATCTGGTCATTTATCTCATTGCTGTTTATGGGATATTGCTGTGGGAAAATTGGCAGCCATGTTTACTTCATTACAACAGTGACTGCACTTCAAAGGTGTTTCATTTGCTGTAAAGCACTTAGGTTCTTGTAAGGTCATGAAAGGTGTTATATAAATGCTTGTTTTTCTTTGTGTAAAGGTGCTATATAAATGCAAATTGTCGTTGCTGGTTGCACCTATGTTTCTCAAATAAACATACGTGCACGCACATACAAAGCCTGAAGAACATAATGTACAAACACATCAACACGCAAACAATAGCCAAGGGCTGAAGACACTTTCCGACCGCTGTAGTGCTGATGACCATCAATGCATGGGCCCACTCAAGATAAACATACCTTTTATTAAAGAATCCAGTACACCTCCCAATCTGCCGCTGGTTCCAGGAGCTCTCAAGCTTGGCTACGAGTAAGCACACACTGAGTTAGATTCAGTGCACCTGCAGGCTGACGTCAGGCAAGAGAGATGTCATTGAGTCAACAGTTTGCTTTGGAGGCAGTTCAGAGAAGGTTCACTCGGTTGATTCCGGGGATGAGGGGGTTGACCTATGAGGAAAGGTTGAGGAGGTTGGGCCTCTACTCATTGGAATTCAGAAGAATGAGAGGTGATCTTATCGAAACATATAAGATTATGAGAGGGTTTGACAAGGTGGATGCAGAGAGGATGTTTCCACTGATAGGGGAGACTAGAACTAGAGGGCATGATCTTGGAATAAGGGGTCGCCCATTTAAAACTGAGATGAGGAGGAATTTCTTCTCTCAGAGGGTGGTAAATCTGTGGAATTCGCTGCCTCAGAGAGCTGTGGAAGCCGGGACATTGAATAAATTTAAGACAGAGATAGATAGCTTCTTAACCGATAAGGGATTAAGGGGTTATGGGGAGTGGGCAGGGAAGTGGACCTGAGTCCATGATCAGATCAGCCTTGATCATATTGAATGGCGGTGTAGGCTCGAAGGGCTGAATGGCCTATTACTGCTCCTATTTTCTATGTTTCAATGTTTCTATAATGGGCGCTAAGTTGTCAATCTCACTCAGAGAGCCATAGGATAGTTGATGCAAGAGATATGAAAATATTACACTGTTCAAAATATTGAAGCATTCCTGAGAACCCCATTCTAACTTCTGGGAGTCTCAGCCATCGAAGGAAAACTGCAAAAAGAAAAACAACTACATGTATATAGCACCTCATCACATTGGAAGTGTAGTCACTGTTCATGAAGAAAGACTAGGCTTATATTCACTGGAATTTAGAAGAATGAAAGGGGATCTCATAGAAACATATAAAATTCTGACGGGATTGGACAGGTTAGATGCAGGAAGAATGATCCCAATGTTGGGGAAGTCCAGAACCAGGGGACACAGTCAAAGGGTAAAGGGTAAGCCATTTAGGACTGAGATGAGAAGAAACTTCGTCACTCAGAGAATTGTGAACCTGTGGAATTCTCTACTGCAGAGAGTTGTTGAGTCCAGTTCGTTGGATATATTCAAAAGGGAGTTAGATGTGGCCCTTACAGCTAAAGGGATCAAGGGGTATGGAGAGAAGGAAGGAATGAGGTACTGAAGTTGCATGATCAGCCATGATCATATTGAATGGTGGTGCAGGCTCGAAGGGCCGAATGGCCTGCTCCTGCACCTATTTTCTATGTTTCTATGTTTCATCTCAGGAATCAACCTTATGAACCTTCTCTGAACTGCCTGCAATGCAAGTATATCCTTCCTTAAATAAGAAGACCAAAACTGTACGCAGTACTCCAGGTGTGGTCTTACCAACGCCCTGTACCGTTGGAGCAGGACTGTAAATCTTTGGAATTCTCTACCCCAGAGAACTGTGGATGCTCAGCCGTTGAGTATATTCAAGACAAAGGTCGATACATTTTGGGGAACTAAGGGAATTAAGGAATATGGGATAATGCAGGAAGGTGCAGTTGAGGTAGAAGATCAGCCGTGATCTTGTTGAATGGTGGAGCAGGCTCGAAGGGCCAAATTACCTACTCCAGCTCCTATTTCGTATGTTATTATGTTCTTAGGTTCAACTGAGCCAAGTTGATGCAGCCTATTATTGAAGGCAAAAGAATTTTTTCAAATCAATATACAGCAACAGAAAAAAAATACAGTTAAGTCAACACATAGAGGAAGGAATACAGAACTCTGATGTGGACCACCTAGAATCTGGAAAGCCCACTTTGAAAACCTATGGTGTCGGGAGGCATCTTCTGAGTCTGGTGCTCAGGTGCTTTGTTGGTGCAGTGCTGAGGGTGGTTTATTCTGCATCCAACTGTTTTATATCATGAGACCAGCCACGATCTAACTGAATGGAGGAGCAGACTCGAAGGGGTAAATGGCCTCCTCCTGTTGCTGTGCCTGGCCTGACAGAACTGGATGCTGACAATATATGCTCAAAATGGAAAGTGTCCCCATTTCCCATTGCTCACCGTGGTAATGTCGATGAAGGAAATAATGACATTTTGGAGGGGGAGAAAGGACTTGCAGCTTAGAGGCATCTAAGTGATCAAATATTCCGCCAAAAGATGTGACTCTGCCTGGAACCAGATGATTGCATCTTGAAGCGTTTGAAACATAGAAACATAGAAAATAGGTGCAGGAGCAGGCCATTCAGCCCTTCTAGCCTGCACCGCCATTCAATGAGTTCATGGCTGAACATGCAACTTCAGTACCCCCTTCCTGCTTTCACGCCATACCCCTTGATCCCCCGAGTTGTAAGGACTTCATCTAACTCCCTTTTGAATATATTTAGTGAATTGGCCTCAACTACTTTCTGTGGTAGAGAATTCCACAGGTTCACCACTCTCTGGGTGAAGAAGTTTCTCCTTATCTCGGTCCTAAATGGCTTACCCCTTATCCTTAGACTGTGACCTCTGGTTCTGGACTTCCCCAACATTGGGAACATTCTTCCTGCATCCAACCTGTCCAAACCCATCAGAATTTTAAACGTTTCTATGAGGTCCCCTCTCACTCTTCTGAACTCCAGTGAATACAAGCCCAGTTGATCCAGTCTTTCTTGATAGGTCAGTCCCACCATCCCGGGAATCAGTCTGGTGAATCTTCGCTGCACTCCCTCAATAGCAAGAATGTCCTTCCTCAGGTTAGGAGACCCAAACTGTACACAATACTCCAGGTGTGGCCTCACCAAGGCCCTGTACAACTGTAGCAACACCTCCCTGCCCCTGTACTCAAATCCCCTCGCTATGAAGGCCAACATGCCATTTGCTTTCTTCACCGCCTGCTGTACCTGCCTGCCAACCTTCAATGACTGATGTACCATGACACCCAGGTCTCGTTGCACATGTTTGCTCAATTGTCTTTTGGGATCAGGGAGAAATTTCATTTTTAAAGTGATAAAGGGATTCGATAGGGTAGATACAGAGGGGACGATTTTGATCAAGGCCTCTGTCCGCCCAAGAGCCGCCCAAAGTGCCGCCATAGCCGCCGAGGTACCGGACGGTACTGTGGGCGGGGTTTTCATGGCCGAGGTCCCTCGAAGGTCGGCAGTCAGCAAATGGACGACATACCCCGCCAATCTGGGAGGCAACAGGAGGGAGGTCTCGTTCTCGGCGGCAGAGACGCTTGCCACCCAAGTGCCGCCGAGAGTGGAGTCGGGTCCACGGAGGGTCGAAGACCTGAAATAAAAAATCATCAGTAAAAAATAAAAATACTATCGGAAGTCCTTCAGGGGGCCCCATCCAGGTAAGTCGCCGTGGAAACGTTTAAAATTCTGACGGGTTTGGACAGGTTGGATGCAGGAAGAATGTTCCCAATGTTGGGGAAGTCCAGAACCAGGGGTCACAGTCTAAGGATAAGGGGTAAGCCATTTAGGACCGAGATGAGGAGAAACTTCTTCACCCAGAGAGTGGTGAACCTGTGGAATTCTCTACCACAGGAAGTAGTTGAGGCCAATTCACTAAATATATTAAAAAGGGAGTTAGATGAAGTCCTTACTACTCGGGGGATCAAGGGTTATGGCGTGAAAGCAGGAAGTGGGTACTGAAGTTTCATGAATGGTGGTGCAGGCTAGAAGGGCTGAATGGCCTACTCCTGCACCTATTTTCTATGTTTCTATGTTTCTATGAAATTTAAAAAAAAAAAATCACTTTTTTTCAGGTTCTTCATATTTACCGTTGGGGTCAGACCAGCCTCCAGCCAGCGGCCCGCCCCCTGTGCTGCCGCTGGCTCCCGCCCGCAGAAATCTGGGAGCTCGGCGGGCGGGAGCTCAGTTGCGCCACTCGGCCGCCCGCTGACGTCAGCGGGCGCTTCCCGGTGCCTCTCCCTTCCCGCCCGCTCCAGGCCACCCCGAAAGTGGCACTGGGCGGATCTGCAGGAGCAATGTCGGCGGCAGCGGGCAGTGAGTTGATGAATTTTGGCCCCAGAGAAACTATTCCCTCTGGGAATCCAGAACAAGGGGGCCACAATCTTAACATTAGAGCTCGGCCACTCAGGAGTGAAATCAAGAAACACTTTTTTGCACAAAGGTTGTGGCAATCTGGAACTCTCTCCCCCAAAAAGGTTGAAATTTTTAAGACAGATCGATAGACATTTATTGGGAAACAATAGCAAGGAATATGGAACAAAGGCAAGGAAATGGAATTGAGGTGCAGATCATCCATGATTTAATTGAATAACGGAACAACTGCGAGGGGCTGAATGGCCTCCTCCTGTTCCTATCACATAACCCACCCTGTCTCCCACATCAACTCAATTTACTTCATCATATAATATGTTTGCAAACCAGCAGATTAATAATTGCTAAACACCTTTTTATGAAGATGCTGCTGCTTTAAAGAATGAGTTAGGAGGAGATTGTGATGTGCTACTGAGGGACGAATGGCTCAGTCATACCAACGGGACATAACAGGAAGTGATAGCGTTAACATGATAGGCTTATCTCGTATTATAGAGGAGCTACATTATGTCTCATCTTGTGCTTTCCATTGTAGCTTGCTGTCAGGAGGAGTTATCCTGTGGAGCTTCAATCGTGGGTAAATGCCACTGTTCAATCAATGGTTCTTTATATTTATTTCCAAAAGAGGTCAGAAGCTATTGAATTGCCATGGTAATAGTGGTCATTGAAATGAGTACATCAGCTGATGGGCTTGGGTTCATATCCAGGATTTCCAATGCATGGAGTTCCCGACCTTGGCTGGGTTACCAGTAGGAGATATTCTGACAAAGACAGGACACCTCTATTTGCTTGGGAAATAGTACGCATCATGGGTGAGTGGGGGGTCCTAAAGTAGCAAAACTGGAGAACTGGAAGAGAAGATTAACGGACCATTCCGGGCCATCGTGGGGGTCTGCCACTTCACTGAAATTTTTTAAAAATTCATTCTTGGGATGTGGGCCAGCATTTATTGCCCATCCCTAGTTGTCCAGGCTTGATACAACAAAGTGGCTTACTGAGCCACTTCAAGGCGTAGTGGGACTGGAGTTGTGGTGTTTGCAGGCACTCTAGTAATTGCACTTGAACTGTTGTGCCCTTAGTCAATTTATTGCAGCTCCTGAATGAGGGTATGTAAGGTGAGGTCCCTTTTGTACCTGGTCACCTGCAGTGTACAGGTGACCTCTAGGTCTCCACCAGTTGCACCCTCTGGTGGTACAGGCATATTGTATACAGTGCGAAGATTCATTCATTGGTCTTATGTAACTGTATATTGAGTATACAGGAGTCACATATAAGCCAGACTGGGTAAGGATGTCAGGTTTCCTTCCCTAAAGGACATCAGTGAACCAGTTGGGTCTTTACGACAATCTGACAGCTTCACGGTCACTTTTACTGACACCAGATTTTTAAAAACTGAATGCAAAATTCATAATGTTGGGATTTGAACTCCTGTTCTCTGGATGCCCAGGCATCTGCTTTACCAATCCAGTAACAGCAGCACAGGCAGCCCCTTGGAATCGAGGAAGACTTGCTTCCACTGAGTCCTTAGGTGGCTGAACAGTCCAATACGAGAGCCACAGTCCCTGTCACAGGTGGGACAGACAGTGGTTGAAGGAAAGGGTGGGTGGTGAGTCTGGTTTGCCGCACGCTCCTTCCGCTGCCTGCGCTTGTCTTCTGCATGCTCTCGGCGACGAGACTCGAGGTGATCAGCGCCCTCCCGGATGCACTTCCTCCACTCAGGGCGGTCTTTGGCCAGGGACTCCCAGGTGTCGGTGGAGATGTTGCACTTTATCAGGGAGGCTTTGAGGGTGTCCCTGTAACGTTTCCTCTGCCCGCCTTTGGCTCGTTTGCCATGAAGGAGTTCCGAGTAGAGCGCTTGGTCGTCCAGTAACATAACCACTGCACGACCACACCCCCGGTGAATATGAAGTATATGATTGTGGAAAGGCGGTCGAGTTTAGTTCACCATTTTGCTGCAGTTACGACCTCCTTGAGTTCCTTGAGTAGGTGATCATTGATCATCTCCAAACCGGGATGTGGATTTATATAGCGCCTTTCACGAACACCGGACGTCTCAAAGCGCTTTACAGCCAATGAAGTACTTTTCAAGTGTAGACACTGTTACAATTTCTGCGGTCTGGAAGAGTCCGTGTTCCATGTTTATGTTCAGTGTGTGAGGTTGCAGCCCCTGTTCCAATATTTGAAGGGGCTGCTCCTCAAATTCTGGCTGCACTTCAGTCCCACGCTCTAGATCTTTGGGCACCCTGTGCGGAGGGGAGCGGGCAGGTCGGAGGGCCTCCTCGTAGGACTGCTCCTGGACATGGCCAAGAGCGCCATCAGCCGGTCCAGGCAGCGGACGGTCGAGGGGGTCGTTCAGCCCGACTGCCTGCCTCTCTTCTGCGGTTACGTTTGAGCCAGGGTGTCCCTGGAGATGGAGCACGCGGTGTCCACCGGTACGCTCGCGGCCTTCCGTGAGAGGCGGGCACCGGATGGACTGGAGTGCATCATCACCCCCGGCAACCAAATGTTAATTTGACCATAGTTTTTCAAAAGCATAATTTGTTTATTTGTCGGTTTTAGTGTCTCTTTAACAAGGGAACACTTGATTTAAAGTTTACTTTAAAATAGTTGTAATGTAGGAAACATGGCAATATGCGCACAGCAAGCTCCCACAAACAGCAATGTGATAATGATCAGATGAACTTTTTTTTGTTATGTTGATTCAGTGATAAATATTGAGGGAAAAATATTGGCCATGACACCGGGAATAACTCCCCCACTCTTCTTTGCAATAATGCCATGGGATCTTTTACATCCACCTGAGAGAGCAGACGGAACCTCAGTTTAACGTCTCATCTGAAAGACGGCACCTCCGGCAGTGCAGTGCTCCCTCAGCACTGCATGTGAGTGCACTAATTATAGAATCTTTCACAACTACTTCTCTCCTAAACTCATGGCTCGTGACTCACTTTTATTCATGGGTAACCCTTTGATCTGCAATGCTCCAGTTTTACTCTTGCACCCTCCGTAAATGTGAGTTTAACCAAAACTCGGCTGTCCTTTTCCGAACTCGCAACACGTCTCGTTTGGCCATCACCCCCTGTGCTCGCTGACCTACATCGGCTCCCGGTCCAGCTAGGCCTCCATTTCACGTTGAGGTACAACTAACCAAGCGAAAACTAAACAAAGTTCACAGGCTGCACTGTACCCACGTAATCCCAGAGGTTATGCAGAGATAACTTCTGATGGTTGAATGCGATTTGTTTTTAATCCATGTACCCCGTTTAAAAACAACTCAGCCACGATCTAATTGAATGGCGGAATTGCAAAATGACTTTTAACTTAGAAATTTGCAGTGTTATGCAGTTAGGCGGGACTAATGCTGATCATATATACACCCTACAGGGAACAGAGGTGAAGCCAATGGTGAAAAGAGAGATCTGGGTGTAACTGCGAATCAATCTCTAAAGTTTCAAGACCATTGCCGTGAGGCTATAGTTAAAGCAAGCAGGAGTTTAGGTTGCATTTCCCGGCCTAATTTTGATCGCCTAAACGGGTCGGGGAGGAACTTCTCAGAGTGTTTTCACTAATTGGCCTGGGATTTTTATCTGTTTTGTTTTGCCTCTCTCAGGAGATTACACGGCTCGGGGCGGATGGGGCCTGAATAGACTAGGCCTACATTCTCTAGAGTTTAGAAGAATGAGAGGTGATCTCATTGAATCATACTAAATTCTTACAGGGATTGACAGGATAGATGCAGGGAGGATGTTTCCTCTGGCTGGGGAGTTTAGAGCCAGGGGTCACATTCTCCGAATAAGTGGTCGGCCATTTAGGACTGAGATGAGGAGAAATTTCTTCACCCAGAGGGCGGTGAAACTTTGAAATTCTCTGCCCCAGAGGGCTGTGGCGGCTCAGTCATTGAGTATATTCAAGACAGAGATCCCTAGATTTTTAGATATTAAAGGAACCAAGGAATATGAGGATCGGGCGGGAAAGTGGAGTTGAGGTTGAAGATCAGCCATGATCTTATTGAATGGCGGAGCAGGTTCGAGGGGCCGAATGGCCTGCTCCTGCTCCTAATTCTTATGTTCTTATGATGCGTAAGGCATCACAACGATGTGGGACAGGCTAGATGGACCAGTAGGTCACTTCCTGTCCGTTATTTTCATATAGGGAACAGGCTTGAGGGGCTGAATGGCCTACAAGTGTTCCTATATTCCTGTACACTGGAAAGTGTGTCCATGTGTAGATGTCAGTTAAAGGCAAGGGATCAGTCCGATTTGTGACGTTCCCTTTGGTGAATAACCTGTCAACATTCACTGTCTAGTGGTGGGGGAGGGGGCAAAGGGTGGTTTGTGACACGATGGCCAAACGCCAGTCACTGCCTTCAGAACATAAATGGAAGCAAATTGGAAGTTAAATGCTGCGTGGGATCTGTCAGACTGACAACGGCTGCGGGGCAGTGACCTCTGGAGAACAGTGCGTAGCTCACGGGTCCAGTGACAAACACCCTCTTCCAAACTCGCAATTTTATCTGCCTTTTCAGAGATACAAATATATATATATATCGTACCGTGCAGATGTTGTGGGAAGAAGGGAGAGGGAGGAAGTCGGTTGAAATCATCAGCAGTAATCAATCACTCTGAGAAAAGGACACAACAACCACATCCTGACAGAGCAGATATCACATTGTCAGTCATGCAGAGGAGCCATCGAGAATGTGAATTCAAAATCCAAATGGGAGGGTGGGGGGAGGGGGACGGGTTGGGTGATGCGATGTGTCAGATACTGGCTCTTCACCTCTGGGACCTGGGTTTGAAATTAATAGAATAATTAGGGCTAGAAATTCGGTCGGTTAGCGCCTCCCGTTAGCGTCCCCAGACTGGTGCTAATGGGGCGCTAAGCCCCTCCCGCCCAAGCGCCGTGCTGTCAGCTCCTGCCACGAACTTCAGCGAAGGTTTAGCGGCGGCACTGACCGTTTGCGCTGTGCTCGCTAGCCCCGCCCACTGGGTGACGTCCTCGAGTGTGCCACACCCTCGTAGCCCCGTGTTTGCAAATTTGGCTCTCTCGCCTGCCGTAGCGCCCGGCGCTGAGACCACAGGGGAAAAGCAGTCGGTCTGGCGAGCCCGGGGCCACGTCGCCCGCAGTGCAAGGTTAGCGCTGAAATTTCACCTTTTCAACTTCTATTCATTTGTTGCGGAGGTGGGGAAGTGAGGGTGAGGGTTGTTGCATTTTTCAACAGGATTTTTGTTTCATCTTCAGGTGCCAGCATGCCGCCATCCTAGTCGCAAAAAAATGGATTCGGCCCCCCGCGCTATCGCTCCGTTTTAAACTGAGATGAGGAGGAATTTCTTCTCTCAGAGGGTTGTAAATCTGTGGAATTCTCTGCCCCAGAGAGCTGTGGAGGCCGGGTCATTGAATATATTTAAGGCGGAGATAGACAGATTTTTGAGCGATGAGGGAGTCGAGGGTTATGGGGAGCGGGCGGGGAAGTGGAGCTGAGTCCATGATCAGATCAGCCATGATCTTATTGAATGGCGGAGCAGGCTCGAGGGACCGAATGGCCGACTCCTGCTCCTATTTCTTATGTTCTTATGTTCATTGGCACCCGAGGAAGTGTGTGGAATGCTTCTGTTAGTGCTCCACTCCCCTCTTGGGCCGATACAACTGAATATCGCACTTTGAGGCGGTAGATATCGCCCGTCACTAAAGGTAGCGCCCCAACACCATCACCACCTCAAAGCGGGCAATGCCGAATTTCTCATCCTTTTTATTTTTGCTGGCCATAAGGTCCCTTCATCAATCGATGTTTGGGACCTCAATTTAGTTTGTAATGGCGATGAGTCACCCCCCCACACACCCCGCCCACATACAAGAGCAGGGAGGTTATGCTTGAACTGTATAAAACACTGGTTAGGCCACAGCTAGAGTACTGTGTGCATTTCTGGCCACCACATTACAGGAAAGATGTGATTGCACTAGAGAGGGTACAGAGGAGATTTACGAGGATGTTGCCTGGACTGGAGAATTTTAGCTATGAAGAAAGATTGGATAGGCTGGGTTTGTTTTCTTTGGAACAGAGGAGGCTGAGGGGAGACCTTATTGAGGTGTATACAATTATTAGGGCCCTGGATAGAGTGGATAGGAAGGACCTATTTCCCTTAGCAGAGGGGTCAACAACCAGGGGGCATAGATTTAAAGTAATTGGTAGGAGATTTAGAGGGGATTTGAGGGGAAATTTCTTCACCCAGAGGGTGGTGGGGGTCTGGAACTCACTGCCTGAAAGGGTGGTAGAGGCAGAAACCCTCACCAAGCACAAAACTACTTTTAATTCAGCATAAATTGACACTAAATTGGCAATCTCACTGGGAAAAAAATTACAGGATGGCTGGTGGTGGATGGGGAGAAGAGGAAAAATGACACACCGGTACTGCAGTGGGTGTTCATAGAATCATAGACATTTACAGCACGGAAGGAGGCCATTCGGCCCATCATGTCTGCGCCGGCCGACAAAGAGCTGCCCAGCCTAATCTCACTTTCCAGCTCTCGGCCCGTAGCCCTGCAGGTTACGGCACTTCAGGTGCACATCCAAGTACTTTTTAAATGTGGTGAGGGTTTCTGCCTCTACCACCCTTTCAGGCTGTGAGTTCCAGACCCCCACCACCCTCTGGGTGAAGAAATTTCCCCTCTAATCCCCTCTAAACCTCCTACCAATTACTTTAAATCTATGCCCCCTGGTTGTTGACCCCTCTGCTAAGGGAAATAGGTCCTTCCTATCCACTCCATCCAGGGCCCTAATAATTGTATACACCTCAATAAGGTCTCCCCTCAGCCACCTCTGTTCCAAAGAAAACAAACCCAGCCTATCCAATCTTTCTTCATAGCTAAAATTCTCCAGTCCAGGCAACATCCTTGTGAATCTCCTCGACACCCTCTCTAGTACAATCACATCTTTCCTGTAATGTGGTGACCAGAAATGCACACAGTACTCTAGCTGTGGCCAAACTAGTGTTTTATACAGTTCAAGCATAACCTCCCTGCTCTTGTATTCTATGCCTCGGCTAATAAAGGCAAATATCCCGTGTGCCTTCTTAACCACCTACTAATGTTTAAGAAGGGAGAAAGGGATAGGCTGAGTAATTAAAGGCCTGTCAGCCTAACCTCAGTGGTGGGAAAATTATTGGAAAAAATCCTGAAACACAGGATAAATCTACATTTGGAAAGGCAAGGATTAATTAGGAACAGTCAGCACGGATCTGTTAAGGGAAGATCGTGTTTGACTAACCTGATTGAATTTTTTGAGGAGGTAACCAAGAGGGACGATGAGGGTAGTGCGTAGGATGTAATATATATGGACTTTAGCAAGGCTTTTGATAAGATCCCACATGATAGAATGGTCATGCAGGTTAAAGCCCATGGGATCCAAGGCAAAGTGGCAAGTTGGATCCAAAATTGGCTTGGAGATAGGAAGCAAAGGATAATGATTGATGGATGTTTTTGTGATTGGAAGGATGTTTCCAGTGGGGTTCCACAGGGCTCAGAACTGGGTCCCTTGCTTTTTGCGGTATATATCAACGATTTAGATTTGAATATAGAGAGTATGATTAAGAAGTTTGCAGATGTGTTTCTATGTTTCTATGTTTCTATGACACTAAAATTGGCCGTGTGGTTGATAATGAAGAGGAAAGTCATGGGCTGGTCAATCAATCTACTGGTCAGGTGGGCAGAGCAGTGGCAAATGGAATTTAATTCAGAGAAGTGTGAGGTGATGCAATTTGGGAGGGCTAATAAGGAAAAGGTAAACACATTAAGCGTTAGGCCACTTAATAGTGTAGATGAACAAAGGGACCTTGGAGTGCTTGTCCACAGATCCCTGAAAGTAGCAGGCCAGGTGGATAAGGTGGTTAAGAAGGCATACGGAATGCTTGGCTTTATTGGCTGAGGCATAGAATATAAGAGCAGGGAGGTTATGCTTAAATTGTGTATTACTTTGGTTAGGCCACAGCTGGAGTTGTTATGTCTATGGTGCACTTATGAATGACTCCACGAGGCAATGTGTTGTACTTGAACTGTAGTGACCTTGGTCCTTCATTTCCAAACTCCAGAGTGAGGCACAAACGTGGTGTGCAGCCTTTTATAGGGGGCCCTGCTACGGGTCTCCGCCAGTTGTACCCTCTAGTGGTGCCAGCATGTATGTACATGGTGTGAACCTTATTGACAGTACATCAGGTAACCAAGTCTCCATCTTATACAATCTCACAGTGACTACACATAGAGTACATCCATAGTCAGCATTTACAACATCACTCTCCCACAAGTCCTTTGTGCCAATGGCCTTTGTACTATGTGCTCTGGCTTAGCTCTCCCCAGACTTAAGTGCCAATAGCCCTTGCACCTTGGCTGTGCTTTGGCTTGGCTCTCTCCCTGTTAACCCCCAAGTCCTTTTGCCACAACATTGGGTAGTGGTTATCAGTTTGGATGGTTCGATGATGCGGTGGACGTTCCAGTGGGTTCTGGGTGTGATCCATGTGTGTGTCCATGGCTACATACATCCACCCCCCCCACAGCAAAATCATGCAGCAGGCCCATTACATTAACATACAGGATCAGACACAGTGCAAGTACAAAGAAAGGAAGAAAAAAAAATTTTTTTTCAGTTTGTATTGTGGCACCTAGGTTCCGTTACATTTTACGGTCGTGCCAGGATTGGATAGATTGCATTCATCGTTTAGTCATGGTCAGCACTGAGGACGCTAGTTCCAGAGCAACCGGACAGGGTGCTAGTCGTCTGATGGCGGTGCTGCGGCCCCTGCTAGCGGGTTGGACTTCGTTCGCTCACCGAACCAGGACTCAGGGCCTTTGCTGTTGCCTAGTGATGTGTGTAGCCTCCCTGTCATCCTTTGAGGGCTGCAGAGTCTTATGCCTGCTCTCTCATGGTGTTGGGAATCTGGCTGTTCCAGGTCCTGTTTGGCGAACTCGTTGGCCCTGACCTTTCGCTCCCAGACATGGGGTCTGGGGGCTGCGCCGTTTCCACCCGGGTGGTGGGCAATGGCGGCCGACTGCGCGTATTAGCACCGTTTTCGTGTCCAGGTCCGTGGTGAATGGTGCCATCGGGTGCCTGCAGCGTGGGATAGACCTGGGGCAGGGTATCAAGCTCTACGCCTTTACCCTTCCAAATTCGCTCACTTGCTACTCCAGGAGACATTCTATTCCCGGCATCTCACAACAGCATTTGGTTCTTTGCATTCGGATTGGTACTGACATCTCGCAACAACATTCTGTTCACAATCTTAATCGGTTTGTTACATTGATTGCCATGCATACAATGTCTCTTTAAGTTCAGTTGAGACTTTACGAGAACCCTGCTGGCTTTACCCCAATCAGGTCCTTTGTTAGACACCATGTGTTGGTCCCTCAGCGTTGCACCTCGTGGTCTGGCCGCGGCCATCTATTTTTCAGCCACACTGCTCCTCGCTGCAGCAGGGACGCCATCTTGCCTCAACCCTCGAGGTCGACTGCCTTGATCCTTCTCTCCCGCGATTCTGCCACAAACGCTGGAAGGGTACCTGTGAATTCGATCTTCCTCCCCAGGAGTCCTGCCACTGGAGCCGGGAAGGTATTTTTAGATGGTTCCGGTCGGATCATTGCCACGCACTCATGATGGACGGTCTGTGCCTCAGGTGCTGCGCTGGCCTGTTCTCTGGTGCCTGGCCCAAGCGAAGGTGAGGTTTTGCTCTGCCTCTGAGCACGGAGGACATCGATTGCTGGAGTGCAGAGGTCTTCCCATTTCCACTGGATCGTCCCCATCCACCTTCTTCCGAGTAGTGTTGGGCCATCACCTGCAACAATCCACAGAGGTAACTTGTGCACCACGCCATTATGGATTATACTTACATCTGCACTACCAAGGACTGGGATCAGCTCCTTGGTGTAGGTGCGCAACTTTTCCTGCACTGGAACCAGCTCAGGTCGTTTTTCATTCCACAGCCTCTTGAAGGCATCCTGGCTCATCACTGACTGGCTCGCTCCCGTGTCCACTTCCATGAAGACTGGAACGCCGTTTATCTCGACTTCCATCTTCACTGGAGGACAATCGGTGGTGCAGGTATACACTCCATACACTTCTCCTTGGGGCTGAGCTGCCTCTCTGGTCAAATTATCATACTCCCTGCTGGATTCAAAGTCATCTATCGGTTCCTCTGCTAGACGGTGAGTTGTATTTCTTTTACACACACGCTGGAGGTGGCCCTTCGTGTTACAGGCTTTGCATACATACTCAGCAAACCGACACTGGTGAGCCCTATGGTTTCCTCCGCAACACCAGCATGGTACTACTCGATTAGCACCCCTCGGCGGACTCTGAGTTCTGGAACCCTGAGGTCTGTGCTCTCTGCCCTGGGCAGAGCCACGTTCGACAGTCTTGCCTGTGAAAGACACCATTCTGTGTACAGTACTTGCCGGGTTTGAGTCCACAGGCTGAATGATTTGCTTGGTGCTGTAGGTCGAGGTCATGAACACCTGACTGATGCTGATGGCTTTCTGCAGGTTGACTGTGGTGTCGGCAGATAATAGCTTGTGAAGGAGGCCCTCGTGGCCAATTCCTATAACGAAGATGTCTCGCAATGCTTCGTTGAGGTGCGTGCCGAAATCACACGGTGCCGCAAGTCTCCTGAGATCGGCAGCATCTTTTGCAATCTCCTGGCCCTCAGGTCTGCGGTGCGTGTAGAATCTGTGCCTGGCCATGAGGATGCTCTCCTTTGGTTTAAGTTGGTTGCGAATGAGTTCAGTCAGCTCATTGTATGTCTTATCCTTGGTCTTCATGGGTGCCAGCAAGTCCCTGACGAGGCGGTAGACTTCGGGCCCACAACTGGTCAGCAGTATAGCCTTGCGCTTCTCTGCCAATGTGTCCGTTTCCCCTGCCAGGTCGTTTGCCACAAAATATTGCTCAAGCCTTTCCGTGAAGGCATCCCAATCTTCATCCTCTGTGAAGTATTTTAGTGTGCAGAAGGTAGCCATGATCCTGTGAAAGTCCTTATTCTCGTCGCCAGTTGTTATGTCTACAATGTACTTATGAATGACTCCACAAGGCAATGTGTTGTACTCAAACTGTACTGACCTTGGTCCTTTATTCCAAACTCCAGAGTGCTGTACAAGCATGGTGTGCAGCCATTTATACAGGGCTCTGCCACCAGGGCAGGAACCCCCCGGTCTCCACCAGTTGCACCCTCTAGTGGTGCCAGCATGTATGTACACGGTGTGAACCTTATTGATAGTACATCAGGTAAACAAGTCTCCATATTATACAATCTCACAGTGACTACACATAGAGTACATCCATAGTCAGCATGTACAACAGGAGTACTGCGTGTAGTTCTGGTCGCTGTATTATAGGAAGGACGTGATTGCACTAGAGAGGGTGCAGAGGAGATTTACTAGGATGCTGCCTGGAATGGAGAATCTTAGTTATGAAGACAGATGGATAGGCTGGGTTTGTTCTCATTGGAACAGAGGAGGTTGAGAGGAGACCTCATTGAGATGTACAAAATTTTGAGGGGCCCGGACATAGTGGATAGTAAGGGCCTATTTCCATTGGTGGAAAGGTCAATTACGAAGGGGCATAGTTTTAAGGTGATTGGTGGAAGGTTTAGAGGGGATTTGAGGGGGGGCTTCTTTACGCAGAGGGTTGTGGGGATCTGGAACTCGCTGCCTGGAAGAGTGGTGGATGCAGAAACCCTCACCACTTTTAAGAGATGGTTGGATGGGTAATTAAAGTGCTGTAACCTGCAGGGTTAAGGACCCAGAGCTGATAATTGGGATTAAACTGGATGACCTTTTGTTGGATGGCGCAGATATAATGGTAAGTACTGCAGGGAATCGAATACGGCCAGGGTGATCTCCTGGATTAGTGTCGATCACCTGGATGGGTTAGAGAGGAATTTTCCCACATTTTTTCTCCCTGGGTTTTTATCTGGTTTTTGCCTCTCTCAGGAGATCACATGGCTCCGGTTGGGGTGGAGTGTAGAATGTTTCAGTATAAGGGGTGTCGCAGTTGTGTGAGACGGACTGGTTGGGCTGGGTGCTCTTTGCCTTTCTGTCATTGTTCATAGGTTTATGTGTAACCTTTAGGGCTGCTGACCAAGGGCCGTGCGGCTCTTTGTCGGCCGGCATGGACACGATGGGCCGAAATGGCCTCCTTCTGCACTGTAAATTTCTATGTTTCTATGTTTCTATGTTTTCTACCTGGCCTGCTACCTTCCTGGATCTGTGGACATGAACTCGGTGTTCCTCTGAGCTTCAGGCTGATGGCACTGTAGCGGAAGCTCTAATTCCTGTACTGACTCTGAAATCAAAATGAACGAGATGCAAACTTCAGAAAAAAAAATGGGAATCCAAATGAGAGGAGCAGCATTTTTGTGTGGGTGTCGCTTGGCGCCCCCATTTCACAAGAAAATAAGAATTAGGAGCAGGAGTAAAGAAGGATAGAAAGACTTGCATTTATATAGCGCCTTTCACGACCACCGGACGTCTCAAAGCGCTTTACAGCCAATGAAGTACTTTTGTAGTGTAGTCACTGTTGTAATGTGGGAAACGCGGCAGCAACTTTGCGCACAGCAAGCTCCCACAAATGGCAATGTGATCATGACCAGATCATCTGCTTTTTGTTACGTTCATTGAAGGATAAATATTGGCCAGGACACGGGGGATCTCTCCCCTGCTCTTCTTCGAAATAATGCCGTAGGATCTTTTACGTCCACCTGAGAGAGCAGACGGGTCCTCAGTTTAACATCTCATCCAAAAGATGGCACCTCTGACAGTGCAGCGCTCCCTCAGCCATACGTCCCCTCGAGCCTGCTCTGCCATTCAATGAGATCATGGCTGACCTTCGACCTCAACTCCCAAGTTCCCGCCCGATCCCCAAATCCCTTGATTGCGCTAGAGTCCTCACACAGTTGTGCTATATGGGAGGGATGAATCTCCTCTGGTTTTAGCTCAGATTCCAACTTGATGATTAAACTTGTCGAAATCTTCTGAGTGCATCAAAATGCAAATATCAACGTAAGTGCTTTGGGTTTGGCTTCCAAATGAGATGGATCCTCTGCCTTTAACTGACATCTACACATGGCGCTCAAATCTGGCACCAAGCTTATGGTCGACAGGGCTGTAGTGATACCTGCTATGTATGTAAACATTGTAACTGTGTAAGATTTGCCACCAGAGGGCGCAAATGTTGGAGGCCCAAGGGTCACCTACACAACTCGTGCAAGGTTGTCTGCCAAGCTGCTTAGGCACTCTGGAGTTGTATCAAAGAGACTAAGGTCACATCAGTTTTAGCTCACATCAGTTTTAGCTCACAGTACTCAGTCTTGTGGAGTTCTTCCATACTTAACAATACCTGTCCTCCTGTAGGTAACCTGCCCCAATATCTCCTTTTGTGGCTCGGTGTCAAATTTTGATCCTGTGAAGCACCTTGGGATGTGTTACTACGTTAAAGGCGTTATATAAATAAAAGTCATTGTTGTTGTATATAAATGCAATGTTTTGCTTATTGCCAGTTGCCTTCTTTTACAATTAAAACCTGATATTTTCTGATGCTCTGGACCAAATTTGCGATCTTCTCTCTACCACATCCAAAGTTTAATTAGATCCATTGTAAAGTGAATAGGTTTCATGACGCATCGTTATATTTCTTTACGGGCTGTAAACTGATTGAGCTTCAGCTGTCCGCAGTGCGTGTGTCGCCTGCTTATTGTTTTGGTATACGGGTGCAGAATGTTTGTACGTCAAACATTTCCTCAAATGAAGTAACAGGAATGAGAGGACTTGCATTTATATAGCGCCTTTCATGCCCTCAGGACATCCCAAAGCCCTTCACAGCCGATGAATTGTGTTTAAAGTGTTGTCACACAGCAGGCAACAAGGTCGCATGCGTTGCGATGAGGTAAATGACCAAATCATCTCTTTTCAGGGTGTTAGTTGAGGGGTAGATGTTGGCCCAGAGGACGCCTCCATTCACGTGAGCTTTCTCATCCACTTCGATTCAGTCGTGGCTTTCAAAAGGGATTTGGATAAGTACTTGAAGAGAACATATTTGCAGGGCTATGGGGAAAGGGCAGGACGAGTGGGACTGGCTGAGGTGCTCTTGCAGAGGGCCGGCACGGGTTCGACGGGCCGAATGGCCTCCTTCTGTGCCGTAACCATTCTGTGATTCTAGAGCAGGCAGGCAGGGCCTCAGTTTAACATAACCCTTTAGTGCTGCACTGAGTTAGCAGTTTAAGTTCTGGGAGGTGCATTTGAACCCTCAACCTTCTAACCCAGAGGTGAGTGTGTGACCCACTGAACCACAGCTGACAGGGCTCCTCCCATATGAATTTAATCGGAGGAATAAAACAAAGAAATTTCAGTCAGTCAGCTCATTGGAAATCGAACTCTTACGAAAAATGTAACTGTTCCCGGTCTTTAGCCGATCTCTGCCGAGTGTGCTCCAATTGGCCTCAGTGTCTTTGGGCCAGAGAGAGGGACAAAGAGCCGGGGGGAGGGGTGGGGGTGGGGTGGGGTATCCCGGTTTGCCAACCAGCAACTCCTGCTGGAAAATGTACAGATGTTGAGTGAGGTCAGGATCGGTTCCAACTCCGACCCTCTCCAGGATCCAGCAACTCGAAGCATGACCATTCGGGCAAGGTGCTGGAGGGTCACTGCTGCCCCAACACTGCTGCCCGTGTCCTAACTCGCACCAAGTCCCGTTCATCCATCAACCCTCGCTGACCTTCATTGGCTCCCGGCCCAGCACCGTCTGGAATTTAAAATTCTCATTCTTGTGTTCAAATCCCTCCACGGCCTCTCCAGTCCTTATGCCTGTAACCTGCAACCTTCTGACGTAAGAACATAAGAAACAGGAGCAGGAGTCGGCCATTTGGCCCCTCGAGCCTGATCTGCCATTTAATAAGATCATCATCCTCATCGGCGGTCCCTCGAAACGAGGATGACTTGCTTCCACACCAAAAAAAGGACAAGTTCACAGGAGTTTCAATGAAGGAACCGAACTACATCCTGAAGGGTGGAAGATGCCTGTGCGTGGATTTATTTAACGTGTGGTGGCCGTTGCACACCAGCCACCACACGGGCTTGACAGAGCTCGGTCTTGGTCCAGTGGCAAGGGTTAACCAGGACGACTGGAGACCAGCTCTGCTGCATGGGCCTAGTGCGCGCACATATCGCAGTGTGGGCTGGGCCCGTGCTGCCCCTGGGCCCCTTGGCCCCAAACTCGCGCCTCTCCTGGGCCCCGATCACATCCCTCTACAATATCTCGCCGCCCCTTCGCCCCGACCTCGCCGCTCCTGCTGTACCTGCCCACGCTCCAATCACTCCTGGACCTTGATGACGTCTCTCATCACTGCTGTTGTACTCCTGATGTGGCTCGCGCTGTACCTTGCCGTGGTACGCCACCACGCTGTCCATGGCTGCCGCTCACCGCTCCTTTTATGGCCCCGACCTGCCGCTGATGTTCCCTCGCAGGTCGGGGCCTCCAGGCTGCCCATGGCCCCTGCTCGCCGCTCCTTTTATGGCTGATCTGATCATGGACTCAGCTCCACTCCCTGCCCGCTCCCCATAACCCTTCAGTCCCTCCTCACTCAAAAATCTGTCCAGCTCCGCCTTGAATATATTCAATGACCCAGCGTCCACAGCTCTCTGGGACAGAGAATTCCACAACCCTCTGAGAGAAGAAATCCTCATCTCAGTTTTAAATGGGTGGCCCCTTATTCTGAAATATGCCTCCCAGTTCTAGATTCCCCCACGAGGGGAAACATCCTCTCTGCATCTACCCTGTCAAGCTCCTCAGAATCTTATACGTTTCAATAAGATCACCTCTCATTCTTCTAAACTCCAATAAGTATAGGCCCAACCTACTCAATCCTTCTTCATAAATCAACCCCTTCCTCTCCAGAATCAACCTAGTGAACCTTCTCTGAACTGCCTCCAATGCAAGTATATCCTTCCTTAAATAAGGAGATCAAAACTGTACACAGTACTCCAGGTGTGGCCATCTCTACATTCCTCCAATTCTAGCCTCTTGTACATCTCTCATTTACTTCCCACCACCATTGGTGGCTGTGTCTTCAACTGCCTGGGCCCCAAGATCTGGAACTCCCTGCCTAAACCTCTTGGCCTCTCTCTCCTCCTTTCGATGCTCCTTAAAACCTACCTCTTTGACCAATTTGTTGGTCGCCTCTCCTAATATCTCCTTACGTGGCTCGGTGTCAAATTTTTGACAGTTAGCGCTCCTGCCTAGCACCTTGGGACGCTTTACTACATTAAAGAAAAAAACTGCGGACTGCAGGAAGATAGCAATGAACTGGTCAGGTGGGAAGAACAGCGGCAAATGGAATCCAATCTGGAGAAGTGTGAACGAATGCATTTGAAGAGGGCTACCAAGCCAAGGGAATACACATTCAATGGTAGGACACTGAGAAGTGTAGAGGAACAAAGGGACCTTGGAGTGCAGGTCCACAGATCCCTGAAGGTGATTAAGAAGGCAGACAGGATACTTACCTTTATTGGTCGAGGTATAGAATACAAGAGCAGGGAGGTGATGCTTGAACTGTATAAAACACTAGTTAGGCCACAGCTGGAGTACTGCGTGCAGTTCTGGTCACAACATTACAGGAAAGAAGTGATTGCACTAGAGAGGGAGATTTACAAGGATGTTGCCTGGACTGGGGAATTTTAGCGATGAGGAAAGATTGGGTAGGCTGGGTTTGTTTTCTTTGGAACAGAGGTGGCTGAGGGGAGACCTTATTGAGGTGTATAAAATTATAAGGGGCCCAGATAGAGTTTATAGGACGGACCTATTTCCCTTCACAGAGAGGTCAAGAACCAGGGGGCATAGATTTTAAATAATTGGTAAGAGGTTTAGAAGGGATTTGAGGGAAAATTTCTTCACCCAGCGGGTGGTGGGGGTCTGGAACTCGCTGCCTGAAAGGGTGGTAGAGGCAGAAGCCCTCACCACATTTAAAAAGCACTTGGATGTGCACTTGAAATAACCTACAGGGCTACGGACCAAGAGCTGGAAAGTGAGGTTAGGCTGGATAGGTCTTTGTTGACCGGCACGGACACGATGGGCCGAATGGCCTCGTTCCGCGCTGTACATTTTTATGCTTCGATGAAGGCGCTGCATAAATGTAAGTTGTTGTTGTCGGGAGGAGAGGAGATCATCATTGGTATAAAAAATAAAAATAAGGCTCCTTGTTAGTGGAAGGAACCACTGAAGGCAGAGGCTGCAGGTACACATTAGAAGCGAACGCATTTAGAATTATTCTTACAGACTTACCGGTGCATCAAGGACCCTGTCGTACGTGGTCCTCTATCCACTGAATCAATTAAAGCTATGTGCAAGCTGTGTCTGTAGGCGTTTCCCACAGAGGCAGCCATCCCCACTGCCTGGGGTTCTGTGCTGACGAACACTGAGGTAATCCATTTGAATTTTGTTCTATAAAATAACATGTACTGTGTCTTGGAAGGAGCAGTGATTAGAGCAACATGACCTCTGGCCTCCCATTGCTGAGCGACCATACAGCCTCTCTGTTGCCAAACGGGGAAACATGAAGGAATCAGGTTATTAACTTTCCTGTTTGAATCAGCTCAGGTCCGTGGAATGCGGGATTTGTTAAGCCTTCAAAGAGCAGGTTACTGGGTTGAACATGTCCCTACTTTTATTTCTATTTTAAAAGAAAGACTTGCATTTATATAGCGCCTTTCATGGCCTCAGGATGTTCCAAAGCGCTTCACAACCAATGAAGTACTTTTCTTTTAAAGTGCAGTCATTGTCATAATGTCGGAAACACGGCAACCAATTTGCGTACAGCAAGCTCCCACAAACAGCAATGTGATAATGACCAGATAATCTGTTTTAGTGCTGTTGGTTGAGGGATAACTATTGGCCCCAGGACACCGGGGAGAACTCTCCCTGCTCTTCTTCACAAAAGTGTCATGGGATCTTTTACATTCACCTGAGAGGGCAGACGGAGCCTCGGTTTAACGTCTCATCTGAAAGACAGCACCTCTGACATGGATAGCAGGAGTTACCAGGTATCTGTCCAGAATGTCCTTCGTCATGTGGTAAACCGAGATGGTAAGTGCAAGTAGACTATTCAACTACAGGAAGGCATCACAGTCAGCTGGTGCTGATGATATTGGACTGATAACCTAAAGTTGTGTGTTCAAATCCCACCGTGGCAAGTTATAAAGTCCAGTTCAATAATTCTGGTGATTGGGTTGGTACTGGAAAAAATAATCATGACATTTGATGAATTGAGGTAAAATCCTAACTGTTTCACTCCTACTCAGTCTGTCCTACATATTATCCAGTCCCACACTATGTCCTCGGAAGTGGCCTGAGTGGTTTGCACAATTGTCACATTAGCACAACTAGGGTTGGGCAATGAAAGAAAGATTTATATTTATATAGTGCCTTTCACGATCTCAGAATGTCCCAAAGTGCTTTACAGCCAATGAAGTACTTTTGGAGTGTAGTCACTGTTGTAATGTGCGAAACACAGCAGCCAATTTGCGCACAGCAAGCCCCCACAAACAGCAATGTGATACTGACCAGATCGTTTTTAGTAATGTTGGTTAAGGGGTAACGATTGGACAACTCCCCTGCTCTTCTTCTAAATAATGCCATGAGATCTTTTATATCCACCTGAGAGGTCAGACTGGGCCTCAGTCTAACATCTCATCTGAGAAAGACCCCCTCCAACAGTGCAGCGCTCCCTCAGCACCGCTCTGGGAGTGTCAGCCTAGATATTTTTTGGTGTTCAAGTTTCTACATTGGCTCCCGAACTCACCACCATTCTGGTTCGAGAGGCAAGGGTGCTACCAACTGAGCCACAGCTGGCCCGTAGCCATGGCTTACACATTCAACGTGACCTGCCAACATTGCCCACATCCTGAGGACAATAAAATTGCCCCATTCTGTTGCTGACCAATCACAGCGATTAATCTCTATCAGTGAGTCTACACCAGACCCAGACACGAGGTGAGAAAAAACCCCAGTGGGGGACAGCTTTGGGAACCAGAGACTCAAAGTCCCCTGTTCCTCCCGAGCTCGCTACACTTCCCACACGGCACGGCTCACGGTACTCACATACTCCGTCCCAAAATGGTATTTTCTGAAAGAAATCTTTCGAATTTGCATTTGATGAATCAACACTAACTGCTTCCACCATCTCCCTCGGGAGCCGGTTCCACTACATTGATCGCTCGTTTACTGAAATATTGTTTCCGCAGATTAGTTTTGAATTTGCCCTCCTTCGAGCGCAGGCTGGGTCCTCTGGTTCTATTGTTCCGACCAAGGTGAATCAGCTTGCCTTGGTCGACATTATCCAGTCATATACCTTCTGGCATATATGGTTGCGTACATCATCAAATGGTCCCCTCCTCCAATCAGCAATTGTGGCACAGGGGCTCAGTGTTTGGTTGTGCCATATGAAGCCAAAACGACAATAAGTGCAGGTTCAGGTCATTTTCTACCTGCATCCATTGAGAAGCCGAGACATCTGGGTGAAGGGTCCAAGGCCAACGCATGGGATTAGAGTGTAAGAGTAAAGACATCTTACTACAATTATACAGGGCACTGGTGAGGCCACACCTGGAGTAATGTGTGCAGTTCTGGTGTCCTTACCTAAGGAAAGACATACTTCCCTCAGAGGGAGTGCAACGAAGGTTCACTCGACTGGTTCCTGGGATGGGGGGATTGTCCAACGAGGAGAGACTGAGTAGACTAGGCCTATATTCCCTAGAGTTTAGAAGGATGACAGGTGATCTCATTGAAACATGTAAAATTCTTACAGGGTTAATGCTGAGAAAATGTTTCTCCTGGCTGGGGAATCTAGAACAAGGGGTCACAATCTCAGAATAAGGGGTCAGCCATTTAGGACTGAGATGAGGAGAAATGTCTTCACTCAGAGGATAGTGAATCTTTGGAATTCTCTGCCCCAGAGGGCTGTGCATGTTGAGTCGCTGAGTATATTCAATACAGAGGTCGATAAATTTTGGGGAACGAAGGGAATTAAGGGACATGGGGATAGTGCAGGAAGGTGGAGTCGAGATAGAAGATCAGCTGTGATCTTTGTAGGCTCAAAGAGCCAAATGTCCTACTCCTGCTCCTATTTCTTATGTTCTTATGGGAACCAGAGAAGTTGAAAGCAGTAGGAGTGAAGATGGGGCAAATCGGGAAGTAATGGTTAGACCATAGATCATCATCGGAAAGCTTTCAGGTTCTGGAAAAATATGAGTTCGAACAGGAAACAGTGTGATGAATCAACATAGTGAGCAAGCAAGGAGGTGGAATAATGCAGCATGCTATATTTTTAGCTTAGGAAGAAAAGGGGAGTGGGTTCAGAGCAATCAAATATAGTAATTTTCATAAAATCTATGGCGGTTGAAAAAGGAAGAAAGATTTGCATTTATATAGCGTCTTTCATGATCTCAGGATGTTCCAAAGTGCTTTACAGTCAATGAGGTACTTTTGAAGAGTAGTCACTGTTGTAATATGCGAAACACAGCAGCCAATTTGCGCACAGCAAGCTCCCACAACAGCAATAATGACCAGATAACGTGTTTTCGTGATGTTGGTTGAGGGTTAAATATTGGCCCAGGACACTGGGGAGAACGCCCCTGCTCTTCTTCAAAATAGTGCCGTGGGATCTTTTACATCCACCTGAGAGAGCAGACATCTACTTTGAAAGATGGCGCCTCTAACAGTGCAGCGCTCCCTCAGCACGGCACTGGAGTGTCGGCTTACATTTTTGTGCTCAAGACTCATGGAGTGGGATTTGAACCCATGACCTTCTGATGTAGAGGTAAGCCACAGCTGGCACTGAGAAGGAGATTGTTTAATACGTGAAGGTCGAGGGTTACAACTTATATTTCTGTTTCTGATCTTATTTCACTTCCTGGACATGTCAAGCATTTTCTAGTTGCATTGCCAATTGCGATCTGCTCCTCTGAACTGAGAACTGTGGCCATCCAGACCTGTTAGGTATACAGTTCCCCACGTGAAGTAAGTTGTAACTTTCATAACCTGCACTATACACAACGCTCTGGCCCCAAAAGACCAGATGCGCTCTTGTTTCTGGGTAGGCACTGTGGGAGGGGGTGCCTGGGGGCATTCGCCTGACAGGGGTGAGGTGCGAAATCTCAACACCACCGTGATTAGCTTTCAGACAGTCAGAGTAGCATCAACGGCGCGACGCATGGTGACACCATCCATGTGGCTGAACAACAACAAAAGTGGGGCTTAACTCTATCTCTGTAACCTCCTGCAGTCCTACAAGCAACAACAACAACAACAACTTGTGTTTATATAGCACCTTTAACATGGTCAAACATCCCAAGGTGCTACAATGCAATGTTATGAAAAAAACAATACATTTGAGCCACATAAGTAGAAATTAGGGCAAGTGACCAAAAGCTTGGTCAAAGAGGTAGGTTTTAAGGAGCGTCTTAAAGGAAGAAAGAGAGGTAGAGAGGTGGAGAGGTTTAGGGAGGGAGTTCCAGAGCTTGGGGCCCAGGCAGCTGAAGGCACGGCCACCAATGGTGGAGCGATTATAATCAGGGATGCTCAAGAGGGCAGAATTAGAGGAGCGCAGATATCTCAGGGGGTTGTGGGGCTGGAGGAGATTACAGAGATAGGGAGGGGCGAGGTGAGTTCCGCAGAGGGAACAGTGGATCGCGGATACACCGGCGGGAGGGGGGTGGGGGGGGGGGGGGTAGGGTGCAGGCAAGGGGGCTGATCGGGAATCGATGGGCCGAATGGTCTCCTTACATAAGAACATAAGAAATAGGAGCAGGAGTAGGCCATACGGCCCCTCAAGCCTGCTCCGCCATTCAATAATATCATGGCTGATCTGATCATGGACTCAGCTCCACTTCCCCGCCCGCTCCCCATAACCCTTTATTCCCTTTCATTCAAAAATCTGTCTATCTCCGCCTTAAATATATTCAATGACCCAGCCTCCACAGCTCCCTGGGGCAGAGAATTCCACAGATTTACAACCCTCTGAGAGAAGAAATTCCTCCTCATCTCAGATTTAAATGGGCGGCCCCTTATTCTGAGACTATGGGGAAGACTTTCCCTAAAGGCCCTCAACTCCCGATTGTCCACTGAGAAGCACCGCTAATGTTTGGTGAGAAAAGCTGGCAACAATTTCCATTTTAATGTTTAAAGTAAGTGAAAGTAATCGCTTGACGAAAAAAATGGGCGTTGCATACTCATTGTCGGCGGTTTCTCGGTGGGTAAGTGGAAAGTTAGCAACATGGGCCGTCTTTACGGGAATGGACGGTAAGTAGTCAAATTTAGTCCGAGGCTGCGATTGGGCCGAGAGAGCGGGGTAAACTTAAAAGAAAAAATTTTCATTAAAAAAATAAAAAAAACGTACAAAGCATTCCCAAGACAGTTTTAAACCTACTCGCCATATTAAAATTTTAAATAAATAATTAAATAACCTTTAACTTACCTTCCTTTGCAGGGTCCCCCCTTACCGCCCGGTTGAAGCAGTGTTTACAGGGCGGGTCTCTCGCCGATCTGGACGCTGGCGGTTGAGCCCAAACTTACGCCCCGGTGGTTGTTCTCGGCGTTGCACGTGGGCGGCCTGGTCCCAGCAGGCGACTCCAGATGTGGGTGTTAATGCTCAAAATCTTACCTGGAAACTCCCGCCGGGCGAACCACTGAGGAAATCGCTGACAAAATATAATAAGAATTAGGAACAGGAGTAGGCCATCTAGCCCCTCGAGCCTGCTCCGCCATTCAACAAGATCATGGCTGATCTGACGTGGACTCAGCTCCACTTACCCGCCCGCTCCCCGTAACCCTTAATTCCCTTATTGGTTAAAAATCTATCTATCTGTGACTTGAATACATTCAATGAGCTAGCCTCAACTGCTTCCCTGGGCAGAGAATTCCACAGATTCACAACCCTCTGGGAGAAGAAATTCCTTCTCAACTCGGTTTTAAATTGGCTCCCCCGTATTTTGAGGCTGTGCCCCCTAGTTCTAGTCTCCCCGACCAGTGGAAACAACCTCTCTGCCTCTATCTTGTCTATCCCTTTCATTATTTTAAATGTTTCTATAAGATCACCCCTCATCCTTCTGAACTCCAACGAGTAAAGACCCAGTCTGCTCAATCTATCATCATAAGGTAACCCCCTCATCTCCGGAATCAGCCTAGTGAATCGTCTCTGTACCCCTTCCAAAGCTAGTATATCCTTCCTTAAATAAGGTGACCAAAACTGCACGCAGTACTCCAGGTGCGGCCTCACCAATACCATATACAGTTTTGGCATGACCTCCCTGCTTTTGTACTCCATCCCTCTCGCAATGAAAGCCAACATTCCATTTGCCTTCCTGATTACCTGCTGCACCTGCAAACTAACTTTTTGGGATTCATGCACAAGGACCCCCAGGTCCCTCTGCACCGCAGCATGTTGTAATTTCTCCCCATTCAAATAATATTCCCTTTTACTGTTTTTTTTCCCAAGGTGGATGACCTCACATTTTCCGACATTGTATTCCATCTGCCAAACCTTAGCCCATTCGCTTAACCTATCTAAATCTCTTTGCAGCCTCTCTGTGTCCTCTACACAACCCACTTTCCCACTAATCTTTGTGTCATCTGCAAATTTCGTTACACTACACTCTGTCCCCTCTTCCAGGTCATCTATGTATATTGTAAACAGTTGTGGTCCCAGCACCGATCCCTGTGGCACACCACTAACCACCAATGAAGCTAAAAGTCTGTCCCTGTGTCCCTTAGTTTTAGTCTCCCCTATGAGTGGAAACATTCTCTCTGCATCCACCTTGTCGAGCCTCCTGTAGGGGGTGGTGGATCTGTCAGCTTGCCTCCCTGACCCAGAGTGGCTGTGAGTTGCTCCCACTCCCAGGTTCTCGAGCCTGGATTTATTCATCAGGGTGTGATACAGTGCCGCAGACAACTGTTTTGTGCAAAGAAGGTTTGGGTTTTATTCAAGAAAGCAAACAACACAAATACACTCCAATAAACCTGTAAAATCTTACAAAATGATTCTAAACAATGGGGAATGTCATGTTTGTAATCTTCACACAACTGTAACCTTTATGTAACAACACTGCACACTGTATACACTGAAGTAATGCACACCTTGGCCACAGAGGGTGAACTTGTGGGAGACACTCCTCACCTGGTCATGCAGGTATATAAAGGGAGGTCCCACGGAGGGTCATCAAGTCTTGGTCCTGGGAATAAAGGTTCAGATCACATAGTGACTTTGTCTGCAGTACATGCCTCGTGCGATTCTATAGTAAGGTGTAAGGACACCACATTTGGCAACGAGAAACGGGAATCAACGACCCACGAGAATGGCCACCGGTAGCACAGAGGAACAGTACTGTGTTGGTGAGGACTGGGACAATTTCGTTGAGAGGCTCCAGCAGAGCTTTGTCACGAAGGACTGGCTGGGAGAGGAAGCGGCTGGCAAGCGGAGGGCGCATCTACTGACCAGCTGTGGATCCAAGACTGATGAAAGACCTGCTCGCACCCAAGAAGCCGGCGGACAAGTCTTTTGAAGAGCTCAGCACTCTGATCGGTAAGCACCTCAAACTGGCAAGCAGTATACACATGGCCCGGCACTGGTTCTACACACACCGGCGTCGGGAGGAGCAAAGCATATCGGACTTCGTTGTGGACCTTCGGCGCTTGGCCAGCCTCTGTAAGTTGACAGATGCCTGCAGGGGGGAGATGTTAAGGGATTTCTTCATTGAGGGCATTGGTCATGCCGGTATTTTCAGGAAGCTTATTGAGACCAAGGACTTGACTTTGGAAAGGACAACGTTGATAGCTCAGACCTTCATGGCAGGGGAAGAGGAGACCAAGATAATTTACATGCGCAGCCTTGGTTCCAACATGGCGATGGAGCAGGGAGTTAACATTGTAAACGAGATTCAGAACCTCGCAGGCAGGCAAGGGCAATTCGACACCGCCCAGTCAGCAACAGGCTCTAGGGTGGGCCAGCAACAGAGACAATGGCAGGGGGATCGGCAATTCACGCCATCACAAGGGACAATGCGTCCCGAGATGGGACCATTGACACTCAGCAACAGAGTGCTCAGGAGTAATCAAAGACACAATCTGAGAGGAATGCCTGGTAACAGTTCCTTTGTTCACAACAAATCTCAGCTCATGCTGGAGGTGCAGTGGCAGACATGCTGTGAGAACCTGTAGGTTTCAGCAATTCATCTGCAGAAACTGCAACTTCAGTGGACATCTGGCCAGAATGTGCAGAAAGCCCAAAGCGAGGCTAGTTTATGAGGCAGAGGAACCAGACGAGGGGTCTGCAAGGCAGAGTGATGCTTGGGGCAAAGCTATGGATGCTGAAGTCCAGTGGGTTCATGTGGCAGACGTCCACAGCTCGTATACCAAAACGCCACCGAAGATGATGAAAGTTCTATTAAATGCATCCCGGTACACATGGAGCTGGACACAGGAGCCAGCCAGTCACTTATGAGTGCCCAACAATTTGAAAAACTCTGGCCACTCAAAGCTAACAGGCTCAAACTGGAACGCATTGACACGCAGTTATGGACATACACCAGAGAGATCATCCCAGTACTAGGCAGTGCAAACTTGGTGGTCACACACAACCAATCGGAGAACCGGCTGCCACTCTGGATTGTCCTGGGGAATGGTCCCGCGCTCTTGGGGAGGAGCTGGCTAGCCGAGATGAACTGGAAATGGGGGGATGTGCACGCCATTTCATCTGTGGAGCGAAGTTTGTGCTCACAGGTTCTACAGAAGTTCGAGCCACTTTTTCAACAAGGTGTCGGGACTTTTAAGGGCACCGAAGTAATGATACGCATCACCCCGGACGCCAGACCAGTGCACCACAAAACCAGAGCTGTGCCGTATGTGATGCATGAGAGAATTGAGAGTGAGTTGGACAGGCTGCTAAGGGAGGGCATAATTTCACCTGTTGAATTCAGTGACTGGGCAAGCCCCATCGTTCCTGTGCTTAAAACAGATGGCTCGGTCAGGATTTGTGGCGACTACAAGGCCACCATCAACCGAGTGTCACTGCAGGACCAATACCCGCTTCCGAGAGCGGAGGATCTTTTTACCAAGCTGGCAGGTGGTAAGCTGTTCACCAAGTTGGACCTCACCTCAGCCTACATGACTCAGGAACTGGTTGAAGAATCCAAACTTCTGACCACCATCACGACGCACAAGGGGCTATTCGTTTACAACAGGTGTCCGTTTGGCATTCGGTCAGTGGCCGCTATCTTCCAGAGGAACATGGAAAGCTTGCTTAAATCCATCCCTGGAACAATCGTATTCCAAGATGACATCTTAATCACGGGTCGAGACACCGAGGAACACCTCCACAACCTGGAGGAGGTGCTACGCCGACTGGACCGGGTAGGCTTACGACTAAAGAAGTCCAAGTGTGTGTTTTTGGCCCCAGAGGTTGAGTTTTTGGGCAGGAGGGTTGCTGCAGACGGGATCCGGCCTACCGACTCCAAAACGGAGGCGATCCGTCGCACACCCAGGCCCGGCAACATATTGGAGTTGCGTTCATTTCTGGGACTATTGAACTATTACGGGAACTTTCTGCCGAACTTAAGTACATTGCTGGAGCCGCTACACGTGCTCCTGCGTAAAGGTTGCAATTGGTTTTGGGGGGACTGTCAGGAACAGGCTTTCAATCGGGCGCGGAACCTGCTTTGTTCTAATAAGTTATTGACCCTGTACGACCCCTGTAAGAAATTGCTTTTGCCATGCCATGCGTCATCCTATGGGGTTGGGTGCGTGTTGCAGCAGAGTAATGATGAGGGCCAACTCCAACCTGTGGCTTATGCCTCCAGGTCGCTCTTCCAAGCAGAAAGGGGGCACGGGATGGTTGAAAAGGAAGTACTCGCATGTGTCTACGAGGTGAAAAAGATGCACCAGTACCTTTTCGGCAGAAGGTTCGAGTTAGAAACAGACCACAAACCGTTAACATCCCTGTTGTCCGACAGCAAAGCCATCAATGCCAATACGTCAGCTCGCATACAGCGATGGGCTCTCACGCTGGCTGCGTATGACTACACCATACGGCACCGGCCAGGCACCGAAAATTGCGCTGACGCGCTCAGCAGACTCCCACTGGCAACCACTGAGGGGGCGTCGGAGCAAAGCGCGGAGTTGGTCATAGCCATTGAGGCTTTTGACACCGCAGGCTCCCCCATCACAGCCCATCAGATCAAAATCTGGACCAACAGAGACCCCCTCCTATCCCTGATAAAGAAATGTGTCCTGACTGGGGATTGGGCGCCCGCACACGGAGCGTGCCCTGAAGAGGTCAGACCGTTTCACAGACGGATGGACGAGCTCTCCTTCCAAGCTGACTGCCTACTATGGGGCAGCTGGGTAGTCATGCCCCAGAAGGGCAGGGAGGCATTCATCAGGAAACTCCACAACGAGCACCCAGGCATCGTGCTAATGAAGACCATTGTCCGGTCACATGTATGGTGGCCAGGAATTGACGCAGACCTGGAACACTGGGTTCGCAGGTGGACGACGTGTGCTCAGCAGGGAAATGCCCCCAGGGAGACCCCACTCAGCCCGTGGCCCTGGCCCACCAGGCCATGGTCACGCATTCACGTAGACTACGCGGGCCCGTTCATGGGGAAAATGTTCCTGATTGTTGTCGATGCATACTTGAAATGGATCGAGTGCATCATATTGAACTCGTGCTCGACATCCACCACCGTGGAGAGTCTGCGTACGGTCTTTGCGACCCACGGCTTGCCGGACATCCTGGTTAGCGATAACAGCCCGTGTTTCACTAGCTATGAATTCCAGGAGTTTATGTCGGGTAATGGTATCAGACATGTCAGGACAGCACCGTTCAAGCCGGCTTCTAATGGCCAGGCGGAACGTGCGGTCCAAATCATAAAACAGGGCATGCTTCGGATTCAGGGACCCTCCCTTCAATATCGCCTATTGCGCCTCCTGCTGGCCTATAGGTCCCGCCCGCATTCGCTCACGGGAGTCCCACCCACGGAATAATCATGAAACGCACGCTTAAAACGCGGCTGTCCCTCATTCATCCTGCCCTGTCAGACATTGTTGAGGGCAAGCACCAGTCCCAAATCGAGTGCCATGATCGCAACTCAGTGGGGAGATGCATAGAAATCGATGACCCTGTATTCATTCTCAATCATGCTTTGGGACCCAAGCGGCTTGAGGGTACTGTAATTGGCAAAGAGGGGAATAGGGTCATAGTGGTCAGACTTATCAATGCCACAAACATCTGGACCAAGTAAAGAAAAGGTTCAGCATGGACACTGAGGAACCTGAGGAAGATCATGAGATGTTACCCATATCACTGCCAGAGAACGAGCAACAAGTACATTCACCAGCATGCACAGTCCTTGCGGCCAGCCCGGACAGGCCGGAATCACCTCAGGTGACAGAGACGCATGCCAAGGCTCAACCACCAGAGTCCCAACTGCGGCGCTCCACGAGAGAGCGTCGACCGCCTGAAAGACTCAATCTTTGACCCAAAGACGTTGAGTGGAGGTGATGTCATGTTTGTAACCTTCACACAACTGTAACCTCTATGCAACAACACTGTACACTGTATACACCTGAGTAATGCACACCTTGACCACAGGGGGTGAACTTGTGGGAGACACTCCTCACCTGGTCATCCAGGTATATAAAGGGAGGTCCCACGCAGGGTCAGCACTTCTTGGTCCTGGGAATAAAGGTACAGGTCACGTAGTGACTTTATCTGCAGTACATGCCTCATGTGATTCTATAGTAAGGTGTAAGGACACCACAGGGAATACTTTATTTCAGGTAAAAAACACAACAGAAACACCTCCCACCTCCCACTTGCTCTCTAACTAGGTCAAACTCTAGGGTTCCAGGTATTCATGCTCACCAAATCCTTCCTTTGCAGCTAGGGCTGTTTCGTGGTTTCGGGGTTCTTTGGTTATGGCCGGTTTGCCTTCTCTGCGTATTGAAGCCAGTTGGGTTGAGTCCGCTGATGTGGTTAGACGCGTTTTGGATTTATCTCTGGTGAGTACCCAATTTCCTTTATTAGCAATAGGGTTTTAAGTTCTTTAGGTAATTTTTACCCGTTGGAGGGTCTAAGTCTACCACGTCAGTTGGTAGTGATGTTCCACTGATTGGTTTTTGACATTCTTTTCTTGTTGTTCTGAAGTGCTTGGTCAGAAAAGTTTTCCCGTGATGGTCAGAACAGTTCTTCCTGTGATGGCCAGAATAGAGTAGTTCTCTTGGTACGATAGGCCCTCAATTATACTCTGAGAGGCTGCTTAATCTTCGCACCAAATCTAACATTTCTTTTATTTGAGATTTGCTGCCCAATTGATTTTAAGTGGTCTTCTTTGTATAAGTTTTGGAAGGCTAGCTAACTAAAACTTGATTAAATGTTTTAATCTGGCGTTGATAGACTTTGGGATTGTGATACCCCGTATTTATGAGCTGACGAACTCTTGTCCATTACATAGAAACATAGAAAATAGGTGCAGGAGTAGGCCATTCGGCCCCTCGAGCCCGCACCACCATTCAATAAGATCATGGCTGATAATTCACCTTAGTATCCCTTTCCTGCTTTCTCTCCATACCCCTTGTGATAGCACTGCTTTGGCTTTGGGAAGTCTGGGCTGAGCCAGATATTTCTATGCATGTTGAAAAAGGTGTTGGAATATGTATGTGATATTTGGGTTCTATGAGTGGGGTGGATAATGTTTCTTCCCTGGTCGATTGTTTCAATGCTAATGTTTTCTGGGAGCCTGGCTATGGTTAAACAGCTCCCCCAGACAATCTGATTAGCTACAAAACCCAAATTCTAAATCCCACCCCTCTGTCCCTGCAGCTTTTCCCCATAGGCCCAAACATCCCAAACTTGGTTAAAACTCGTAGATTTCTTCCATATACATTTTAGGATCCCAAACTTTCTGTTTAATAGGTCCAAATCGAATTTCCTTTTCAGTGAGTCCAAACACTGGGGGGTTTCCACGAATTTTGGAATCTTACACCCTCATTATACGTTTCAATAAGATCATTCTTCTGAACTCCAATGTGTATAGGTTCAACCTACTCAACCTATCCTCATAAGTCAACCCTCTCATCTCCGGAATCAATCTCGTGAACCTTCTCTGAACAGCCGCCAATGCAAATATATACCTCCTTAATTACGAAGACCAAAACTGTACGCAGTACTCCAAGTGTGGCCTTACCAATACCCTGTACAGTTGTAGCAGGACTTCTCTGCTTTTATACTCTATCCCCCTTGCAATAAAGGCCAACATTCCATTTGCCTTCCTGATCACTTGCGGTACCTGCATACTCACTTTTTGTGTTTCATGCACAAGGACCCCCAGGTCCCTCTGTACTGCAGCACTTTGCAATTTTTCTCCATTTAAATTATAATTTGCTTTTCTATTTTTTCTGCCAAAGTGGATAACCTCACATATTCCCACATTATATTCAATCTGCCGAATTTTTGCCCACTCATTTAGCCTGTCTATATCCCTTTGCAGATTTTTTGTATCATCAGCCAACTTGGCTACATTACACTCAGATGGATGGTGTAGAAAATGGCAAAAATAGCCATAGAGGTGTAGCAGTAGGGTCATTGCCTGAGGCTGCGGGATATTGCTCGGACAGTGTAGAGGGCTTTACTCTGTATCTAACCCGTGCTGTACCTGCCCTGGGAGTGTTTGATGGGACAGTGTAGAGGGAGCTTTACTCTGTATCTAACCCCGTGCTGTACCTGCCCTGAGAGTGTTTGATGGGACAGTGTAGAGGGAGCTTTACTCTGTATCTAACCCCTGTACCTGCCCTGGGAGTGTGTGATAGGACAGTGTAGAGAGAGCTTTACTCTGTATCCAACCCATGTTGCACCTGCCCTGGGAGTGTTTGATGTTGGAAGGGGATGTCTGAAGTGGAAAGAGCTCCTTTCCCCAAGGCGAAGATTCCTCAACTTAATGAGGAAAAGTCGGCCGGTGTAGAAGTCTCCAGTTTTGTCCCTTCCTTTACTGAGGTGATGACTGTTGTTGGGGTATGATTCCATGGATCGTAGCTGCCCTCATATACTTTGCTCAAGTGTACGGTACCCGTGTGTGAACCTAGATACTGAGAATCACCTGGCAATTCAACTGTGGAGGCATCATATCCAAGCTAAATTTATCTTTAATTGAAAGTTACGCACCCTTGCACTTTCTGATAGGGTTGACTGGATAGCAATCGGCTGCACCAATCTAGGCTGATTGTATTACTTCTCTCTTGCCTTGGGTACTGAGGCCAACTTCAGTTCCCCAACTGCTGCCCTGGCTGAGACCAGGCGAAGCTGCAGGATGCACCGTACCAACCTGTCAAGGCACCTTCGGCGGCACTGCCCAAACCCGTGGCCTCCATGACCTAGATGGACAAGGGCCGCAGGGTTCATGGGAGCACCGTAACCTCCAGGTTCTCCTCCAAGTCACACACCAACACAACATGGACATATATTGGCCATTCCTTCATCGTCGCTGGGTCAGAATCCTGGAACTCCGTCCCTAACTGAGGGAGCATCTTCACCACACGGACTGCAGCGGTTCAAGAAGGAGGCTCACCCGCCATTTTCTCAAGGGGCAATTAGCGACGGCCACATCCCGAGAATGAATGAAAAGAATGTAACGCTGCCATGCTGATGGGTGAGAGGGAATATCCTTGAGCCGGACAAACCCGGAAGGTCCCAGGTCCAATCCTAGATCTGTTCTGCATGCGCTGATCCTGGGTGAAGCAGTGATAGGGACATTATAATCACCCACAGCACCCTGAGCTAAGGAGGAGAAAGAAAGAAAGACAGAAGAACTTCCACGTAAAGAAAAATAAAATATATTTTTGCATTCATATAGCGCCTTTCACGACCACCAGACGTCCCAAAGCGCTTTGCGGCCAATGGAATAATTATTGAAGTGTAGTCACTGTTGTAATGTGGGAACGCGGCATTCAATTTGCGTACAGCAAGCTTCCAGAAACAGCAATGTGATGATGACCAGATAATCTGTTTTAGTGATTGAGGGATAAATATTGGCCCCAGGACACCGGGGATAACTCCCCTGCTCTTCTTCGAAATAGTGCCATGGGATTTTTTACATCCACCTGAGAGAGCAGACGGGGCCTCAGTTTTGCATCTCATCCAAAAGACGGCACCTCCGACAGTGAAGCACTCCCTCAGCACTGCACTGGGAGTGTCAGCCTGGATTTTTGTGCTCAAGTCCCTGGAGTGGGACTTGAACCCACAACCTTCTGACCCAGAGGCGAGAGTGCTACCCGCTGAGCCACTGACTGAGAAAGATCAGCTTAGGTTCTTGGTCCTGATCATTATCCAGCGACCCCCTACAGGGAATGAGCGTGTATAGATGCCGGGGTAAGGACGGCATCAGATTCTGCTGCGATTCGCTCCACAGGCGAATAACTCACTGTCAAAGCTCCCACACAGTAGAATGGCTACTCAGGCAGGAAGTCGATGCCTTTGCAAAGGCGGGAGAGGTGAACTGTTCAAACAAAGGTCACTCGGTATTTACCACGGTACAGACACAATACTTCGCACCCACATTACAGTCTGCATCAACCTGATACTGAAACTGTTTCACACTGACACAAGCTGCGAATAATTGCATAAAATTTCAAGGAAACTGTTCAAGTAAATTAAATACAAGGGTCACCACTTTGTAATCTAAAACTGTACATTCCGTAACATCGTCAGAACACTGCTATTAAAATAACGAACTCAAAGAGCTGGTTCGGTAAATACCCAAAGGACGCTAGCGATGGGACTCCCACATTCAAACCTCATTACCACCTCTTAGTACTGGATTCATGTTGACTTCTGTAACGTATGCACCCCCTTGCCACTGGACCAAGACCGAGCTCTGCTAAGCCCGTGTGGTGACTGGTGTGCAATGGTCACCCCACGTTAAAAGAATCCACGCACAGGCATCTTCCACCCTTCAAAATGAAGTTCGGGACCCGGAACGTCAGGACCCTCATGGACATGGATCTGTGAGTATGCTCACAGGCTTGTAGAGCTGTTCCATTGTGAGTGGCTTAGCCAGTCATGTGATGTTCACAAGACTCAATAAAACCCCAGTCAGCTGGGTCTGTGTCATCCACGATGAGGTGTGCAGTTGTGAGCCCAGTGGATGAACTGGTAATGTGCAGTGTGATTGTTAAACCTTTGTTAGCAACAACAACAACAACTTCTATTTATATAGCGACTTTAACGTAGTAAAATGTCCCAAGGCGCTTCATAGCAGTGTTAAAAGACAAAACAAATAAATTTGACATCGAGCCAGAGAAGAAGAAATTAGGGCAGGTGACAAGAGAGAGGTTTTAACGAGCGTCTTAAAGGAGGAAAGAGAGGTAGAGAGAGGTGGAGAGGTTTAGGGAGGGAGTTCCAGAGCTTGGGGCCCAGGCAACAGAAGGCACGGCCACCGATGGTGGAACGATTATAATCAGGGATGCTCAGGAGGGCAGAATTAGAGGAGCACAGACATCGTGTGGGGCTGTGGGGCTGGAGGAAATTACAGAGATAGGGAGGGGCGAGGACATGGAGTGAGGATGAGAATTTTGAAATCGAGGCGTTACTTAATTGGGAGCCAATGTAGGTCGGTGAGCGGGACTTGGTGCGAGTTAGGACATGGGCAGTCGAGTTTTAGATGACCTCACGTTTACGTAGGGTAGAATGTGGGAGGCCAGCCAGGAGTGCATTGGAGTTGTCAATAAACAAACTAGTTCTTAATAGCAATGCGTTGCTATGAATTCTTAAGCAAAGCACCCATGAAGCAAATACATTCCAACTTCCATCCAAATCCCAGTGATGACCTGTGAGGTTAACTCTCCAATAATTCATTATGTGCACGTTACTCAGCATTTTTTTTATTTTGGCAACAACCCAGGAAGTGAAACGTACGAGGGGAACTCTCCGTGATGGCAGTGTTTCAGCTAAAAGCTGCCCCAGAGGAAGAGAGCGGCCATGCCGAGAGGGTTTGATACTAATGTACTATATTTGGCGAAGTACTGGGGCGTTGGCCAGCGCTAAGAATAACACAGCCATCCGCCCTGAGTGGGAGTGCAGCTATAGCAACAGCAGCCATGGGACAAACAGGGCGAGTGGGAACGGAGGCCACTGCAGCCAGAACGGCGTGAGTGACACTACAGTGTTAGCTTGGCTCAGTGGGCAGCACTCTCGCCCCTGAGTCAGAAGGTTGTGGGTTCAAGTCCCACTCCGGAGACTTGAGCACAAATATTCTAGGCTGATGCTCCGGTGCAGTGCTGAGGGAGTGCTGCATTGTCGGAGAGGCAGTGCTGAGGGAGTGCTGCATTGTCGGAGGGGCAGTACTGAGGGAGCATTGCACTGTCAGGGGGCAGTACTGAGGGAGCGTTGAACTGTTGGAGGGGCAGTATTGAGGGAGCGCTGCACTGTTGGAGGGGCAGTACTGAGGGAGCACCGCACTGGCGGAGGGGCAGTACTGAGGGAGCACCGCACTGGCGGAGGTGCAGTCTTT
Organism: Pristiophorus japonicus; assembly: GCF_044704955.1. Taxonomy (NCBI): domain Eukaryota; kingdom Metazoa; phylum Chordata; class Chondrichthyes; family Pristiophoridae; genus Pristiophorus; species Pristiophorus japonicus. Next base: position 125,039,170 of record NC_091993.1, read on the forward strand.
CAGATGACATGTTAATCCGAGGCCCTGTCTGCTCTCTCAGGCGGATGTAAAAGATCCCATGGCACTATTTCAAAGAAGAGCAGGGGAGTTATCCCCTAGTGCCCTGGCCAATATTTATCCCTCAATCAACATAACCAAAAAACCCAGATTATCTGGTCATTATCACATTGCTGTGTGGGAGCTTGCTGTGTGCAAATTGGCTGCTGCGTTTTCCATATTACAACAGTGACTGCACTCCAAAAGTACTTCATTGGCTGTAAAGCGCTTTGAGATGTCCGGTGGTTGTGAAAGGTGCTATATAAATGCAAGTCTTTCTTTCTGTATGAGAGAGCGAACACCAGCAGATTGTTCGAGCTCAATCTGTGAGCTGCACTCCCAGGCTGACCTTATAGTCCCCAATTCCCACACCAGCCATTCTATGACCTTTTTGAGTTGAGATTGGCAATTTGTTGCCACATTAGGATGCACTCAACGGCCTCAGTGTCAGAGCAATGGAGCCCACAGTCCACGCCAGCACTAAAGATGTAGAATGAATCTGACCCTGGAGAGGAAAAAAAACTTGCATTTCTGTAGCAGTTCACACCACCCCAGGTTGTCCCAAAGTGCTTTACAGCCAATGAAGTACTTTTGAAGTGTAGTCACTGTTGTAATGTGGGAAATGCGGCAGCCAATTTGCGCACAGCAAGCTCCCACACACAGCAATGTGATAATGACCAGATAATTTGTTTTTGTTCTGTTGATTGAGAGATAAATATTGGCCCCAGGACAACTTGGAGAATTACATAAGAACATAATAACAAAAGAAATAGGATCAGGAGTCGGCTATATGGCCCCTCGAGCCTGCTCCGCCATTTAATACGATCATGGCTGATCCGATCATGGACTCAGATCCACTTCCCTGCCCGTTCCCCATAACCCCTTATCCCCTTATCAGTTATGAAACTGTCTGTCTCTGTCTTAAATTTATTCAATGTCCCAGCTTCCACAGCTCTCTAAGGCAGCAAATTCCACAGATTTACAACCTTCTGAGAAAATAAATTTATCCTCATCTCACTTTTAAATGGGCAGCCCCTTATTCTAAGATTATGCCCTCAAGTTCTAGTCTCCCCCATTAGCGGAAACATCCTCTCTGTATCCACCTTGTCAAGCCCTCTCATAATCTTATACGATTCAATAAGATCACCTCTCACTCTTCTGAGTAGAAGCCCAACCTACTCAACCTTTCCTCATAAGTCAACCCCCTCATCTCCGGAATCAGCCTAATGAACTTTCTCTGAACTGCCTCCAAAGCAAGTATATCCTTTCTTAAATATGGAAACCAAAACTGCATGCAGTATTCCAGGTGTGGCCTCACCAATACCCTGTATAGCTGTAGCAAGACTTCAATGCTTTTATAGTCCATCCCCTTTGCAATAAAGGCCAAGATACCATTGGCCTTCCTGATCACTTGCTGTACCTGCATCCTAACCTTTTGCATTTCATGCACAAGTACCCCCAGGTCCCGCTGTACTGCGGCACTTTGCAATTTTTCTCCATTTAAATAATAACTTGCTCTTTGATTTTTTTTTCCTGCCAACGTGCATGACCTCACACTTTCCAACATTATTCTCCATCTGCCAAATTTTTGCCCACTCACTTAGCCTGTCTATGTCCTTTTGCAGATTTTTTGTGTCCTCCTCACACATTGCTTTTCCTCCTATCTTTGTATCATCAGCAAACATGGCTATGTTACACTCAGTCCCTTCTTCCAAGTCATTACTATAGATTGTAAATAGTTGGGGTCCCAGCACTGATCCCTGTGGCATCCTACTAGTTATTGATTGCCAACCTGAGAGTGAACCATTTATCCCAACTCTCTGTTTTCAGTTAGTTAACCAATCCTCTATCCATGCTAATATATTACCCCCAACCCCATGAACTTTTATCTTGTGCTTCTTCAAAACAGTGCTATGGGATCTTTTACATCCACCTGAGAAACATAGAAACATAGAAACATAGAAAATAGGTGCAGGAGTAGGCCATTCAGCCCTTCGAGCCTGCACCGCCATTCAATAAGATCATTGCTGATCACTCCCTCAGTACCCTTTTCCTGCTTTCTCTCCATACCCCTTGATCCCCTTAGCCGTAAGGGCCATATCTAACGCCCTCTTGAATATATCCAATGAACTGGCATCAACAACTCTCTGCGATAAGGAATTCCACAGGTTAACAACTCTCTGAGTGAAGAAGTTTCTCCTCATCTCAGTCCTAAATGGCCTACCCCTTATCCTAAGACTATGTCCCCTGGTTCTGGACTTCCCCAACATCGGGAACATTCTTCCTGCATCTAACCTGTCCAGTCCCGTCAGAATCTTATACGTTTCTATGAGATCCCATCTCATCCTTCTAAACTCCAGTGAATAAAGGCTCAGTTGATCCAGTCTCTCCTCATATGACAGTCCAGCCATCCCGGGAATCAGTCTGGTGAACCTTCGCTGCACTCCCTCAATAGCAAGAACGTCCTTCCTCAGATTAAGAGACCAAATCTGAACACAATATTCCAGGTGAGGCCTCACTAAGGCCCTGTACAACTGCAGTAAGACCTCCCTGCTCCTATACTCAAATCCCCTAGCTATGAAGGCCAACATACCATTTGCCTTCTTCACCACCTGCTGTACCTGCATGCCAACTTTCAATGACTGATGTACCATGACACCCAGGTCTCGTTGCACCTCCCCCTTTCCTAATCTGCCGCCATTCAGATAATATTCTGCCTTCGTGTTTTTGCCACCAAAATGGATAACCTCACATTTATCCACATTATACTGCATCTGCCATGCATTTGCCCACTCACCTAACCTGTCCAAGTCACCCGGCAGCCTCTTAGCGTCCTCCTCACAGCTCACACCACCACCCAGTTTAGTGTCATCTGCAAACTTGAAGATATTACACTCAATTCATTCATCTAAATCGTTCATGTATATTGTAAAGAGTTGGGGTCCCAGCACTGAACCCTGCGGCACTTCCTAGTCACTGCCTGCCATTCTGAAAAGGACCCATTTATCCCGACTCTTTGCTTCCTGTCTGCCAACCAGTTCTCTATCTACGTCAGTACATTACCCCCAATACCATGCGCTTTGATTTTGCACACCAATCTCTTGTGTGGGACCTTATCAAAAGCCTTTTGAAAATCCAAATACACCACATCCACTGGTTCTCCCTTGTCCACTCTGCTAGTTACATCCTCAAAAAATTCCAGAAGATTTGTCAAGCATGATTTCCCTTTCATAAATTCATGCTGACTTGGACCGATCCTGTCACTGCTTTCCAAATGCGCTGCTATTTCATCCTTAATGATTGATTTCAACATTTTCCCCACTACTGATGTCAGGCTAACCGGTCTATAATTACACGTTTTCTCTCTCTTTCCTTTTTTAAAAAGTGATGTTACATTAGCTACCCTCCAGTCCATAGGAACTGATCCAGAGTCGATAGACTGTGGGAAAATGATCACCAATGCATCCACTATTTCTAGGGCCACTTCCTTAAGTACTCTGAAATGCAGACTATCAGGCCCTGGGGATTTACCGACCTTCAATCCCATCAATTTCCCTCCTAATAAGGATATCCTTCAGTTCCTCCTTGTCACTAGACCCACTGTCCCCTAGTACATTCAGAAGGTTATTTGTGTCTTCCCTCGTGAAGACAGAACCAAAGTATTTGTTCAATTGGTCTGCCATTTCTTTGTTCCCCATTATTAATTCATCTGAATCCGACTGCAAGGGGCCTACGTTTGTCTTCAGCAGACAGGACTTCAGTTTAACATTTCATCTGAAAGACAGCACCTCCGACAGTGCAGCACTCCCTCAGCACTGCACTGGAGCATCAGCCGAGAGGTTTGTGCTCAAGTCTCCAGAGTGGGACTTGAACCCACAACCTTCTGACTTAGAGGCAAGTGTGCTGCCCACTGAGCCACAGGTGAGCAATGAATAAAAGTCCTTGGAGGGGATAAGCCCAGAGTAATATCAAAGCAAGTATACTAATTGCAAGTACACTAATTGCAAGTATACTCATTCTTTGCACCACCTTGAAAGTCTTTAAAGCTAGCTGGTTTAAATGGTTAGACAGTGCGAAATTTCCTGCCTAGTGTGCACTCTCTCACACAAACACACACAGTTCCGATTTCAGTGGCCTCCAATCTCACTTACCCTGTTTGTCCTGTGGCATTGTTGCTGCAGCTGCACTCCCCAGTGTTGTCTAAACATTGAAGAGTCAGTGTCAGCCGCGATTCAGTGGGTAGCACTCTCGCCTCTGAGTCAGGAGGTTGTGGGTTCAAGTCCCACTCAGGAGACTTAAGTCCATAATCCAGGCTGATGCTCCCAGTGCTGTACTGTCGGAGTTCAGCCTCTGAATGTGCGCAGTCATATTCACCATCTTCACTGAGGCGTACGAAAGCATGGTCCTTACTCTAAACATCCATAAGACAAAGGTCCTCCACAGCACTGCCCCCCAGTCATCAAGATCCACGGCGTGGCCCTGGAGAACGTGGACGACCTCCCATACATCGGGAGCCTCTTATCAACAAGGGCAGATATTGAAGACAAGATTCAACACCGGCTCCAGTACGCCAGCGCAGCCTTCGGCCGCCTGAGGAAAAGAGTGTTCGAAAATCAGGCCCTCAAATCTACCACCAGCTTCATGATCTACAGGGCTGTAGTGATACCTTCCCTCCTGTATGGCTCAGAGACATGGACCATATACAGTAGACACCTCAAATCGTTGGCGAAATACCACCAACGATGTCTCTGCAACATCCTACAAATCCCCTGGGAGGATAGACGCAGCAACGTTAGTGTTCTCGATCAGGCCAACATCCCCAGCATCGAAGCACTGACCACACTCGACCAGCTCCGTTGGGCAGGCCACATTGTTCGCATGCCTGACACAAGACTCCCAAAGCAAGCGCTCTACTCGGAACTCCTTCACAGCAAATGAGCTCAAGGTGGGCAGAGGAAACATTTCAAGGACACCTCCCTGATAAAGTGCAACATCCTGGGAGTCCCTGGTCCAAGACCGCCCTAAGTGGAGGAAGAGCATCCGGGAGGGCGCTGAGCACCTCGAGTCTCGTCGCCGAGAGCATGCAGAAATCAAGCGCAGGCAGCGGAAGGAGCGTGCGGCAAACCAGACTCCCCACCCACCCTTTCCTCCAACCACTGTCTGTCCCACCTGTGACAGAGACTGTAATTCCCGTATTGGACTGTACAGTCACCTGAGAACTCATTTTTAAAGTGGAAGCAAATCTTCCTCGATTCCGAGAGACTGCCAATGATGATGATGACTGTCGAGGTGCCGTCTTTCGGATGAGATGTTAAATCGAGGCCCCTGTCTGGGGTGTAAACGATCCCACGGCCACTATTTACAGAAGAGCAGCAAAACTTCTCCTGGTAACCTGGCTGACATTTGTCCCTCTACCAACACCTAAAAAAAACCCAGATGATTGTTCATTTATTTCCTTGCTATTTGTGGGAGCTTGCTGTGTACAAATTGGGCGGTATGTTTCCTACATTACAGAAATGACTCTTCGGATGTACTTCATTGGATAGGAAGCACCTTGGGAACATCCTGAGATTGTGAAAGGCGCTATAGAAATAACATTTATTTCCTTCAAGGCCATCTTCTGGCCCAGTGATAGTTGATCTTTGGTGGAGTGGGATTCTTGACCCTTACCCCAGCTCATTTCCTGGGGTCAAGGTAAATCAGAGAGGGGCACATGAACCACTTACAGAGCTGTTGGGGGTGCTCGCCTCTGGCAGAGGGTGTGATGGGAAGGGGAAATGCTCTGATGCGTTGTTACAATATAGCACAACTAGGAGTGCCAGACAATGGTAAAGAAAGAAAGTCTTGCATTTATATAGCACCTCAGACGACCACTGGACGTTGCAAAGCGCCAATGGAGAACATTTTGAAGTGTAGTGACTGTTATAATGTAGGAAACGTAGCAGGCAATTTGCGCACAGCAAGCTCCCACAAACAGCAATGTGATCATGACTAGATAATCTGTTCTCTGTTATGTTGATTGTCATCCTGGTGAATCCTTGCCACTGGACCAAGACCTCGCTCTGTCAAGCCCGTGTGGTGGCTGGTGTGCAACGGACACCACACATTAAAAAATTCCACACACAGGCATCTTCCACCCTTCAGGATGTAGTTCAGGTCCATCATTTGAAACTCATCCTTTTTTGGCATGAAAACAAGTCATCCCTGTTTCAGGGGACCGCCTATGATGATGATGATGAAGGGACAAATATTGGCCAAGACACCAGGGATAACTGCCCTGCTTTTCTTAGAAATAGGATCTTTTATGTCCACTTGAAAGAGCAGACTTGGTTTAATGTCTCAACTGAAAGCAATGCAGCACTCCCTCAGCACTGCACTGGGAGTGTCAGCCTAGATTTTTGTGCTCAAGTTCCTAGAGTGGGACTTGAACCTACAACCTGCTGACTCAGAGACAAGTGTGCTGCCCACTGAGCCACAGCTGACACTGTCTTAACAACTAAGAACATAAGAATTAGGAGCAGGAGTTGGCCATTCGGCCCTTCGAGCCTGCTCCGCCATTTAATGAGATCATGGCTGATCTTCTACCTCAACTCCACTTTCCTGCACTATCCCAATATCCCTTCATTCCCTTACTATCCAAAAATCTATCGATCTCTGCCTTGAATATTCTCAAAGACTGGGCCTCCACAGCCCTCTGGGGCAGAGAATTCCAAAGATTCACCACCCTCTGTGAAGAAATTCTTCCTCATCTCAGTCCTAAATGGCCAACCCCTTATTCTGAGACTGTGGCCCCTGGTTCTAGACTCCCCAGCCAGGGGAAACATCCTCCCTGCATCTACCCTGTCAGGCCTTGTAAGAATTTTGTATGTTTCAATGAGATCATCTCTCATTCTTCTAAACTCTAGAGAGTATAAGTCTAGTCTGCTCAATCTCTCCTCATAGAACAATCCCCCCTCATCCCAGGAATCAGTCTGATGAACCTTCGTTGCACTCCCTCTATGGCAAGTATATCCTTCCTTAGGTAAGGAGACCAAAACTGTGCACAATACTCCAGGTGTGGTCTCACTAGGGCCCTATATCATTGCAGTAGATTAAAATTCAACATTTTAAAATGGGGTAGTGAAAGGTATTAGTGAAAGCATCCCTTTAAAATGTTAACTGCACTCCCTCACAGCCCACAGCATCACTGGACACGTTGGAATCGTTGAGTTGGGAGGGAATGAAAGCATGAATGAGGGTTTCAGCAGCAGATAAGCTGAGGCAGAGGCGGAGACGGGCGATATTAGTGAGGTGGAAGTCGACGGACTTTGTGACAGAGAGGGCATGGGAGTCAGGAGCTCAGCCTGGTTCAGCCTGAGACAATGGGCAGGGAGGGGGGTGGAGTCAGTGGTGGGGGAACGGAGTTTATAGTGGGGACCTCGGGTTTAGTCTCAATGTTTAACTGGAGGAAGACTGGACTGGCGGACAAGCCAACTGAGAACACAGAGGCATTGGTGGAGAGAGAGTCCTCGATGGCATCAGTGTAAGTTCCTACATTACAACAGTGACTACACTTCAAAAGTACTTCATTGTCTGTAAAGCGCTTTGAGACATCCTGAGGTCATGAAAGGCACTATATAAATGCAAACCTTTCTTTTTGTTTTGTTTATGTGAATGCTGTCCTTGTGTCTGCAAACGATGTCACCAAGGTTCAGCTGGAAGAAGAACAAAAGAAAGAATTGCATTCATATAGCACCTTTCACAACCTCAAAGCGCTTTACAGCCATTGAAGTTGTTTTTGAAGTGTAGTCACTGTTGTAATGTGGGGAACGCGGCTGCCAATTTGTGCACAGCAAGCTCCCACACACAGCAATACGATAATGGCCAGATAATCTGTTTTGGTGATGTTGGTTGAGGGATACATTATTGGACAGGACATCAGGGATAACTCTGCTGCTCTTCTTCGAAATAGTGCTGTGGGATCTTTGATATGCACTGAGAGAGCAGACAGGGCTTCAATGTAACTACTCACCCCATAGATAGCACCTCCAACAGTGCAACACTCCCTCAGCACTAGTCTGGATCTATGTGCAGAAGTGGGACTCGAACTAATAGCACTACCCACTGAGCCACGGCTGACATTTCTGTCAGTCTTAAATGCCTGCACTAAATCTTAAATGAAGCAGTGTGAGTCTCACTCTGCTTGGACTCAACGTCACCCACACTACAGGGTAAATTAAGTGGATGGTAAAGCAGAGGCAGCTTTCTAATGTACCCCGACTTACACACGAGACCCTGGCGGTGGTATTGGGCTCACGTAGTTGTCAGTGTCAGCCGTGGCTCAGTGAGCAGCACACTTGCCTCTGAGTCAGAAGGTTGTGGGTTCAAGTCCCACTCCAGAGATTTGAGCACATAAATCTAGGCTGACACTCCCAGTGCAGTGCTGAGGGAGTGCTGCACTGTCGGAGGTGCCGTCTTTCGGATGAGATGTTAAACCGAGGTCCCGTCTGCCCTCTCAGGTGGATGTAAAAGATTCAATGGCACTATTTCGAAGAAGAGCAGGGGAGTTCTCCTTGGGGTCTTGGGGCCAATATTTATATCTCAACCAACATAACAAAAAAAGCGGATTATCTGGTCATTATCACATTGCTGTGCGTGGGAGCTTGCTGTGTGCAAATTAGCTGCCGTGTTTCCTACATTATAACAATGACTACACTCCAAACATACTTCAGTGCCTGTAAAGGGCTTTGAGACGTCTGGTGGTTGTGTAAGGTGCTATCTAAATGCCCCCTCCACTCCTTGTAACTGCAGCGACAGGGAAAATTGAAAGCACTTCCCAGCGATGGTGCTGTTATAAATCTATGCAGAGTTATTAAGATTGTGGGAGGAAGAAAAAATATAAATCACTTGTATAAAACACGAATGCCAATGAGAGAGCTGTCACAGATACTAATGCAAGGCTTGCAGAAGAGCTTTCTCTGTCACAGGCTTGCAGAAGAGCTTTCTCTGTCACACAGGAGCAGTTAAAGGTTCATAAAAGCAAGTAAGAAAACACATTACATCACGAAAGACGGAACGACCTTTTAACATTGCAGTCAGAGTGTGTCTCCTTGGGAATAATTCCTTTGGACTAATTGCTGCTGATTTGCCCTCAATACAAAAAGGGAAGATTGCAGCTTTTTACACGCGCTGAATACTTAACCCGGATTATATAACGGTGTGCGCGATTGCTTCCTTTGTCTTTGTGCTAGAGTGGCGGAGGGAACCACCAGATTGAGCACTGCTAAAAACCCATCTGTTGGTCGCTGTGGTGAACAACGTGCTGGGGGGAAAGAGTAAAGAAAGATATGCATTTCTATAGCGGCTTCCACGACCACCCGGATGTCCCAAAGCGCTATACAGCCAATGAAGCACTTTTGAAGTGCAGTCACTATTGTAGTTTAGGAAACGCGGCAGCCAGTTTGCGCACAGCAAGCTCCCACAAACAGCAATGTGGTAACGATCAGATCGTGGCCCAGAAATTGCGGTCGGAGGCTTCCTGCAGGCGGACGCCTCCGACCAACATTTGTTTAACGAAAGTACCTGGTAGTCCCGGAGGAACGTAGACTTGCGCTCCGAGACCTCCATTCACTGTCCAGCACAGGGGCCCACGTATTCCAGGAGCCTGTGTGCTGCCTGGACCGGATCGACCAGTGAAAATGGTGTCACCCCATTCACAGTGATAGTGAGTTCCGTTTGTACGGAGGTCACTGTTACTGTGATTCGGAATACTCCGAAAGCACATAAACATTTAAATAAATACGAAAGACACTTCACATATTTAAAATTAATTGAAATTGAATTAACTTAAATGTTTTAGACATAAAAATGTTTTTAATATGTTTTAATAGGCGTAAACATAAACTTACCTTTAGGGACAGGGTTCTTAATATAAAAATAATTGATAACATTTTATTTTTCTATCTTTTAAAACTCTTGCGCTGGCCTGCTTTTACCTGGTGTAAGGGTTTGGAGGACATTGGCTGGGCAGAAGTCGACCAAATCTCCCTCGCGAATGTCCTTCTCCCGGGGATGCGTGCGATCCGTCAAAAGACATTTCGACAGTTCGCGAATGCTGGTTCTCGGCGCTTACGCACCGCGCGCCGAATACCGGCACTTGTGGGGCCTCTACGGGCGCGTGTGCACTCCGTACGTACCCCGGAGAGGCCACGATTTACGGCCCCATCTGTTTTACTGATGTCGATTGAGGAATAAATATTGCCCCAAGACACCAGGGAGAACTCCCCTGCTCTTCTTCGAAATACTCCGTGTGGTAGAGAGTTCCACATTCTAACCACTCTCTTGAGTAAAGAAGTTTCTCCTGAGTTTCCACGGCACCGTTTTGAAGAGGAGCAGGGGCATTCTCCCCGATGCTCCGGCCAGTATTATCCCTCAAAAACAAATGATCTGGTCATTATCACATTGCTGTTTGTGGGAGCTTGCTGTGCACAAATTGGCTGCCGCGCTCCCCACATTACAACAGTGACTACACTCCAAAAGTAGCTCATTGGCCGTAAAGCGCTTTGGGACGTCCTGAACCCATGAAACGTGCTGTATAAATATAAGATCTTTTTTTTTGCTTGTTGGAGTATAATGTTGGAAAGTGTGAGATCATGCACTTTGGCAGAAAAAAACTCAAAGATCAAGTTAATATTTAAATGGAGAAAAATTGCAAAGTGCTGCAGTACAGAGGGACCTGGGGGTCCTGGGGCATGAAACACAAAAGGTTAGGATGCAGGTACAGCAAGTGATCAGGAAGGCCAATGGAATGTTGGCCTTTATTGCAAAGGGGATGGAGTATAAAAGCAGGGAAGTCTTGCTACAGTTATACAGGGTATTGGTGAGGCCACACCTGGAGTGCTGCATGCAGTTTTGGTCTCCATATTTACGAAAGGATATACTTGCTTTGGAGGCAGTTCAGAGAAGGTTCACTCGGTTGATTCCAGGGATGAGGGGGTTGACTTATGAGGAAAGGTTGAGCAGGGCCTATACACATCGGAATTCAGAAGAATGAGAGGCGATCTTATTGAAATGTATAAGATTATGAGGGGGCTTGACAAGGTGGATGCAGAGAGGATGTTTCCACTGATAGGGGAGAGTAGAACTAGGGGGCATGATCTTAGAATAAGATAATTTAAAACTGAGATGAGGAGGAATTTCTTCTCTCAGAGGGTTGTAAATCTGTGGAATTCGCTGCCCCAGAGAGCTGTGGAAGCTGGGACATTGAAGATATTTAAGACAGAGATAGACAGTTTCTTAACCGATAAGGGATTAAGGGATTATGGGGAGCGGGCAGGGAAGTGGACCTGAGTCCATGATCGGATCAGCCATGATCATATTAGATGGCGGAGCAGGCTTGAGGGGCCGTATGGCCTACTCCTGCTCCTATTTCTTATGTTCTTAAGGTCTGAGAAGTCGCACTGAAGGTGGCAAAAGAATGAGACAATATTGTGAAAAAAGAGCTGTTTCAGTAAATAAGTTGCTTTTACAGGAAGCCCTTGATGCACATGTTGCTGATGATAAGTTGCAGAGGGGACTTCATGACCAACAGAATCATAAAAAGGAAGTTAATTTCTGTCACGATCACAAAATTGCATCTTATCCAATTTCTGCTTCCTTTTGCTGACTGTACTCTGGTTATTAAAAGATCCTGGCAGAAGCTGTCAGGCTGGCTCAGTTGCTGTAGGTTAGTGTACGACTGGGACACGTGGGCCAGAAGGTCCCACGTCCATCTCCTGGTCGGTGCTGAGTTAACTCTGGGGGCAGTACAGATGTTCTAATCGGTGTCAGCACCCCTGGGCATCCCACTGTAGGCATCTAGGCTCATGCAGCCGTGCCTGGTCTCCAGTCGTCTTGGACCCCCTTGCCACTGGGCCAAGCTCTGCTAAGCCTGTGCGGTAGCCAGTGTGCAATGGCCACACCACGTTAAAAGAACTCACGCACAGGCATCTTCCACCCTTCAAAATGAAGTTCGGGACCTGGAACATCAGGACCCTCATGGACAACTCCAACAGCGGCCGGCCGGAACGCCGCACCGCCATTGTTGCCCGGGAACTTAAGCGCTTCGACGTCGATATCGCCGCCCTAAGCCGAGACCCGGCGGGCAGGGGAAGGTCAGCTCAAAGAACAAGGTGGAGGTTACACCTTCTTCTGGAAAGGCAGCCCTGGGCTGAAGGAGGCTAACATCAGGCAGAGTCCCAGTTGCTGCTTACCATGCACCAACCCTTGCTGTGGACATTGAGTGAGAAGTGTTGCTGGGGCTATCCGCACAGTGTGGCTCAGAGGGCATCACTCTCTCGCCTCGGCGTGAGCAGGTTGTGGGTTCAAGGTCCACTCCAGGCACTTACACACATAAATCTAAGGGGTAAGCCGTTGAGGACCGAGATGAGGAGAAACTTCTTCACTCAGAGAGTTATTAACCTCTGGAATTCTCTACCGCAGAGAGTAGTTGATGCCAGTTCGTTAGATATATTCAAGAGGGAGTTAGATATGGCCCTGACAGCTAAAGGGATCAAGGGGTACGGAGAGAAAGCAGGAGAGGGGTGCTGAGGTGAATGATCAGCCATGATCTTGTTGAATGGTGGTGCAGACTCGAAGGGCCGAATGGCCTACTCCTGCACCTATTTTTTATGATTCTATGTTTCTGATACTCCCAGTGCAGTGCTAAGGGAGTGCTGCACTGTCGGAGGTGTCGTCTTTCAGATGAGACGTTAAACCGAAGCCCCGTCTGCTCTCTCAGGTGGACGTGAAAGATCCCATGGCACTATTTGAAAGAAGAGGAGGAATTATCCATGGTTTATCCCTCAATCAACATAACAGAAACAGATTGTCTGGTCATTATCACCGTGCTGTTTGTGGGAGCTTGCTGTGTGCAAATTGGCTGCTGCGTTTCCCACATTACAACAGTGACTGCACTCCAAAACTTACGTATTGGCTGTAAAGTGCTTTGAGACGTCTGGTGGTCGTGAAAGGCGCTATATAAATGTAAGTGTTTCTTATGTCATCCTTTATTGTCAGGGCTACCTCCCACCCCTGCCCCCCACACTCCCCCACTCCCCCACTCCCTCACCCCTACTCTGCTTTTCCATTCAGCTTGTCTTTTCGAAACCTCAAGTACCCTGGAATATTTAGTTCCCAACCTTGGTCACCTTGCAACCAAGTTTCTATAATGGCTATTAGATCAAAGCCAATTACCTCTATTTGTGCCACTAGTTCATCCAGCTTGTTATGAATGCTTTGTGCATTCAAATAAAGAGCCTTTAATTTTAATTTTTTACCATTATTCCCTGCTCTCTTCTTATTCTCTGATGCACTATTACCGTTAAACTCGCTGTCCCTTCCTATCACACTCTTATTTTTGCCCAAATCGTTACACTGTTCCGTTGCCTTGACTTTTCAGTTTAGATTTCTAAATTTTTCCTCACCTGACCCCCTCCCTCCTTTTTAGTTTAACGACCTTTCTGCAGCCCTAGTTATTTAATTTGCCCGTGTCACTGGTCCCAGCCCGGGTTAAGTAGAGCCCGTCCCGACAGAACAGCCATGATCTTAATTTTTTTTTAAATAGGGGCAGGACTCGGCCATTTGGCCCATCAGGCCATTCAATAAGATCATGGCTGATCTGATCATGGATTCAGCTCCACTTCCCTGCCCGCTCCCCATAATCCTTGACTCCCCTATCGTTCAAAAATCTGTCTATCTCCACCGTAAATATATTTAACGACCCAGCCTCCACAGCTCCCTGGGGTAGAGAATTCCAAAGAAATTCCTCCTCATTTCTGTCTTAAATGGGTGCCGCCTTATTCTGAAACTATGCCCCCTAGTTCTAGATTGCTCCTTGAGGGGAAACATCCTCTCTGCATCTACCTCAGTATCTTATATGTTTCAATAAGATCACCTCTCATTCTTCTAAACTCTAATGAGTATAGGCCCAACCTGCTCAACCTTTCTTCATATGACAACCCCTTCATCTCAGGAATGAGCCTCGTGAACCTTCTCTGAACTGCCTCCAATGTAAGTATATCCTTCCTTGAATAAGGAGACCAGAACTGTACGCAGTACTCCAGGTGTGGCCTCACCAATACCCTGTACAGTTGTAGCAGGACTTCTCTGCTTTTATACTCTATCCCCCTTGCAATAAAGGCCAACATTCCATTTGCCTTCCTGATCACTTGCTGTACCTGCATGCTAACTTTTCGTGTTTCATGTACAAGGACCCCCAGGTCCCTCTGTACTGCAACATATTATAATCTCTCCCCATTTAAATGGTAATTTGCTTTTTTATTTTCCTACCAAAGTGGATAATCTCACATTTTCCCACATTATATGCCATCTGCCAAATCTTTGCCCACTCACTGAACCTAACTATATCCTTTGTAGATTCTTTACGGCCTCTTCACAACTTGTTTCCAACCTATCTTCGTATCATCAGCAAATTTGACTACGTTACACTCGGTCCCTTCATCCAAGTCATTAATATAAATTGTAAATAGTTGAGGCTCCAGTACTGATCCCTGTGGCACCCCACTAGTTACTGTTTGCCAACCGGAAAATGACTCACATATCCCGACTCTCTGTTTTCTGTTAGTTAGCCGATCCTCTATCCACACTAATATATTACCCCCAACCCCGTGAGCTCATATCTTGTGCAGTAACCTTTTATGTGGCACCTTATAGAAGGTTTTCTGGAAATCCAAATGCACCACATCCACTGGTTCCCTTTTATCGACCCTGCTCGTTACATCCTCAAAGAACTCCAGCAAATTTGACAAACATGATTTCCCTTTCATAAAACCATGCTGACTCTGCTTGACTGTATTTTGATTTCCTAAATGTCCCGCTATTACTTCCTTAATGATGGACTCCAGCATTTTCCCAATGACAAATGTTAGGCTAACTGGTCTATAGTTTCCTGCTTTCTGCCTCCCTCCTTTCTTAAATAGGGGTGTTGCATTTGTGGTTTTCCAGTCTGCTGAGACCTCGCCAGAATCCAGGGAATTTTGGTAGATTACAACCAATGCATCCACTATCTTTGCAGCCACTTCTTTTAAGACGCTAGGATGCAGGCCATCAGGCAACGGGCGGTTGAGGGGTTCGTTCAGCCTGACTGCCTGCCTCTCTTCTGTGACTACATTCACGCCTGGGTGTCCCTGGAGACGGAGCACGCGGTGTCCACCGGTACGCTCGCGGCCTTCTGCGAGAGGTGGGAACCAGAGGGACTGGAGTGCATCATCACCCCCGGCAACCGAATTTTAAATTGATTTAGCAAGGTTCCCAGTTGATTTCTAGTGCCCTTACTGAAAGGGGTTATTTGATTTAAAGCTCTATTTAAAATAGTTGTAGTGCTGTTGCATTGTGAGCGTCTTAGCCAGTCACGTGATGTCCACAAGACTCAATAAAACCCCAGCCAGTTGGGTCTCGGTAATCCACGATGAGGTATGCAGTTGTGAACCTGGTGGATGAACTGGTAATGTATAGTGTGATTGTTAAACCTTTGTGAATAAACCAACTAGTTCTTAATAGCAATGTGTTGCTATGAATTCTTAAGCAAAGAGCCCATGAAGTAAACACATTACAGTGGGAGGGGAGGGATGTGGTGAGCTGGCCAGAGACTATATTTTGCTTCCTGTGTGATGAGACACAGGGACCATAGACTGGGAAAGTCCCAAGTTCAAACCTTGGTCATGTTTCTAACTCAACAATAGGCAAATTGACTGATAGCACAGTGTGATTATCAATCCATGTTAACCCTTCACTTCCCTGCACCTCAATGGCACATTTCAAGTATGCAGACTTAAATGAAGGGACAGTGGCAGCATGGATACCAAATTGGCAAAGAATCAGAAAGTAAAGAGTAACGGTGAACGGTTATTTTTCAGACTGGAGGGACGTATGGAGTGGTCCTCCAGAGGTCGGTTTTAGGACCACTGCTCTTTTCAATATATATTAATGACCTGTACTTTGGTATACAGGGCATCATTTCAAAGTTTGTAGATGACACGAAACTCAGAAATCTAGTTGTCATGTAAGTACTTTTGAGATCACTAGCCACTAGATGGCGTCACTGTTGGAGGCCATTGGGCTGCACGCACGTGTGTGCATCCCAAGTATAAAAGGCCAGCCATTTTGAATATTGGTCACTTTGGGCCTTAATACAGCAGAGCCAATGTTATACTTCTTGGAGTTAAATAGTACTCAGTCTAACAGTTATTGCATACACAACTGTAGTAAACTGTGAGGAGAACACAGACAGACTGGTAAAATGGGCAGACACATGGCAGATGCAATTTAACGCAGAGAAATGTGAAGTGATGCATTTTATTAGGAAGAATGAGAGGCAATATAAACATAAGGGTGCAATTTTAAAGGGGGTGCATGAACAGAGAGACCTGGGGGGTATATGTACACAAATCGTTGAAGGTGACGAGGCAAGTTGAGAAGGTTGTTAAAAACAGCATAGGGATCCTAGGCTTCATAAACAGAGGCATAGAGTACAAAAACAAGGAAATTATGCTCAAACTTTATAAATCAGTTTTGAAAGGATGTCAAGTCCTTCGAGAGCATGTAAAGGAGATTTACCAGAATGGTTCCAGGGATGAGGGACTTCAGTTATGCCAGAGAGACCGGAGAAGCTGGGATAAAAACAGAAAATGCTGGAAATCTCAGCGGGTCAGGCAGCATCTGTGGAGAGGAAGCAGAGCTAACGTTTCGGGTCGATGACCCTTCATCGGAATCCGCTGAGATTGCCAGCGTTTTCTGTTTTTATTCCAGATTCCAGCATCCGCAGTATTTTGCTTTTGTACTGGAGAAGCTGGGGCTGTTCTCCTGAGAGCAGAGAAGGTTAAGGGGAGATTTGATGGAGGTTTTCAAAATCATGAAGAGTTTTGAGAGAGCAAATAAGGAGAAGCTGTTTACAGTGGCAGGAGGGACACAGAATTAGATGATTGACAAAAGAACCAGAGGTAAGGGAGCAGGATATTTTGACACACTGAGTTGTTGGAATTCACTGGCTGAAAGGACGGTGGAAGCAGATTCAACATTAACTTTCAAAAGGGAATTGGATAAATACTAGAAGGGGGAAATTTGCAGGGCTAAGAGAAAAGCACAAAGTGAGGTAGGACTACTTAGATAGCTCTTTCAAAGAGCCGGCATAGGTACAATGGATTGTTTCTGTAAAGCATCACTTTATATTTTCTTGAATGTGCAACAAGACCCGGACGACATTCACGCTTGGGCTGATCAGTGGCAGGTAACATTCGCGGCATACAAGTGCCAAGCAATGACTATCTCCACGAAAGGAGAATCTAACCATCTCCCTTTGATATTCAGCGGCATTACCATCGCTGAATCCCCCACCATCAACAACCTGGGGGTCACCATTGACCAGAAACTTAACTGGACCAGCCGCATAAATACTGTGGCAACAAGAGCAGGTCAGAGGCTGGGTATTCTGCGGCACGTATCTCACCCCCTGACTCCCCAAAGCCTTTCCATCAACAAGGCACAAGTCAGGCGTGTGATGGAACACTCTCCACTTGCCTGGATGAGTTGCAGCTCCAACAACACTCAAGAACCTCGATATCATCCAGGACAAAGCAGCCGCTTGATCGACACCCCATCCACCACCTTCAACATTCACTCCCTCCACCACCGGCGCACGGTGGCTGCAGTGTTTACCATCTACAAGATGCACTGCAGCAACTCGCCAAGGCTTCTTCGACAGCACCTCCCAAACCCTGACATATGAGGAGAGACTGGATCAACTGGGCGTTTATTCACTGGAGTTTAGAAGGATGAGAGGGGATCTCATAGAAACGTATAAGATTCTGACGGGACTGGACAGGTTAGATGCGGGAAGAATGTTCCTGATGTTGGGGAAGTCCAGAACCAGGGGACATAGTCTTAGGATAAGGGGTAGAAACATAGAAACATAGAAAATAGGTGCAGGAGTAGGCCATTCGGCCCTTCGAGCCTGCATCGCCATTCAATGAGTTCATGGCTGAACATGCAACTTCAGTACCCCATTCCTGCTTTCTCGCCATACCCCTTGATCCCCCTAGTAGTAAGGACTACAGCTAACTCCTTTTTGAATATATTTAGTGAATTGGCCTCAACAACTTTCTGTGGTAGAGAATTCCACAGGTTCACCACTCTCTGAGTGAAGAAGTTTCTCCTCATCTCGGTCCTAAATGGCTTACCCCTTATCCTTAGACTGTGACCCCTGGTTCTGGACTTCCCCAATATTGGGAACATTCTTCCTGCATCTAACCTGTCTAAACCCGTCAGGTAGGCCATTTAGGACTGAGATGAGGAGAAACTTCTTCACTCAGAGAGTTGTTAACCTGTGGAATTCTCTGCCGCAGAGAGTTGTTGATGCCAGATCATTGGATATATTCAAGAGGGAGTTAGATATGGCCTTTACAGCTAAAGAGATCAAGGAGTATGGAGAGAAAGCAGGAAAGGGGTACTGAGGGAATGATTAGCCATGATCTTAT
Source organism: Pristiophorus japonicus (assembly GCF_044704955.1). Lineage (NCBI taxonomy): Eukaryota > Metazoa > Chordata > Chondrichthyes > Pristiophoridae > Pristiophorus > Pristiophorus japonicus. Next base: position 125,057,715 of record NC_091993.1, read on the forward strand.
TGAATGGCGCTGCAGGCTTGAAGGGCCGAATGACCTACTCCTGCACCTATTTTCTGTGTTTTGATGTTTCTATGACCTCTACCGACTAGAAGGACAAGGGCAGCAGGCGCATGGGAACACCACCACCTCCACGTTCCCCTCTGAGTCAAACACCATCCTGACTTGGAAATATATCGGCCGTTCCTTCATCGTTGCCGGGTCAAAATCCTGGAACTTCCTCCCTAACAGCACTGTGGGAGCACCTTCACCACACGGACTGCAGCGGTTCAAGAAGGCGGCTCACCACCATCATCTCAAGGGGCAATTAGGGATGGGCAATAAATGCTGGCCTTGCCAGTGATGCCAGCGAACAAAATAAAACTGAACTGCGAAACAAAATAAGCCAAATTTGTTTTGACCTCATTTGTTAACATTCTCAAGTTTCAACCAATTCAGTAGAAGGGTCATCGTAAGGTCATCAGCTTCCATTTCCTCAGTTATATTTGCTTATTTGAATATTTGTTCAACTTTGCTGACAAGAAAAGAAACATTTTGAATTTATACAGCACCTTTCATGACCTCAGGATCTCCCAAAGTGCTTTACAGCCAATTAAATACTTTTGAGGCCAAAGCAAAATGCTGCGGATACTGGAATCTGGAATAAAACACTGCCTCTGACAGTGAACGTCGCCCTCAGTTCTGCACAGGGAGTGTCAGCCTAGATTCTCTGGAGTGCGACACTTTGGAAGTGTACTCACTGTTCATGTACTGACATATGCAGAAAGACTGGATCGACTGGGCTTATATTCACTGGAATTTACAAGAATGAGAGGGGATCTCATAGAAACATATAAAATTCTGACAGGATTGGACAGGTTAGCTGCAGGAAGAATGTTCCCGATGTTGGGGAAGTCCAGAACCAGGGGTCACAGTCTAAGGATAAGGCGTAAGCCATTTAGGACTGAGATGAGGAGAAACTTTTTAACCCAGAGAATTGTGAACCTGTGGAATTTTCTACCACAGGAAGTTGTTGAGGCCAGTTCGTTAGATATATTCAAAAGGGAGTTAGATGTGGCCTTTATGGCTAAAGGGATCAAGGGGTATGGAGAGAAGGCAGGAATGGGGTACTGAAGTTGTATGATCAGCTATGATCTTATTGAATGGTGGTGCAGGCTCGAAGGGCCGAATGGCCTGCTCCTGCTCCTATTTTCTATGTTTCTAAAACACAGCAGTCAATTTGCGCACAGCAAGCTTCCACAAACAGCAATGTGATAATGACCAGATAATCTGTTTTTGTTATGTTGATTGAGGGATAATTATTGGCCAGGATACCGGGGATAACTTCCCTGCTCTTCTCCAAGATAGTGCCCTGGGATCTTTTACATCCACCTGAGAGAGCAGATGGGACTTTGATGTAACATCACATACAAAAGACAGTGCAGCACTCCCTCAGCACTGCACTGGGGGTGTCAGCCTGGATTATATGCTCTCGTCGCTAGAGTGGAACACTTGGAGAATTCCTCGGCTCTTACTGTGAATTGTGGCTGCAATGGGATCTTTTACAAACACCTGAGAGAGCTGATGGGGCCTCAGTTTAAAGTTTAATCTGACAGTGCAGCACTCCCTCAGTACAGAATCTGAGTATCAGTTTAGATTATGTGCTCAAGTGTCAGGAGCAGGCTTTGAACCATGTCTGATTCTGACGTAGAGGCAGGAATGCTAACCACTGAGCCATGGCTGGCACCTACTTAAAGCCATGCCCATAGAGTCTAGGTCACAGTTAGCATTGTGGTGTGATAAATATCTCCATAGCCGACACCGACAGCATGAGTGATAACATGGAGATATTGATCACATCACATGGCTGACTGACATAGTTCATGAATTTTACAGTAACTATGAACGATGGAATTTCCCCCGTATATATTGAGATAGGAAACCGAACTGATGTTTGCCTTAAACAAATTCAGTTTGATATCCCCAACTATTTGTCTTTAATTGAACAATATTTATTTTAAATTGTTTGTGTGCACTGTTGGATTTAGACTGGTGAGTAGTGTCGGCAATGCCTCAGTGGGCAGCACTCTTGCCTTTGAGTCAGAAGGTTGTGGGTTCAAGTCTCACTCCAGGGACTTGAGCACAGAAATCTAGGCTGATACTCCCAGTGCAGTGTTGAGGGAGTGCTGTACTGTCGGAGGGTGAGAGGGTATCGTCTACCCTTTCAGGTCGATGTAAAAGATCCCATGGTACGATTTTGAAGAAGAGCAGATGAAGTGTCCTGGGGCCAATATTTATCCCTCAATCAACATCACTAAAACAGATTATCTGGTCATTATCACACTGCTTTTTGTGGGAGCTTGCTGTGCGCAAATTGACTGCCGCGTTTCCCACATTACAACAGTGACTGCACTTCAAAAGATCATCGTTGATTGTAAAGCGCTTTAAGATGTCCGGTGATCATGAAATTAAGTGCAGTCACTGTTGTAATGTAGGAAACACGACAGCCAATTTGCGCACAGCAAGCTCCCACAAACCAGATAATCTGTTTTTTGTTATGTTGATTGAGGGGATAAATATTGGTCAGGACACCGGGGATAACTCCTCTGCTCTTCTTCAAAATAGTGCCATGGGATCTTTTAGATCCAACTGAGAGAGCAGATGGAGTTTCAGTTTAAAGTCTCATCTGAAAGACAGCACTTCCTCAACACTGCACTGGGAGAGTCAGCCTAGATTTTTCATACTCAAGTCCCTGCAGTGGGACTTGAACCCACAACCTTCTGTCTCAGAAGCAAGCATGTTACCCACTGAGCCACAGCGAGATATGGGTGTAGATTTTAGCATCACCTCCCCAACCCCAGCAGGTGTCAATCAGTGCAGGGCGAACGCTCGAGCTGCCAACCGAGGCGAGAGGTATTCCTGGAGGTTTGGTCACATGACGTCTTGCCTCCCAAGACCCTCGCTCCCCGCACCCGCCATTCTTTTGACAAGGTCCCACACAAGAGATTGGTGTGCAAAATCAAAGCACATGGTATTGGGGGTAATGTACTGATGTGGATAGAGAATTCGTTGGCAGACAGGAAGCAGAGAGTCGGGATTAACGGGTCCTTTTCAGAATGGCAGGCAGTGACTAGTGGAGTGCCGCAGGGCTCAGTGCTGGGACCTTACCTCTGTATAGTATATATTAATGATTTAGATGATGGAAATGAGTGTAATATCTCCAAGTTTGCAGATGACACTAAACTGGGTGGCGGTGTGAGCTGTGAGGAGGACGTTAAGAGGCTGCAGGGTGATTTGGACAGGTTAGATGAGTGGGCAAATACATGGCAGATGCAGTATAATGTGGATAAACGTGAGGTTATCCACTCTGGGGGCAAAAACACGAAGGCAGAATATTATCTGAATGGCGGCAGATCAGGAAAAGGGGAGGTGCAGCAAGACCTGGGTGTCATGGTACATCAGTCATTGAAAGTTGGCATGCAGGTACAACAGGCGGTGAAGAAGGCAAATGGTATGTTGGCCTTCATAGCAAGGGGATTTGAGTATAGGAGCAGGGAAGTCTTACTACAGTTGTACAGGTCCTTGGTGAGGCCCCACCTGGAATATTGTGTTCAGTTTTGGTCTCCTAATCTGAGGAAGGACGTTCTTGCTATTGAGGGAGTGCAGCGAGGGTTCACCAGACTGATTCCCGTGATGGCAGGACTGACATATGAGGAGAGACTGGATCGACTGGGCCTGTATTCACTGGAGTTTGGAAGGATGAGAGGGGATCTCATAGAAACATATAAAATTCTGATGGGACTGGACAGGTTAGATGCGGGAAGAATGTTCCCGATGTTGGGGAAGTCCAGAACCAGAGGACACAGTCTAAGGATAAGGGGTAAGCCATTTAGGACCGAGATGAGGAGGAACTTCTTCACTCAGAGAGTTGTTAACCTGTGGAATTCCCTACCGCAGAGAGTTGTTGATGTCAGTTCATTGGATATATTCAAGAGGGAATTAGATATGGCCCTTGTGGCTAAGGGGATCAAGAGGTATGGAGAGAAAGCAGGAACGGGGTACTGAAGGAATGATCAGCCATGATCTTATTGAATGGTGGTGCACGCTCAAAGGGCCAGATGACCTACTTCTGCACCTATTTTCTAGGTTTCTATGTTTCTATGTTGCCCAACACGTCCATCCTCACGACACCCCACCCTCCCACGCCAATGAGAAAGGTGCTGTTAACGAAGCTTTGGTGAGTTGCTGCAGTGCATCTTGTAGATGGTGCACACTGCAGCCACGGTGCGCCGGTGGTGGAGGGAGTGAGTGTTGAAGGTGGGGGATGGGGAGCCGATCAAGCGGCTGCTTTGTCCTGGATGGTGTCGAGCTTCTTGAGTGTTGTTGGAGCTGCACTCATCCAGGCAAGTATTCCATCACACTCCTGACTTGTGCCTTGTAGATAGTGCAAAGGCTTTGGGGAGTCAGGAGGTGAGACACTGACCGCAGAATACCCAGCCTCTGACCTGCTCTTGTAGCCACAGTGTTAATATGGCTGGTCCAGTTAAGTTTCTGGTCAATGGTGACCCCCAGGATGTTGATGGTGGGGGATTCAACATTGGTAATCATCATAGGCAGCACCTCGAAATCGAGGAAGACTTGCTTCCACTCTAAAAATGAGTTCTCAGGTGACTGAACAATCCAATACGGGAATTACAGTCTCTGTCACAGGTGGGACAGACAGTGGTTGAAGGTAAGGGTGGGTGGGACTGGTTTGCCGCACGCTCCTTCCGCTGCCTGCGCTTGTTTTCTGCATGCTCTCAACGATGAGACTTGAGGTGCTCAGCGCCCTCCCGGATGCACTTCCTCCACTTAGGGCGGTCTTTGGCCAGGGACTCCCAGGTGTCGGTGGGGATGTTGCATTTTATCAGGGAGACTTTGAGGGTGTCCTTGAAACATTTCCTCTGCCCATCTGGGGCTCGCTTGCCGTGTAAGGGTTCCGAGTAGAGCGCTTGCTTTGGGAGTCTTGTGTCGGGCATGCAGACAATGTGGCCCGCCCAGCGGAGCTGGTCGAGTATGGTCAGTGCTTCGATGCTGAGGATGTTGGCCTGATCGAGAACACTGACATTGATTGGTAATACCGTTGAATGTCAACGGGAGGTGGTTAGACTCTCTGTGTACTTTCCACTTATCAGCCCAAGCCTGGATGTTGTCCAGGCCTTACTGCAGGCGGGCACGGATTGCTCCATTACCTGGGTTTGTACTGAGCTAGCTGATCTTAGCCTGAACAGCAGTCAAGCACTATAATTAGCCTCACTCTAAACTCAGATACAGAAAGAACAATTGTATAAGACTGCCAGTGACTGTGGAACTGGACTCCAGCAAGCCTTGAATATTGTGTACAGTTTTGGTCTCCTAATCTGAGGAAGGACATTCTTGCTATTGAGGGAGTGCAGCGAAGGTTCACCAGACTGATTCCCGGGATGGCAGGACTGACCTATGAAGAAAGACTGGATCGACTAGGCTTATATTGACTGGAATTTAGAAGAATGAGGGGGGACCTCATAGAAACATATAAAATTCTGACTGGATTGGACAGGTTAGATGCAGCAAGAATGTTCCCGACGTTGGGGAAGTCCAGAACCAGGAGTCACAGTCTAAGGATAAGGGGTAAGCCATTTAGGACCGAGATGAGAAGAAACTTCTTCACCCAGAGAGTGGTGAACCTGTGGAATTCTCTACCACAGAAAGTTGTTGAGGCCAGTTCATTAGTTAGATTCAAAAGGGAGTTAGAGCGGCACTTATAGCTAAAGGGATCAAGGGGTATGGAGAGAAAGCAGGAATGGGGTACTGAAGTTGCATGATCAGCCATGATCATATTGAATGGCGGTGCAGGCTCTGAGGGCCGAATGGCCTACTCCTGCACCTATTTTCTATGTTTCTATGTTTCTTAGAGGCTAGATGCTGAGAGGTTGTTTCCCCTGGCTGGAGAGTCTAGAACTAGGGGGCACAGTCTCAGGATAAGAGGTCAGCCATTTAATACTGAGGTGAGGAGGAATTTCTTCACTCAGAGGGTTGTGAATCTTTGGAATTCTCTGCCCCAGAGGGCTGTAGATGTTCAGTTGTTGAGTATATTCAAGGCTGAGATCGGTAGATTTTTGGACTCTGGGGGAATCGAGGGATATGGGGACCGGGCGGGAAGCTGGAGTTGATGTAGAAGATCAGCCATGATCTCATTGAATGGCGAAGCAGGCTCAAGGGGTGTATGGCTGACTCCTGCTCCTAATTCTTATGTTCTTATGTTGTAACTTTAATTAGAGGAAAGGTGAAAATTGTGGGGGGAAAACTCCTTCTGGAAAGAGCTTGGATTGTGAACAGGATTAAAGGTCTTAAAGCTAATTTAAAAAATGATGGTGAAATAGTCCATGGGAACTAATAGCTCGTGTGCATGAAAATATCATCTGGGGAAATGCACAACATAGACCGTGAGTTATGGTGCAAGTTTCTTTGATTTGGAGTCACAGAGAAACGTTTTCAGAACTTCCCGTTGGAGCAGTAAGTAAATTGAGTGGAGACCATAAACGCAGAGAAAGGGACACACCTTGAATTTAAACAGCCTTTAAACGTCCATCTCCTAAAGTTCAACGAGAAATAAACTGGCAGTGAGCAGTGACTACGGTCAGTGAGTATACTTTACGCTGTACCAGAACTGGTTCAGTAGTATGAGGGTTATGGGTTTGTTACCAGACATGGCGATGTTTTACACAGCTCTTGCGTGGATGCACACTGCTGAGAAGGTTGCTTTTAAATTCAAAAAAGAGAAAAGGAAGATATGCAGTTCTAGCGCAACTTTCACAGCGTCCCGAAGCCCTTTACAGCCAATGAAGTACTTTTGGAGTGTAGTCACTGTTGTAATGTAGGAAATGCAGCAGCCAATTTGCGCACAGCAAGCTCCCACAAACAGCAATGTGATAATGACCAGATAATCTGTTTTAGTGATGTTGATTGTGGGAAAAATATTGGCCAGGACACTGGGGATAACTCCCCTGCTCTTCTTTGAAAAAGTGCCCTGGGATCTTTTATGTCCACCTGAGAGGGCAGACGATGTTTAATGTCTCATCCGAAAGACAGCATCTCCGATAGTGCAGCACTCCCTCAGTACTGCCCCTCCGACAATGCGGCGCTCCCTCAGTATTGCCCCTCTGACAGTACGGCGCTCCCTCAGTACTGCCCCTCCAACAGTGCGGCGCTCCCTCAGTACTGCCCCTCCGACAATGCGGCGCTCCCTCAGTACTGCCCCTCCGACAGTGCAGTACTCCCTCAGTACTGCCCCTCCGACAATGCGGCGCTCCCTCAGTACTGCCCCTCCGACAGTGCAGTACTCCCTCAGTACTGCTCCTCCGACAGTGCGGCGCTCCCTCAGTACTGCCCCTCCGACAAATCTCCAAAGCAAAATGCCAAATTAATTTTGATCACGCTCCTGTGAAATGGGTTGGGACGTTTTACTACATTAAAAGCGCTATATTAATGCAAAATGTTGTTGTTCAAGAATTAAAATATTATGGGAATGAAAATGAAGAATCCACAATCAATGCCGCGGAATAAAATAATCTCTTGCTTCAGCCGAGTGACTTAGGCACAACAGAAACAAATTGGTCGGCAGCTTGACCTGTGGTTAACTTGAAATGACTAATTAATAATTCAGTTCTTCCAATTAACTTGATGCTAAAACTGAAATGAGTCCGAGATCAATGAAGCACTGGGAAATGACCTAATCACCTCAGCTCAGCTTGTTGTCTTCTTGAAATATTCCTTCTGGCACTCCTGATGGTGCACCATACGTTGACCACCCAGCCGTGAAAATGAATCACCTAGACCACGACAACAACAACTTGTATTTCCATAGCGCCTGTTATGTAGTAAAACGTCCCGAGGCGTTTCATGGGAGCGTTATCAGACACAAATTTGGCGCCAAGTCACGTTAGGAGATATTCGGGCAGATGACCAAAAGCTTGGTCAAAGTGGTAGGTTTTAAGGAGCGTCGTAAAGGAACAAAGAGAGGTAGAGAGGTGGAGAGGTTTAGGGAGGGAGTTCCAGAGCTTGGGGCCCAGGCAACAGAAGGCACGGCCACCAGTGGTTGAGCCAAGGAAACAGAGGAATAAACCTGGGATTTGATAGGGTAGATATGGAAAAACGATCTGCTCTGGTGGGGAAAATCAGGAAATGTGGGACATTGCCTTAAAATTCGAGCCAGGCTGTTCAGGAGCGGAAACAGAAAGCATCTTTTCAGCCATGGAGTAATGGAGACCTGGAACTCTCTGTCCCCGAATGGCTGTGGAGGTTGGGGGACAATTGGAGCTGAGAGCAAGACGGAGAGCAGTAGATTTTTGCTCTGGCAAAAGAACCAAAGGCGACAGGAGGAAAAACATTTTCATGCAGCGAGCGGTCGGGATCTGGAATGCGCTGCCTGAGAGGGTGGTGGAGGCAGACTCAATCGTGGCTTTCAAACAGGAGTTAGATAAGTCCCTGAAGCAAAAAAATGTCAGGGCTACGGGGAAAGGTTGGGGGAGTGGGACTGGCTGAGGTGCTCTTGCAGAGAGCCGGCACGGGCTCGACGGGCCGAATGGCCTCCTTCCATGCTGTAACCGTTCTGTGATTCCATGAAAGGATTATGGATGGAGCAAAGGTGGGAAAATGGAGTTGAGGTACAGATCTGCCGTGATCTCATTGAGGGGCTGAATGGTCGACTCCTGCTCCTAATGATACGACACACCCCTGGCAAGCAAGATGTCTCGCTTCAGTCGTCAAGTATAAAAAGGATACAGAGGCACGGAGGAAGGTTCAAAAAAGATTTACAAGGAGGATACCAGAACTGAGAGGTTAAAACTATCAGGAAAGCTAGGGGCCTTTGCTCTAGGACAGAGAAGGCTGAGGGGGTGACCTGATAGAGGTCTACAAGATTATGAAGGGTTTTGATAGAGTAGACATAGACGTAGAGAAGATGTTTCCACTTGTTGGGGAGACCAAAACTAGGGATCATCAATATGAGAGAGTCACTAACAATGTCCCTGTAAACCATGGGCCGCACAGCACTGCAGGGATCCCACACAGCCCACTTGCCGGCCTTTGAATGGCCCACACAGCAGCAAACATAATTACAGGTAACACTGGTCAGTAATAAATCCAATGGGGAATTCAGGAGGAACTTCTTTACCCAGAGAGCGGTGAGAATGTGGAACTCGCTGCCACAGGGAGTGGTTGAGGCAAATAGTATCGACGCATTTAAGGGGAAGCTGGATAAACACATGAGGGAGAAAGGAATAGAAGGATATGGTGATAGGGTGAGATGGAGAGGGGTGGGAGGGGGCTGGTGAACATAAGAACATAACACCATAAGAATTAGGAACAGGGGTAGACCATCTAGCCCCTCGAGCCTGCTCCGCCATTCAACAAGATCATGTCTGATCTGGCCGTGGACTCAGCTCCACTTACCCGCCCGCTCCCCATAACCCTTAATTCCCTTATTAGTTAAAATCTATCTATCTGTGACTTGAATACATTCAATGAGCTAGCCTCAACTGCTTTCTTGGGCAGAGAATTCCACAGATTCACAACCCTCTGGGAGAAGAAATTCCTTCTCAACTCGGTTTTAAATTGGCTCCCCACTATTTTGAGGCTAGTCTCCCCGACCAGTGGAAACAACCTCTCTGCCTCTATCTTGTCTATCCCTTTCATTATTTTAAATGTTTGTATAAGATCACGCCTCATCCTTCTGAACTCCAACGAGTAAAGACCCAGTCTACTCAATCTATCATCATAAGGTAACCCCCTCATCTCCGGAATCAGCCTAGTGAATCATCTCTGTACCCCCTCCAAAGCTAGTATATCCTTCCTTAAGTAAGGTGACCAAAACTGCATGCAGTACTCCAGGTGCGGCCTCACCAATACCCTGTACAGTTGCAGCAGGACCTCCCTGCTTTTGTACTCCATCCCTCTCGCAATGAAGGCCAACATTCCATTCACCTTCCTGATTACCTGCTGTACCTGCAAACTAACCTTTTGGGATTCATGCACAAGGACCCCAGGTCCCTCTGCACCACAACATGTTGTAATTTCTCCCCATTCAAATAGTATTCCCTTTTACTGTTTTTTTTCCCAAGGTGGATGACCTCACACTTTCAAACATTGTATTCCATCTGCCAAACCTTAGCCCATTTGCTTAACCTATCCAAATCTCTTGTGTGGAGCATAAACACCGGCACAGACCCGTTGGGCCCAATGGCCTGTTACTGTGGGCTGGATATCCATCGGGTTTGCGCCACTGTTAGCGCCCCATAGGAGGCGGTAAAGGGTCTGGAAATGATGTCTGCCTGGACGGCTAGCTTCCAGCACCCCGCCGGCAAATTCGGTGCCGGTTTTGTGGGGGCGCAGAGCAGTATCGCCCGGGAGTGCCGCGCACTCCCCCGGTATCATCCCAGTCTCAACATTTGTTTCGCGCTGACCCCGTAGCGCGCCGTAGACAACCCGCCCGAGAAACCGGGCTGTCCGAGCTGTCCCGGCGGCAGTGAGGGAAGGAGTTACTGCGTGAGGCAAGTGCGATTGTTGTCTCTTTGCGGTTTATCTTTATTTGGGGGTGAGCAATATATTGGGAATGCTTTTTGTGCCGACTTATTTTTCCCAGGGAGGCCTCTCTCAGGGCACTCCGAGGCCGGCTCGTTAGCTCGGGATCTTCCCATGCTCAGCCGGCCTAGCGCCCAAAGAGCAGTGTGGAACGCCTCCCTTAGCGCTCCGCCCCACACTCAGGGAGCAACCGCGGAATTTAGTGGCTGCCGTCGCAAATGATTTCCCGGCGCTAAATTTATCCACCGTCCGACATTACCGCCTCTAAAAACCCTCACCCGAAAATCTAGCCCATTGTAAGTTGGCTCTTAAATTCCCTTGAGGGGGGGTGTGGATTTGTCCCCACTCCCCTGCATGACATGGAAAGACACTAAGGGGCCGAATTTGATGAAGGCCCCCGCCCGCCCAAGTGCCGCCGATGGCCGCCGAGGTACCGGACGCTACTTTGGGCGGGATTTTCATCCACCGAGGTCCCTCGAAGGTCAACGGGCAGCAAATGGACGACGTACACCGCCGATCTGGGCGGCAGTGGGCGGCAGTGGGTGACAGTGAGCGGTAAGGCCATCAATTTCGGCCTCAAAGACTTTACGATCACGATGAAACCAGCGACAACAACCAGTGAACCGGCCGTTTCGCTGACCACTGGGTGTCACCATTTCTGGCCGAGGGCAGAAGGGGAAATCCACTGGGCCGTTCTCGGTGCCGGTGGTTATTCTAGAAACTTCCTGCAGCTGTGTTGACACCAAGGTGACTGTTGGATGTTTGCCCTGATGGAAGTGCTGACCAGGAAATTCTGATTTAATTCTTTGAGAGGTGCATATTGAATAATCGCATTAACTGCGGCACTTTAAAGGATTTTTCTTTCAATTCCCTTCTGCTTAATTTCCTTCAAGTTAATTTGTCAAAATACGTGCTGCCTACATTTTAAATGGCTCGAATTTGCAAACGATGGACGAATGGCAGTCGATATTGCTTTCGTACTCACAGAATCTTATAGCACAGAGCAGGCCATTCGGCCCATCGTGCCTATGCCGGCTCTGTGACAGAGCGATCCAATCAGTCCACTCCCCCCTGCTCTTTCCCCACAGCCCGGCACATATTTCCTTTCCAAGTACAGGGCTTTATTCAATTCCTGTTTAAAAGTTACTATTGAATCTGCTCCCACCGCCCTTTCAGGCAGCGCGATCCCGATCACAACAACTCGCTACGTAAAAACATTCTCCTCCTCTCCACCTCGGGTTCTTTTGCCGATTATCTTTAAGCACTTGTTTCTACGATTTTAAGAGGGGCGAGTTACCGCCAATGCTCCCTTTTAGCTACGTGGCTGGGCAGGGCTCTGGAAGTCCCACACAGCCGACTCATCGGCTGTTAAATGAAATATATCAGCCGTTCCTTCATCGTCGCTGGGTCAAAATCCTGGAACTCCCTCCATAACAGCGCTTATATTTAATGGAATTTAGAAGAATGAGAGGGGATCTCATAGAAACATATAAAATCCTGATGGGATTGGACAGGTTAGATGCAGGAAGAATGTTCCCGATGTTGGGGAAGTCCAGAACCAGGGATCACAGTCTAAGGATAAGGAGTAAGCCATTTAGGACCGAGATGAGGAGAAACTTCTTCACTCAGAGAATTGTGAGCCTGTGGAATTCTCTACCACAGAAAGTTGTTGAGGCCAGTTCATTGGATATTTTTCAAAGGGGAGTTAGATATGGCCTTTATGGCTAAAGGGATCAAGGGGTATGGAGAGAAAGCAGGAAAGGGGTACTGAAGTTGCATGATCAGCCATGATCTTATTGAATGGCGGTGCAGGCTCTGAGGGCCGAATGGCCTACTCCTGCACCTACTTTCTATGTTTCTATGCTGTGGGAGCACCTTCACCACACGGACTGCAGCGGTTCAAGAAGGCGGCTCACCACCACCTTCTCGAGGGCAATTAGGGATGGGCAATAAATGCCGGCCTTGCCAGCGACGCCCACATCCCGGGAACCAATGAAGAAAGAATGCCCGGCTACAGCCAAATTCAGGGCCATTATTTTTGAGCAGTTCTGTATCCTCTGAGGTGTTGGCTTGGGTTGCGTCAAATAAACTGGACCAATCACAGCCAGGTGACAGGTATGCTTGTACAGAGTCAGGTGCTCAATACCAACTGCTCTACATTGTTTGCTGTTTATTTTGGCAGTGTCTTACTGTTTAACATGAAACGCTGTATCCATGGTGACGGATGTACAGGGGCCGGTGAATACCAAGAGCTGGAAAGGCTGGCACACCTCAGCTGATTGAATAGAAAGACTTGCATTTCTATAGTGCCTGTCACGACCACCGGACGTCTCAAAGCACTTTACAGCCAATGAAGTACTTCTGTAATGTGGGAAATGCGGCAGCCAAATTGCGCACAGCAAGCTCCCACAAACAGCAATGTGGATAATGATCACAGTGTTTCAATGATGTTGATTGAGGAATAAATATTGGGCCAGGACACCGGGGAGAACTCCCCTGCTCTTCTTCGAAATAGTGCCGTGGGATCTTTTACATCCACCCGAGCGAGCAGATGAGTCCTCGGTTTAACGTCTCCCTCAGCACTGCACTGGAGTGTCAGCCTAGATTTTTGTGCTCAAGTCCCTGGAGTGGGACTTGAACCCACAACCTTCTGACCCAGAGGCGAGTGTGCTGCCCACTGAGCCACGGCTGACACTCGCTGTGTTAGTCATCAAATAAACTAACCCAGGAGCAAGTAAAATAAGAATATAGGGAACTTTCAAAAGAGGAAACTGCCTACAGGTACAACAAGCTCCGCCCCCCCCCCCCCCACTGCCTTTTTGGGGGTGATCTTTCCTACATCTCACCACATCCCTCAACCCTCTCTTTCTACATCGGATCATTAGGAGCAGGAGGAGGCCATTCGGTCCCTCGAGCCTGCTCTGCCATTCAATGAGATCGTGGCTGATCTGTACCTCAACCTCATTGACCCGCTGTTTCTCCATGTCCCTCGATAGCCCTTACCCAACAGAAGTCAGTGATCTCAGTCTGGACAGCTCCAATTGTCCCCCAGCATCCACAACCTTTTGGGGGAAGTGAGTTCCAGATTTCTACCACCGATTCCTGGGAAAGAGTCCTTCCTGATTTCGCTTCTTAGCTCGAATTAAGCTCCATCGGCCTAGCTCTAATGTTAAAATGATCTCACATGTTCTTGTTTTCCCCCCCATTAGAGGAAATAGTTTCTCTGTATCTACCCTGTCAAAGCCTTTCAAACACGTGGGTCTGATCACCCCTCAATCTTCGATACTCAAGGGAATACAAGTTCACCCAGTCTCTGCAACTTATTGAAACATGTAAGATATTGAGGGAGCTCGACAAGATGGATGCAGAGAGGATATTTCTACTCATAGGGGAAACTAAAACTAGGGGACATAGTCTCAGAATAAAACTGAGATGAGGAGGAATTTCTTCTCTCAGAGGGTCGTGAATCTGTGGAATTCTCTGCCCCAGAGAGCTGTGTCATTGAATATATTTAAGGCGGAGATAGACAGATTTTTGAGCGATAAGGGAGTCAAGGGTATAGGGAGCGGGCGGGGAAGTGGAGCTGAGCCTATGATCAGATCAGCCATGATCGTATTGAATGGCGGAGCAGGCTCGAGGGGCCAAATGGCCGACTCCTACTCCTATTTCTTATGTTCTTATGTTTAACCTGCCCACATAATTGAACCCTTTGAGCCCCGCTATTGTTCTGGTCAATCTGCGCTGCACCCACTCCAACACAAGTATATCACACTCATAAGCCATTATTAGCTCTTCAGTTTCATCTCAAGAAGCCCTTATATTCTTAACTAGCCCACATCCTTCACTAATTGGTTTGTAAGTGGCATTCACATTGATCATTCAATTCGAAGTTAAATCATCAGTGAATTTTTACAAATTAATTCCTGGGATGTGGGCCTCGCTGGCAAGGCCGGCATTTATTGCCCATCCCTAACTGCCCTTGAGAAGGTGGTGGTGAGCCGCCTTCTTGAACCGCTGTAGTCTGTGTGGTGAAGCTGCTCCCACAGCGTTGTTTAAAAACTGAATGGTTTGCTAGGCCACTTCAAAGGACAGTTAAGAGTCAACCACGTTGCTGTGGGACTGGTATCACACACAGAGATGCAGGGAGGATGTTTCCCTCTGGTTAGTCTAGAACCAGGGGCAGAGTCTCAGGATAAGGGGCCGGCCATTTAAAACTGAGACGAAGAGAAGTTTTTTCACTCAGAGGATTGTGACTCTTTTGAATTCTCTCCCCCCAGAGGGCTGTGGATGCTGAGACGTTGAGTATATTCAAGGCTGAGATCGATAGATATTTGGACTCCAGGGGAAATCAAGGGATATGGGGATTGGGCGGGAAAGTGGAGTTGAGGTCGATGATCAGCCGTGATCTTATTGAATGGCGGAGCAGGCTCGAGGGGCCTCTGAAAGACAGCACCTTGGACAGTGCAGCACTCCTGCAGCACTGCACTGGAAGCAACAGCCTAGATTTTGTGTTCAAGACTTTGAGCGGGACCTGAACCGTCTGACTCAGAGGTGAGAGCGTTACCACTGTGCCATGGTTAACACATTATCCGAAAATTATGGTGAAATTTGCACCCCTGCAACCCCTGATTTCCCCCCAGTTTCCATTTTGCACTCATGAAATACAAACGTTTTCTCCTCGGTCTCCTCCGTGGTATGGAACAGCCTCTGAGAAGGAAAGAAAGAAAGAAAGAAAGACTTACATTTGTATAGCTGCTTTCATGAACTCAGAACTTGTCAAAGCGCTTTACAGCGAATGAAGTACTTTTGAAGTGTAGTCACTGTTGTAATGTGGGAAACGCGGCAGCCAATTTGCGCACAGCAAGCTCCCACAAACGGCAATGTGATAATGATTAGATTATCTGTTTTGATGTCGGTTGGGGGATATATATTGGCCCAGGACACCGGAGCGAACTCCCCTGCTCTTCTTTGAAATAGTGCCTCTGGCTACCTGTTTTTTGAGTCTCAAAGGTGAAGGCAGAGAGAACGAATGCCCTGTTCCCTGAAGATTTAGGGCTGGATTTTCAGTATTCTGCTGCCCCTGTTAGCGGCCCGGAGAGACAGCAATGGCGGCGGTGAGCATTTCCGTGCGGGCATCCATCTTCCAGCGCCCTGCCGGAACGTTCGGGGCTGGGTTTGCAGGAGGGGGCGCGCGGAGCATTACCGCCCGGGAGAGGCGGGCCGGTGCGCAATGCCCCCTGGTGGTGACACCGGCTCGATATTTGGTTGGCTTCCAATCCGGAGCGCCCCATGGCGCCCCCTAGTGTGAACGCCTGTGGAAGCGGGCTTGTTCCGAGCTGTAGCGGCCTCAGTGAGGGAAATAACGTCGACCTGAGATAAGTGCGATTGTTTATTTTTTTTATTTTTGCGATTTATGTTGCGGTAGCGCGAGTTATTTATTGGGAATGTTTTTGGTGTTTTTTTCTTTAGATTTTTGTTTTTTGTCCCGTGGCCTCTCTCAGGACGCTCTGAGGCCCAGCTGTTTAGCTCGGGATTTACCCTTGCTCAGCCGGCCTCGTGCCCTGAAAGAGGTGTAGGACGCCTCCCTTAGCGCTCTGCCCCACACTCAGGGCCCAGCTGATGAATTTTGCGTCGCCAGGTGTAAACCATTTTCCGGCGCAAAGTTTACCGCCCTTCGGGGTTAACGCCGCAACAAAGGCTCAACCGAATTTCCAGCCCTTAGAGTTTGAGAAGGTTTTCCTTTTGTGTGGAAGGGAGATTGGTTTAACTTATCCCGCCACCCACAAAGGGCTCGCTGGCAGAAGTTGCATGAAATTCATTGGAGCCTTGTTGAGTTATTGGGCGATGGCCAGCCTCCATCAATTTATAATCCGCTATTGTTTTAACTTATTTACGTTGCTTAGTGAATATATTCCACAGTGACATGTTTCAGCAAGGGAGGGATATATTTGGAATTGTCTTATTTTCTCAGCTCATTCTGTGCTAAGCATCGGCCGGGCAGCACAGTCAGAAACTCTGGGTGGGGAAGGGGTGGGTTCTGAGGGCGACAACTTTACCCACATTTTATTATGCCATTGGGTCATGTGCCCCACCCCCGTCCCGGCACCAAATCCCAGAATTTTCCTGATGTCCTCCCACCAAATCTAGCCCTGGGCCGGCTGAGGTTTGTACCTCCAGTTAAATCAAATCAGAAACCAACACAAAGGGACAGATTTGACCCCCAAGATGAGATTCCGGGGACACATCCGCGCCATCACGAGCAGGGGCTTTTTCCGCCTCCAACTCCATCCCCGCCTTGGCTCATCCGCTGCTGAAACCCTCGTCCATGTCTTCGTTACCTCCAGGCTTGACTGTTCTTATGCACTCTTGGCTGTCCTCCCACGCTCTGTCAAGCCCGTGTGGTGGCTGGTGTGCAACGGCCACCACATGTTAAAAAAATCCAAGCGCAGACATCTTCCACCCTTCAGGATGTAGTTCTGGACCTGGAATATTAGGTCCTTCATTGAAACACCTGTGAACTCATTCCTTTTTGGCGTGGAAGCAAGTCATCCCCGTTTCGAGGGACTGCCTATGATGATGGTGATGATGGATGATGACCCTACGCAAACTTGAGGTCATTCAAAACTCTGCTGCCCGTGTCCTGTCTCGCACCAAGTCCCGCTCACCCATCAGCCCTGTGCTCGCTGACCGACATTGGCTCCGAGTCTGGCAACACCTCAATTTAAAAATTCTCATGCTTGTTTTGAAATCCCTCAGTGGCCCTCGACCCTTCCTTTCTCTGCAATCTCCTCTAGCCCCACAACCCTCTGAGATGTCTGCGCTCCTCTAATTCTGGCCCATTGAGCATCCCTGAATTTAATCACTCCACCATCGGTGGCCGTGCCTTCAGCTGCCTGGGCCCCAAGCTCTGGAATTCCCTCCCGAAACCTCTCTACCTCTTTTTCATCCTTTAAGACGCTCCTTAAAACCTATCTCTTTGACCAAGCTTTTGGTCATCTGCCCTAATATTTCCTGATGTGGCTTGGTGCCAAATTTTGATTGATTCCGCTCTTGTCAAGTGCCTTGGGACGTTTCACTACCTTAAGGATGCTATATAAATAGAAGTTATTGTTGTTGACAGACTGAAGAAAGTGGTCAGTAGATGGATGAAGAGGTGGAAATGGTGTTTCAGTTTATACACAAAACTAACCTGCATTTATACAATGCCATTAACAAAGCACTTCTTCACACAAAGGCTATTGAAACTCTGGAACACTCTGGCCCAAAACGCTGTCGAGGCTGGAGGTCGATTGAAAATGTGAAAACCGAAATGGATCGAATTTTGTTGGGCAAGGGTATTATGGAACCAAGATGGGTTAGATGGAGTTAACGTACAGATCCGCCACGTTCTAATTGATCGGTGGAACAAACTCGAGGGGCCAAATGGCCTCCTCCTGTTCCTATGTCACTAACTACCAAAATACATCTAATAGCAGCACCTACTGGTGAATCAATTGGCACAGAATGTGGAGCAGGTTCCGCTGTGCTTGAGTCTGCTCGGACAGCCGTACTGACTGGTCAACTCGAGGTGGGTGAACGTGTCTGACACTCCGCTGGGATGACGTGCTTTGTTGATGGGGGGGCGGCAGGGCGTTGGACAACGAGCACACTCTTTGATGAGTTGCTCTTTACACGTGTAACGCTCTTCATTCCGAACATCATCGGTGGTCCCTCGAACGAGGATGACTTGCTTCCACAAGAGTTCACAGATGTTTCGATGAAGGACCCGATGTTCCGGTCCTGAACTCCAATTGAGGGGGTGGAAGATGCCTGTGGGTGGATTTTTTTAACGTGGGGTGGCCGTTGCACACCAGCCACCACACGGGGCTTGACAGAGCTAGGTCTTGGTCCAGTGGCAAGGGTTGAACCAGGACGACTGGAGACCAGCTCTGCTGCACGGATCTAGTGCGCACACATATCGCAGTGTGGGCTGGCCCGTACTGCCCCTGGGCCCTCGCTTCTCCTGGGCCCCGTACCCTCATTCGCCGCACTGTGGGCCGTCCCGACCTGTGTGAGAACACCAACACAGGTTGGGGCTATAAATAGAGCTTGAGCGCCGGGCCCTGGAACATGGTGGGCGAAGGTGCGGCGAATGAGGGTCATTCCGAACACAAGACTCACGAATGACCAGCGATAACTGGGACTGGGGGCCCACCTCCCTCAACGTACAGCGGGTTTCGGGAGCTTCCCTTGCTCTCTGATCCATCATTCTATAACGTCACAGGTTCTACCAAGTTAAGAAACGCAGTGCCATCCCTTCTCGTGGCAGTGACCTATATTTAGATTCCTACAAACAGTGCTCCAGATAACAACAACCTATATTGCTGCCTCTTCCCTGCGTTCAACTCCAGGTTAAATAAAATAAAATATCACGGGGCTGGAAATTGATTGGTTTAACGGCACACGTTAGCGTCCGAGAGGGGGCGGGCAATGTTTACCGCCCGACAAGGGGCGCTAACAGGCCACTCAGCACCTCCCGCCAGAGCACTGTGCGATGGTTTAGCAGCGGTGCTGTCATTTAGCATTGCGCACTCTGGTGCCGCCCATTTGGTGATGTCACACGCGTGCAACCGCGTTCACCAACCTGACCGCTCTCGCTTGCCGTAGCGTCCGGCGTTGCTCCCGACGGGGACAGCAGGCTCCGCAAAGAGGATCCTGGGGCAATGTCTGGAGGTCTGACCCAGTAAGGGTTCAGATTGCACTTTTTTTTACAGTTACTGACCTGTCTGACCTCTAGAAGACGTTTCTTCCATTTCCCTGATGTTTTTGCCTGGTCCGCCTCACCTCCCCTTTAGGCGCTGGTATCCTCTCGCCTCGACTTCAGTCACGTTACCGCACCGTTAGCGCCCGAAGAGGAGTGTGGAACGCTTCCCTTACCACTCCACTCCCCTCTTGGGGCACCAGTACTGAATATCCCGGTTGGAGGCGATAAACATCGCCCGGTGCTAAAGTTAGTGCCCAGGCAGTATCACTGCCTCAAACCAGCTATAATAAATTTTTAGTCCCGCATCTGTGAATCAAATGGGCGCAATTCATGGAGAATTCAATGTTATTATTCCCCCACTACATATTCTCCCTCCTCCCCAGAGAACCCTGCCTCTTGCTGGGGGGGGGGGCGGGGGGTTGTGGGGGACTGGGGGTGGAGGGGATCCCACTGGTGCTCTTTGACCTCATGTCAGTCGGACATCATTCTTCGAGTGCGACCTTCGGCTTTGAGCATCAGGAGGCTATTTGATTGGGGCGAAAGGGGTGGGGGGGAAGGAGAGGGGGGGGTGATGTGGGGGGGGGGGTGAGGAGGGGAGGCGAGAAGGGAAGGGGAGAGGGAGGGCGTGGGTAAGGGGGGAGGGGGGAGGGGAGGCCGGTGAGGTGGGAGGGGGAGGGGGTGGGTGACGGGGGTGAGGGGTGGGGCGAGGGGGTGGGGCGAGGGGAGATGGGTGAGGGGGGAAGGGGTGGGGCGGGGTCGCTGGGCTGCAATGAGAAACAGGACACCGAGCTGACTCTTCTCCTCCCTGGCCCAGGCGAGAACGAGCCCTCCAACTGCACCTCTTCCCCCCCAACACCTGGGGTCAGCTAACGCAGCACTGACCGTCAAACACAGACAAAGAAATATCAAATGTAAAATAAAAACAGAAAATGCTGGAAATTCTCAGCAGGTCAGGCAGCGTCTGTAACGTAACCTCTGTATATGTTATAAGGACATAGTACACCCTGCATATTATAAAGAATAGCACTCAATATATATTAAGGGAATGACACACGCTGTATATATTATGGGAATATAGGAAAAGGAGGAGGCCATTTAGCCACTCAAGCCTGTCCCGCCATTTAATGAGATCATGGCTGATCTTTGAGAGGTATGTTTTAAGGAGCATCTTAAAGGAGGAGAGGGATGAAGAGAGATGGAGAGATTTAGGGAGGGAATTCCAGAGCTTAGGGCCCAGGCAGCTGAAGGCACGGCCAGCAATGGTGGATTAAAATTGGGGTTACTCAAGAGGGTAGAATTAGAGGAACGCAGAGATCTTGGCAGATTGTGGGGCTGGCAGAGATTACAGAGATAGGGAGGGAATAGCATACCCTGCTTATTATAGAGAATATCACTCACTATACATTTTATAGAGACAAAAAACTCCAGTAAAATGGAAACCACGTGTTTGGAAATGTGGGCGGTTCACTTTGCTCGCTGTGAGAAAGACTCAAATCTGCCCTGTGGAGTTTGTTGTTGTTAAAGAGAGATCAGTATGGCAGAAAATTCTCAATGTTTCTGATTCTGAAGTGGCCCAAGGTGAATCGGTCACTATGGTGATGGTTTCAGGTACCAGCGTATTCGGACTAAGAGAAGTCACGAGGAATTCTCACCCAAAAGACTAATAAGTTTGTAGAACGAGTGACTCAGCAAGGTGACTGGGGTGGGTTGTACCAAAGGGTTCAAGAGGCAATAAGGTGCTTCTCGAGAGAGGGAAGAGTTTGAGGGATATTGTGAGCGATGAGTGGGTGAGGTTCGACGTATCAAAAAGGGATAGGTTAGGTGTGGGCCATAACCTTCTCTTGTTCTGAGAGATCTTTGTATTTCTATGTTGCACAGTTGTTTTTGTAATGTATGCACCTGTGAGTATGCTAAGGTTTGTAAAGCTGTTGAATCTGGATGAGTCCGGGTTCTACATATATGTTAAATGTGTCAGGTTGCAGCCCCTCTTCCAATATTTGAAGGGACTACACCTCAAATACTTGTTGCACTTCAGTCCCACACTCCTGAGAGAAACATAGAAAATAGGTGCAGGAGTAGGCCATTCGGCCCTTCGAGTCTGCACCACCATTCAATAAGATCATGGCTGATCTTTCACCTCAGTACCCCTTTCCTGCTTTCTCTCCATACCCCTTGATCCCTTTAGCCGTAAGGGCCATATCTAACTCCCTCTTGAATATATCCAATGAACTGGCATCAACAACTCTCTGCGGTAGGGAATTCCACAGGTTAACAACTCTCTGAGTGAAGAAGTTTCTCCTCATCTCAGTCCTAAGTGGCTTACCCCTTATCCTTAGATTATGTCCCCTGGTTTTAGACTTCCCCAACATCGGGAACATTCTTCCTGCATCTAACCTGTCCAATCCCGTCAGAATTTTATATGTTTCTATGAGATCCCCTCTCATCCTTCTAAACTCCAGTGAAAACAGGCCCAGTCAGTCCAGTCTCTCCTCATATGTCAGTCCTGCCATCCCGGGAATCAGTCTGGTGAACCTTCGCTGCACTCCCTCAATAGCAAGAACATCCTTCCTCAGATTAGGAGACCAAAACTGAACACAATATTCCAGGTGAGGCCTCACCAAGGCCCTGTACAACTGCAGCAAAACCTCCTTGCTCCTACACTGAAATCCCCTAGCTATGAAGGCCAACATACCATTTGCCTTCTTCACCGCCTGCTGTACCTGCATGCCAACTTTCACTGACTGATGTACCATGACACCCAGGTCTCGTTGCACCTCCCCTTTTCATAATCTGCCGCCATTCAGATAATATTCTGCCTTCGTGTTTTTGCCACCAAAATGGATAACCTCACATTTATCCACATTATACTGCATCTGCCATGTATTTGCCCATTCACTTAACCTGTCCAAGTCACCCAGCAGCCTTTTAGCGTCCTCCTCACAGCTCACACCGCCACCCAGCTTACTGTCATCTGCAAACTTGAAGATATTACACTCAATTCCCTCATCCAAATCATTAATTATATTGTAAAGAGCTGGGGTCCCAGCACTGAGCCCTGCGGCACTCCACTAGTCACTGCCTGCCATTTTGAAAAGGACCCATTTATTCCGACTCTCTGCTTCCTGTCTGCCAACCAGTTCTCTATCCACGTCAGTACATTACCCCCAATACTATGTGCTTTAATTTTGCACACCAATCTCTTGTGTGGGACCTTGTCAAAAGCCTTTTAAAAGTCCAAATACACCACATCCACTGGTTCTCCCTTGTCCACTCTACCAGTTACATCCTCAAAAAATTCTAGAAGATTTTTCAAGCTCTTTGAACATCCTGTGCGGAGGGGAGGGGGCAGGTTGGAAGGCCTCCTCGTAGGACTGCTCCTGGGCATGGCCAAGGTGGCCATTAACCGGTCCAGGCAGCAGGCGGTCGAGGGGGTCATTCAGCCCAACTGCCTGCCTCTCTTCCGCAATTACGTTCGCGCCCGGGTGTCCCTGGAGATGGAACACGCAGTGTCCACCGGTACGCTCGTGTCCTTCTGTGAGAGTTGGGCGCCAGAGGGACTGGAGTGCATCTTCACCCCAGGCAACCAAATTTTAATTTGATCTGTTTAGTGTCTAAAGTTTAATTTGTTCATTTGTTGGTTTTGGTGCCCCTTTAATAAGGGGGCATTTGATTTACAGATTCAACTGAAATATTGTAGAACTGTTGAGTTGGGAGTGGCTTAGCCAGTCACGTGATGTTCACAAGACTCAATAAAACCCCAGCCAGTTGGGTTCGGGGGATCCACGATGAGGCAGGTGATTGTGAGCCTGGTGGATGAACCGGCAATGTGTAGTCTGATTGTTAAACCTTTTGCTCATAAATCAACTAGTTCTTAATAGTTGCTATGAATTCTTAAGCAAAGAACCCATGAAGCAAGTATATTACAGATTTCACTGTGCCACGAACAAGTCCAGCTGCACTGCTCTTAAATGTTTAAGTCGAATCATGTTTCATTATTTATATTGAAGCTAAGTGAGTCATGTGTGGCTGGGTGGTCCTGTGCTGGGTCAGTGACCTGTTACCTCTGAGCCTAGTGCGATAGAATGAAAGATTCCTCCCTGATAGGGCTTCGGTGGCACCCTGTGAATTTGCACCTCTTGGGGCTGTTCAATGAGACATACAAAGGCTGGGTGACAAGGGAGTGGGCGGTGCAGCTTGTTACAGCATTGACCTTTTCAACTCTGGCCCGACTCCAACTCCAGCAGATGGGTGAAGATCCCACCTCTGATAGCTGGAGAGCATTGGGAGGAAACTGCCTCACATCTAACACCTGGGCTCAACCATCACAGAACTTAGCGGTGGGGCTGACTGCACACACATTCTGAAGCCTGAGAGAAATTAACATGTCTGTAACATAACCAAGAGCAATCAAAGCTCACGATTGAGACTAGTGAAACTGGGATTGTTCTCCTTGCAACAGAGAAGGTTAAAGGGGAGGTTTAATAGAGGTGCTCCAAACCATGAGGGGTTTTCATAGAGTAGATAGGGAAGGAACTGTTTCCATTAGCAGGAGGGGCAGTAACGATAGCTACACAGATTGAATTAATTGTTAGAAAAGCCAAGGGGAGATGAGGAGAACGTTTTTTACATTGTGAGTTGTGAATGGGGATCACTCTGCCTGACAGGACGGTGGGAGCAGAGTAAAAATAATTTTCAAAAGAGGAATTGGATAAATACTTGAAAGAAAAAAAGAAAGACTTGCATTTCTATAGCACCTTTCACGACCACCGGACGTCTCAAAGCGCTTTACAGCCAATGAAGTACTTTTGGAGTGTAGTCACTGTTGTAATGTGGGTCAAGCAGCAGCAAGCTGCCACAAACAGCAATGTGGTAATGACCCATATACTCTGTTTCAGTGATGTTGATTGAGGGATAAATATTGGCCCCAGGACACCGGCGATAGCTCCCCTGTTCTTCTTCAAAATAGTGCCATGGGATCTTTTACGTCCACCTGAGAGAGCAGACGGGGCCTCGGTTTAGCGTCTCATCCGAAAGAGGGATGAAGGAGTTGAAGGGAAATAATGCAGGGCTGCGGGTAATGAATGAGAGCAGCGGAGCTAATTGGACAGCTCTCTCAAAGAGCCAGTACAGGCGTGATGGACCGAATAGCCTCCTTCCATGTTGTTATGCTTCTATGATTGATTCCATCTCATTGGTGCCAAGCAAGATACAACATGATGCCTTCGGTCTGGTTATGGTCTTGGCAAAGATAGCACAGGCAGAATGCGTCCAAAACCCTGACCAGTGCCGAGCTGCGATTGTGAAGGGCGGGTCTCCGCTGTTATTAATTAGATTTCGAGCTCGTTGAATGCTACACTGATGATCATCGATGCAGAGAGTCAGACATACGTAGCTTGTGTTATCGCAGAACAGGAAACAGATGCACTCCGAAGAAAGGATGCAAATGTTGCAAGAATTATTTTCTGTTACAGCCCATGTGGCATTAATCTTTGGAGCAGAAGCTCTTTCTTGAAGCAGGAGATCTTTCTGGGAGGTGTCCCACCTCCCGCACCATCACCACCTCATCATCATCATCATAGGCAGTCCCTCGGAATCGAGGAAGACTTGCTTCCACTCAAAACGAGTTCTCAGGTGACTGAACAGTCCAATACGGGAATTACAGTCTCTGTCACAGGTGGGACAGACAGTGGTTGAAGGAAAGGGTGGGTGGGGAGTCTGGTTTGCCGCACGCTCCTTCCGCTGCCTGCGCTTGCTTTCTGCATGCTCTCAGTGACGAGGCTCTTCCTCCACTTTGGGTGGTCTTTGGCCAGGGACTCCCAGGTGTCGGTGGGGATGTTGCATTTTATCAGGGAGGCTTTGAGGGTGTCCTTGAAACGTTTCCTCTGCCCACCTGGGGATCGCTTGCCGTATAGGAGTTCCGAGTAGAGCGCTTGCCTTGGGAGTCTTGTGTCGGGCATGCGGATAATGTGGCCCCGCCCAATTGAGCTGAGTGAGTGTGGTCAGTGCTTCGATGCTGGGGATGTTGGCCTGGTCGAGGACGCTAACGTTGGTGCGTCTGTCCTCCCAGGGGATTTGCAAGATCTTGCGGAGACACCGTTGGTGGTATTTCTCCAGCGACTTGAGGTGTCTACTGTACATGGTCCATGTCTCTGAGCCATACAGGAGGGCGGGTATCACTACAGCCCTGTAGACCATGAGCTTGGTGCCAGATTTGAGGGCCTGGTCTTCAAACACTCTCTTCCTCAGGCGACCGAAAGCTGCACTGGCGCACTGGAGGCGGTGTTGGATCTCGTTGTCAATGTCTGTCCTTGCTGAAGGTAGGCTCCCGAGGTATGGAAAGTGGTCCACGTTGTCCAAGGCCGCTCCATGGATTTTGATGACCGGGGTGGGGGGGGGGGGGCATGCTGTGTGGCGAGGTCAGGTTGGTGGAGGACCTTTGTCTTATGGATGTTTAGTGTAATGCCCATGCTTTCATATGTCTCAGTGAAGATGTTGATGACGGCTTGGAGTTCAACCTCTGGATGTGCGCAGACGCAAGTGCGTCAGCGTACTGTAGTTCGATGACAGAGGATGGGATGGTCTTGGATCTAGCCTGGAGGCGACGAAGGTTCTATAGTTTAGTTCCACTCCAGCGGGGAGCTTGCTGAGTGTGAGATGGAGCATTGCTAGGAGGAAGATCGAGAAGAGGGTTGGCGCGATGACGCAGCCCTGCTTGACCCTGGTCCGGACGTGGATTGGGTCTGTGGTGGATCCGTTGGTCAGGATCACGGCCTGCATGTCGTCGTGGAGCAGGCGGAGGATGGTGACAAACTTTTGGGGACAGCCGAATTGGAGGAGGATGCTCCATAGACCCTCGCGGTTAACAGTGTCAAAGGTCTTTGTGAGGTCAAAGAAGGCCATGTACAAGGGTTGGTGCTGTTCCCTGCATTTCTCTTGCAGTTGTCGCGCCGTAAAGATCATGTCCGTTGTACCCCGTAGTGGACAGAATCCGCACTGTGACTCTGGGAGGGGCTCCTCAGACAAAGGGAGAAGATGGTTGAGGAGGATTCTAGCAATGACTTTCCCAGTGGCTGACAACAGGGAGATTCCTCTGAGGTTGCCGCAGTCGGACTTGTCCCCTTTTTTAAAGATGGTCACGATTACGGCATCTCTGAGATCTCCCAGCATGCTCTCCTCCTTCCAGATGAGAGAGATGAGGTCATGCATTGGAGCCAATAGTGCCTCTTCACCACAAATTTAGTGCCTCCATCGAGGATTCCATCTGCTCCTGATGCCTTGTTGTTCTTGAACTGACTTTTTCTACCTTGTGCAGGGCTGGGTTTTGCTGAGGTGGTGGCGGGTAGCATGCTGCGGGATGGAGTCATGGACACTCATGTCAAAGGCAGAGTCTCAATTAAGGAGATCTTCGAAGTGCTCCTTCCAGCGGGCCCTGACCTTGATGAGTCGAAACCCACAGGGCTATGGACCAAGAGTTGGAAAGTGGGATTAGGCTGGATAGCTCTTTTTCAACCGGCATGGACTCAATGGGCCGAATGGCCTCCTTCTGTATCATAATTTGTCACCAATTCTATGAAAGAAGGCTCAGATTCAGTGGGGAATACAGACCCATCTCCGGCCATCTCTTGTCCTGCCCAAGCCTTTCATTTCCACTCTAGTTATACACCATTGGGTCCCTGCTCTTGTTGTCGGACCCCGATTGCAACCTTCAAGGAGAGTTGGTCGGAGTATATACAGCGCCCGCCATGGCTCCAAGCGTTCGATTATGGGAGTTGCCAACTCCCCAGCACTGCCTTGGATTCTACAGGAACTGAAGATTGATCGTCTGGTCGCTTCTGAAGGCAAGCCCAAGAGAAAAATCATAGGGGCAATAAAAAAACCAGTGTGCCTTTTCTCATTATCTTTGAACCCTTTCATTTATTAATGATAAAAAAAATATTGGAGCTGGAAAGAAAGGCTGTTTGATTGGAGGTGCGAGGTCATGTGATGAAACCTCCAGGAATATGTCCAGCCGGAGTTGGCAAGTCCACTAGCGAGCCAAACTAGAAGTTCTCTCCACCTCCGCTTCTAGAATCTAGGGGAGCGTCTTTGATCTGTCACTCACGGGGGGAGAGCTCCCTCGCGGGGAGGACATCCCGGGTTACTCATGTGTCTGGAGACGCCGGGTTGTTGAATCACTCCTGTTTTTCCTAAATACGCATTTCTAACAACAACAACTTGCATTTATATAGCGCCTTTAACATAATAAAAACATCCCAAGGCGCTTCACAGTAGCGTTACCAGATAAAAGTTGACACCGAGCCATTCGGGGAAACTAGCACTAGAGGGCATAATCTTAGAATAAGGGGCCACCCATTTAAAACTGAGTTGAGGAGGAATTTCTTCTCTCAGAGGGTTGTAAATCTGTGGAATTCGCTGCCTCAGAGAGCTGTGGAAGCTGGGACATTGAATAAATTTAAGACAGAGATAGACAGTTTTTTAACCGATAAGGGGATAAGGGGTTATGGGGAGCGGGCGGGGAAGTGGAGCTGAGTCCATGATCGGATCAGCCATGATCGTATTAAATGGCGGAGCAGGCTTGAGGGACCATATGGCCTACTCCTGTTCCTATTTCTTATGTTCTTCTATAAGGAGATATTAAGACAGGTGACCAAAAGCTTGGTCAGCGTGGGAGGTTTTAAGGAGCGCCTTTCTGGAGGAAAGAGGTATTAAGATTTTAATTATTTGCAGAAATAAATCTTTGGAATTCTCTACCCCAGAGAGCTGTGGAGAGCTGGGTCATTGTATATGTTTATGGTGGAGATAGACAGAGCGATAAGGGAGTCAAGGGTTATGGGGAGCGGGCAGGGAAGTGGAGATGAGGCCAAGATCAGATCGGCCATGATCTTATTAAATGGCGGCGCAGGCTCGAGGTGGCCAAATGGCCGACTCCTGCTCCTATTTCTTATGTTCTTATGAGTGAGAAGCAGAGAGGTTTAGGGAGGGAGTTCCAGAGCTTAAAGTGCAGGGAACTGAAGGCACGGCCACCAATGGTGGAGCGATTGAAATTGGGGGATGGACAAGAGGCCAGAATTGGATGAGTACATAGATCGCGAAGGCTGGACAAAGTTACAGAGATAGGGAGGGGCTGGGCCACGGAGGGATTTGAAAGCGAGGATGAGAATTTTTTTAATAGAGGCGTTGCCAGGCCGGGAGCCAGCGTAGGTCAGCGAGCACAGGGGTGATGGTGTGACCTTGCACACACGGAGGGAATGATGGCTGAAAGAGTTCCGGGATGGCCAACTCTTACGCTGTTTGTTCTTTGGTCTCTTTGGCAGAGCCATCCAACTGACGCATTAGTTCCTGCTCGTTTCCACCCCCTCGACAGTCAGCATTCTTTCACTAAAATTGTGACATTCCTTGGCATTTGTATATTTTTAATCCCCTGATACGTTGTTTCTGTTTCCTGTACAGGGGTAGGCAGCGTTTTAAGATTTTAACCATTGGCAGAAATGAAAGGCCCCACTGCATGAAAGATAAACACAGGGGAACTCCTGCAGAGGTCGATGGGCAGGAAATGGACACCAGCTGCAGACAATAAATACCTCTTAGCATCAGGGGCCTGTTATTTATTTTATATTCCAACCCCCCCTCCCCGTTCGTCCCCTTTGCTTTGAATGTTCTCCCTTCTCCCCTCAGGGGCTGGCTCCTGCTGGGATGCTGTTCCATGCGGAGGCCACTGTGCCCCAGGACCACACCAGAGCCGCTGCCGAGCCGCGACGGTGAGTGCCAGCTGACTATTCGACTTTGGGCGGCATCGCAGACAAGCCGGATGCCGTCCTTCCGTGGTTGGAATTCGATCCCCGGCCTAGCTGAGGGAGTGCTGAAGCCATTTGGTAACTTGCCCAAGCAACTGTCCTGGCACGTTCCCAGCACGGAGAGGATGTTCCTTCCCACGCCTTCCTGGTCTGCTCCCCCTCAATTGTCGCTCTTGTCCCTGAACTTTCCTCATCGCCTGGGCTCGTGCTCGGACTGCAGCCGTTTCCCTGGTTCCAGGCCATTCCCTGAAGCCTGGTCTGCGTTATGCTGGCCCTCCAACATGAAATGGCCCAACGAAACCTCTTCTTGAACAGGGGGTCCCGATGGAGAGACTCTGTCTTTAAAAGGGGTCTTGATGACAAGTCCTAACTCGCACCGAGTCCCGCTCACCCATCACCCCCTGTGCTCGCTGACCATTGGCTCCCAGTTAAGCAACGCCTCGATTTCAAAATTCTCATCCTGGTTTTCAAATCCCTCCATGGCCTTGCTCCTCCCTATCTCTGTAATCTCCTCCAGCCCCACAACCCCCCGAGATGTCTGCGCTCCTCTAATTCTGCCCTCTTGAGCATCCCTCATTATAATCATTTAACCATCAGTGGGCGTGTCTTCCGTTGCCTAGGCCCCAAGCTCTGGAACTCCCTCCCTAAACCTCTCCGTCTCTCTACCTCTCTCTCCTCTTTTAAGCCGCTCCTTAAAACCAAACTCTTTGACCAAGCTTTTGGTCATCTGCCCTAATCTCTTCTTATGTGGCTCGATGTCACTTTTTTGCCTTATAATACTCCTAGAATACTGCGTGCAGTTTTGGTTTCCATATTTAAGAAAGGATATACTTGCTTTGGAGGAAGTTCAGTGAAGGTTCACTAGATTGATTCCGGAGATGAGGGGGTTGACTTATGAAGATAGGTTGAGTAGGTTGGGCCTCTACTCATTGAAGTTCAAAAGAATGAGAGGTGATCTGATCGAAACGTATAAGATTATGAGGGGGCTTGACAAGGTGGATGCAGAGAGGATGTTTCCACTGATGGGGGAGACTAGAACTAGGGGGCATAATCTTAGAATAAGGGACCACCCATTTAAAACAGAGATGAGGAGGAATTTCTTCTCTCAGAGGGTGATAAATCTGTGGAATTCGCTGCCTTAGAGAGCTGTGGAAACCGAGGCATTGAATAAATTTAAGACAGAGATAAACAGTTTCTAAACCAATAAGGGAGTAAGGGGTTATGGGGCACGGACGGGGAAATGGAGCTGAGTCCATGATCGGATCAGCCATGATCATATTAAATGGCGGAGCAGGCTCCAGGGGCCGTATGGCCTACTCCTGCTCCTATTTCTTATGTCCTGTGAAATGCCTTGGGACGTTTTGATGCGTTAAAGGCGTTATATAAATACAAGTTGTTGTTATTGTTGTTGTATCTCTCTTTAAAAGGGGTCATGATGGCGTGACTCCCACTTTAAATGAGACCCCCCTCTTCAATAGGGGCTTGAAGGGCCTTCTATTAAAGGGACCCTGACAGTGAGAGAAAGGGGTGAAATTTGCCTTCGCCGATATTTGATGGGAAAGAAAGACTTGCATTTATATAGCGCCTTTTACGACCACTGGGCATTTCAAAGTGCTTTACAGCCAAAGAAATACTTTTGGAGTGTAGTCACTGTTGTAATGTGGGAAACACGGCAGCCAATTTGCGCACAGCAAGCTCCCACAAACAGCAATGTGATAATGGACAAATAATCTGGTTTTGTTATGTTGATTGAGGAATAAATATTGGTCCCAGGACACCGGGGATAACTCCCCTGCTCTTCTTCGAAATAGTGCTGTGGGATCTTTTACATCCACCTGAGAGAGCAGATGGGGCCTCAGTTTAACGTCTCATCTGAAAGATGGCACCTCCGACAGTGCAGCACTTCTTCAGTACTGCCCCTCTGACAGTGCAGTGCTCCCTCAGTACTGCCCCTCCGACAGTGCGGCGCTCCCTCAGTACTGCCCCTCCGACAGTGCGGCGCTCCCTCAGTACTGCCCCTCTGACAGTGCGGCGCTCCCTCAGTACTGCCCCTCCGACAGTGCGGCGCTCCCTCAGTACTGCCCCTCCGACAGTGCGGCGCTCCCTCAGTACTGACCCTCCGACAGTGCGGCACTCCCTCAGTACTGCCCCTCCGACAGTGCGGCGCTCCCTCAGTACTGCCCCTCCGACAGTGCGGCGCTCCCTCAGTACTGCCCCTCCGACAGTGCGGCGCTCCCTCAGTACTGCCCCTCCGACAGTGCGGCCCTCCCTCAGCACTGCCTTGGAGTGTCAGCCTAGATTTTTGTGCTCAAGTCCCTGGAGTGGGGACTTGACCCCACAACCTTCTGACTCAGAGGTGAGAGTGCTGCCCACTGAGCCATGGCTGGCACTGCGAGGTAAGTGGGGCAAGATATAGAAAGAGCCACCGAATCTCTGTCGCCCAGTTTGTGCAATCAGCAACGGCCAACTTCATCCGCACTCTCTCTTCAAAAAAGAATTCCGATCTGTAAAAGGGATGTTGGTGCCCAGGCCTGATCTTTCATGATATTGGGAGGCTCCCTCTTTAGGGTCCCAGTCCTGAACTTCCCTTTTACAGGACGCTGTTCGGTTTCAGTAATGTTTACTTTTCTCTCGTTGCAATTAGTTGAAGAAGCGAGCTGTCTGCTTCTCTGGCTGAACCCCTCAGTTAGGGCGGGGACAGGAAAGGAATCCTCAGGAGACGAAGGAACAGCCAAATCATTCTCTGTATTTCCCCCCGCCTTAGGCTCAACTCTGGCATCTTGCCTTCTGCATGACCATAACCGGGGTCATATTGTTCCCCCTTCCATTCCCCCACAAAGACTGTCAGGATTTCTTTGCTGTGTATTTACAATCATGTAACCAGTACCAGACAACTCCCATGTTACCGAGTATGTTACTCAGTGTGTCTGCTCTCCATGTGTGAACCTGGACAGTCAGCGGTGCTCATAGTGTCAGCTGTGGCTCAGGGGTAGCACTCTTGTGCCTGGGCTGGAAGGTTATGGGTTCAAGACTCACTCCAGGCTGAGGGAATGCTGCACTGTCGGAGGAGCAGTCTTTTGGATGAGATGTTAAACTGAGGCCCTGTGTTCTCTCTCGGGTGGATGTAAAAGATCCCACAGCCCTATTTTGAAGAAAAGCAGGAGAGTTCTCCCCGGTGTCCTGCCCAATATTTATCCCTCAATCAACATCACTAAAACAGATTGTCTGGTCATTATCACATTGCTGTCTGTGCGCAAATTGGCTGCTGCATTTCCTACATTAAAACAGTGACTACATTTTTTTTTAAAGTGACTGTAAGGTGTTTTGGGACATCCGGTGGTCATGAAAGGCGCTATAGAAATGAGACTTCACTCAATGACCACTCAAGCTCACTTGAAGTTGGAGACACTGGGCAGGATCAAGGACTGAAAGAAAAAACTAAAGACTTGCATTTATATTGCGCCTTTCATAACCTCAGGACTCCTCAAGTGCTTTACAGCCAATGAAGTACAATGAAGCAGTCTCTGTTGTAAGGTTAGAAACGCGGCAGCCAATTTGCGCACAGCAAGCTCCACAAGCAACAATGTGATAATGACCAGATCATCTGATATTGGTTGAGGGATAAACATTGGCCAAGACACCAGGGACACTCTTCTTCAAAATAGTGCCACGGGATCCACCAGAGATATCAGACAGGACCTCGGTTTAACGTCTCATCCAAAAGACAGCACCTTCGACAGTGCGGCGCTCCTTCAGTACTGCATTGGAGTATTAGCTTGGACTTTGTGCTCATGTCTCTGAAGTGGGACTTGAACCCACAACCTTCTGACTCTGAGGCAAGGGCTACCTACTGAGCCACGGCTGACACTCAGAGGTGTGAGTGCCAAGGGCTGGTAGAATCAGGGATATATTGGGATAAATGTTTGCCTTTTCATGCTCCTGGTGCAGGAATTGCATATCTGACATATTCCTGGAGCCTGGAGCCCTCCGCTGGGTGTCTGAATGATAAATGTTTACTCCGTTCACTCCTTTCTGATGCCCCGAAGAAAAGCAGGAGCTCAATGAGTTCGGAAGAAGGTTTCCTTAATCCAGTGCTTTGGCATTTCAATACACGGCAACACTGCTGTGTCTTTCATGGGGCTAACATTTTCAACACGCCACCAGAATGCCCCTATGTCCTAACATGCACCAAGTCCCACTCACCCATCTCTGCCTGTGCTCGCTGATCTACATTGGCTCCCGGTCCGGCAACGCCTCCATTAAAAAAATTCTCAACCTTGTTTTCAAATCCCTCCATGGGCCTCGCCCCTCCCTATCTCTGTAACCTCCTCCAGCCCCACAATCTCCCGAGATCTCTGCGCCCCTCCAATTCTGGCCACTTGCCCATCCCTGAGTTTAATCGCTCCACCATTGGCGGCCGTGTTTTCAGCTGCCTGGGCCCCAAGCTCTGGAATTCCCTCCTGAAACCTCTCCACCTCTCTACCTCCCTCCCTCCTCCTTTAAGATGCTTCTTAAAACCCACCTCCTTGACCAAGCTTCTGGTCCTCTGTCCTAATATCTCCTTTGTGTTGATAATCACTCCTGCGAAGGGCCTTGGGTCATTTCACTATGTTAAAGGTGCTATATAAATGCAAGTTGTTGTCGAGGTGAACAGCATGGGTGCCTTTAAGGGGAAGCTAGATAAACACATGAGGGAGAAAGGAATAGAGGGAGATGCTGAGCGTGGAGCATAAGCATCGGTGCGGAGTCGATGGGCCGAATGGTCTGCTCCTGTGCCGGAAATTCTACGTAATTCCAACTAGCACAAATAACCCGATACCCTGTATAACAGATTCTGACAAATCCAGGAATAGAAGCAGAATGTTCCAGAACAAAAGAGGGAAACTTTTAGGGGAATAACACAAAGAGGAAGAGGTTAAAATGTCCAGAAAGCCTGCCCACAGCATCAAAGCTTTTTATATCTCTGGCGCGCATTGTTCTGTAAAGGGACATGATGAGCTCAAACGTTGCAATAATAGTTTCCCCTGAAGCAATCTCTGAATTCTCTGTCATTTTTTACTTACAATTCCCTTTTGGATGAGCAGATATAATAAGAACTGAGCGTTTTATTAGGAACAGGAAGGGACTGTTCAGGCAAAGCAGTTAGGTTTAGCCTCAACAAATCTGTCCCTTTTCTCAAACCCACCTACGCACCGTCACAAACAAATCTCTCAATCCCTTAAATTAAAACAGGCAACTGCTGGAAATACTCAGCAGGTCAGGCAGCACCTGTGGAGAGAGAGCGACAGAGTTAACGTTTCGGGTCGTAGAATCCTCACAATCATAGAAAATTACAGCACAGACGGAGGCCGTTCGGCCCATCGTGTCCGTGCCGGCCGACAAAGAGCTACCCGGCCTAATCCCACTTTCCAGCTCTGGGTCCGTAGCCCTGCAGGTTACGGCACTTCAAGTGCACATCCAAGTACTTTTTAAATGTGGTGAGGGTTTCTGCCTCTACCACCCTTTCAGGCCGTGAGCTCCAGACCCCCACCACCCTCTGGGTGAAAAACACTTTTCCTCAACTCCTCTCTAATCCTTCTGTCAAAGGTCGTCAGAACTGGGAAAAGTTAGAGATGTTGCGGGTTTTTAAGCAAGTGCAGAGGCAGGGAAAGGGGGGAGGGGAGGGAGGGCAGAACAAAAGGGAAGGTCTGTGATAGGGTGGAGGGCAGGAGAGATTAGAGAGACAAAAGGGATGATGGTGCGAGGCAAAAGGAGATGGTAATGGGACAAGTAAAGAAACAAAAGATGGGTCTAGAGGGGATGTAAATGGGAATGGCTGCCTTGAATAATGGGGGCAGAGGGGGTTATGGTCTGACATTGTTGAACTCGATGTTGAGTCCAGACGGCTGTGAAGTGTCTAATCGAAAGATTGGGTGCTGTCCCTCGAGCTGGCATTGAGCAACATCCCTCAATCACTTCTAGTTCCAGAAACACACATGATGCCTCTGAATCCCTTTGTACGTCAATGGCCTCTGGCACTTCATGTAAATAGACGTTCCCTCTGACTTCCCCGTTTTCTCCTAACTTCCTCATTGTTAACAGGTAACTTCTGGTACATTTTTCCTTTGTACCAGGATGTGGGCGTTGCTGGCCATCCATAATCGTCCCTTGAGAAGGTGGCAGTGAGCCGCCTTCTTGAACCGCTGCAGTCCGTGTGGTGAAGGTGCTCCCACAGTGCTGTTAGGGATTTTGACCCAGCAACGATGAAGGAACGGCCGATATATTTCCAAGTCAGGATGGTGTATGCCTCGGAGGAGAATGTGGAGGTGGTGGTGTTCCCATGCGCCTGCTGCCCTTGTCCTTCTAGGTCATGGAGGTCACGGGTTTGGGAGGTGCTGCCGAAGAAGCCTTGGCGAGTTGCTGCAGTGCATCTTGTAGATGGTACACACTGCAGCCACGGTGCGCCGGTGGTGGAGGGAGTGAGTGTTGAAGGTGGTGGATGGGGGGCCGATCAAGCGGCTGCTTTGTCCTGGATGGTGTCGAGCTTCTTGAGTGTTGTTGGAGCTGCACTCATCCAGGCAAGTGGAGAGTATTCCATCACACTCCTGACTTGTGCCTTGTAGATGGTGGAAAGGCTTTGGGGAGTCACGAGGTGAGACACTGACCGCAGAATACCCAGCCTCTGACCCGCTCTTGTTGCCACAGTATTTATGTGGCTGGTCCAGTTAAGTTTCTGGTCAATGGTGACCCCCAGGATGTTGATGGTGGGGGATTCGGCGATGGTAATGCCACTGAATGTCATGGGGAGACAGTTAGACTCTCGCTTGTTGGAGATGGTCATTGTCTGGCACTTGTGTGGCGCGAATGTTACTTGCCACTTATCAGCCCAAGACTGAATGTCGTCCAGGTCTTGCTGCATGCGGACACGGACTGCTCCATTATCTGAGGAGTTGCGAATGGAACTGAACACTGTGCAATCATCAGTGAACATCCCCACTTCTGACCTTATGATGTCAGGATGGTCATTGATGAAGCAGCTGAAGATGGTTGGGCCTAGGACACTGCCCTGAGGAACTCCTGCAGCGATGTCCTGGGGCTGTGATGGTCGACCTCCAACCAGCACAACCATCTTCCTTTGTGCCGGGTATTTCAGTGATTTGCCTAAAATCAGTTTTTGCCAATTCATCTCAATGAGGTGATCTCAAATTCTGCTATGTCCTGATTCCATGAACCTTTTCTCATAACCTACATTCCTGATGTAGACATGTCAGCCAATCAGAGTCAGCAGATCCCCTCGTCCCTGGTCCTCACCATTGCACAATTCCAGTGCTGATGGCCTGAATTACCCCTCCCCCGTTCCCCTCCCACCCCTGCACCCCTGCCATGCCTCCAGTGTACAGTGCCACCAATGTAGACAGTCA
Source organism: Pristiophorus japonicus (assembly GCF_044704955.1). Lineage (NCBI taxonomy): Eukaryota > Metazoa > Chordata > Chondrichthyes > Pristiophoridae > Pristiophorus > Pristiophorus japonicus. The sequence goes on from NC_091993.1 coordinate 125,094,227, forward strand.
GTGCTGGCAGCACACCTAGACGAAGAGTGGGACCTGTGCATTGTATTTAGCAATGGACTCAGGTAGGGTCGGACGGTGGGCTGGGGGTGGGGGTGGGGGCGGGGTGCGGTGGGAATAGATATCAAGGGGAGGGGGAAATGCATGGGATGGCCGGCAGAATTAAAGGGGAGGAGAGGGGAAGGGCGCAGATTGCAAGGGGGGGGGGCATGAAGCAGAATGTTAGGGGACGGGAGAGGGAAGAATTGAAGATGGAGGGGAGGCCAAGGGGGAAGTGGATGGGGAAGAGAGAGACTGAAGTGCACGTGAAGAAAAGAAGAAAAAGGGCACAGCTGTGACTGGTGACTTCGGGGCGAGGGGGAGGAGCTGGGAGTGGGACTTTAGGTCGAGGGAGGGTGTGGTCCCAGCAATAACTGAGGGAGGGGCATAAAGTGTCAGCATGAATTCTGGAAAGGAAGTACCAACTCACATAGGCTAAGTAGGTGGGAGGAATAGAATTGGGAGAGTTGAGAAAAGTGCATGTGTGAGGGTGGGGGAGAGGGATGGGGTACAGTGTGTGTGAGGGGGGCATGGTGTACAGTGTGTGTGAGGGTGGGGGGGGGGTTGGATGGGGTACAGTGTGTGTGTGAGGGTGGGGAGTTGGATGGGGTACAGTGTGTGTGAGGGTGGGGAGTTGGATGGGGTACAGTGTGTGTGTGTGGGGGGTTGGATGGGGTACAGTGTGTGTGTGAGGGTGGGGAGTTGGATGGGGTACAGTGTGTGTGAGGGTGGGGAGTTGGATGGGGTACAGTGTGTGTGTGTGGGGGGTTGGATGGGGTACAGTGTGTGTGAAGGGGTGGGGAGTTGGATGGGGTACAGTGTGTGTGTGAGGGGGTGGGGAGTTGGATGGGGTACAGTGTGTGTGAGGGGGTGGGGAGTTGGATGGGGTACAGTGTGTGTGTGAGGGGGTGGGGAGTTGGATGGGGTACAGTGTGTGTGAGGGGGTGGGGAGTTGGATGGGGTACAGTGTGTGTGTGAGGGGGTGGGAGTTGGATGGGGTACAGTGTGTGTGAGGGGGTGGGGAGTTGGATGGGGTACAGTGTGTATGTGAGAGGGTGGGTTGTTGGAGCAATAGACCTCCCCATCCAATTTCTGCCTATTTTATGTTGCTATGCTGCCCAATTTCAGGAGGTATAGCAGAGGCAGACCCAGACCTTGATATCTCGCTCCGTACATTTTCCTTAATGATACAGCTTTGAGAGGGATCTTGTGTATATTCCTTGCCCTGCCAATCAACATACATTCACATTGATATAATCATAGAACCATGGACTAGTGCAGCACACAAGGAGGACATTTGGCCCATCAAGTCTGTGACAGCTCTTTCAAAGAGCATTCTAATGAGAATTTTCCCCCCTAAAAATCTATCGATCTCAGCCTTGAATATACTCAATGACTGAGCCTCCACTGCCCTCTGGGGTAGAGAATTCCAAAGATTCACCACCCTCTGAGTGAAGAAATTTCTCCTCATCTCAGTCCTAAATGGCCGACCCCTTGTCCTGAGACTGTGACCCCTGGTTCTCGACACTCCAGCCAGGGGGAACAACCTCTCAGCATCTACCCTGTCAATCCCCTTCAGAATCTTATATGCTTCAATGAGATGAAATCACCTCTCATTCTTCTAAACTCCAGAGAGTATGGGCCCAATCTACTTCTACAGGAACAATGTGATTCTCTCATGAAAATAGTTGTCTCCAACCATTTTTTTATTAGATGTACCCTCTTAACTATATCTGAAATCATATAGAAAAAAATGAAAGACCTGCATTTCAATAGCACCTTTCATGACCTCAGGATGTCCCAAAGAGCTTTACAGCCAATGAAGTACTTTTGGAGTGTAGTCACTGTTGTAATGTGTGCAACGCAGCAGCCAATTTGAGCACAGCAAGCTCCCATAAACAGCAACGAGATAATGACCGGATAATCTGTTTAATGATGTTGATTGAGGGATAAATATTGGCCCCAGTACACCAGGGAAAATTCCTCTTCAGAATAGTGCCATGGGACCTTTTACATCCACCTGAGAGGGAAGACAGGGCCTTGGTTTAACATATCATCTGAAAGACAGCACCTCTGACAGTGCAGCACTCCCTCAGCACTGCACTGGGAATATCAGGTGTGTGCTCAAGTCCCTGGACTGGGACTTGCAGCCACAACGTTCTGATTCAGAGGCAAGAGTGCTGCCCACTGAGCCACGGCTGACAGCTACAAAACTTAATAGCGGAATCTTCCTATCTTTTTGATACGAGCCAACATTATTGTGTTCCTAACACAGATGAGGCTGCACACAAGGAGGTTAAAGTAACAATGACCTCAATCTTTAATAAGACACTCCAGGGTGAGGAACAGGCCTTAGGGGCCGGCTTATATACAGTGCTCCCAAGGAATGCTGGGATCCCTTGGGACTTCAGGGGATGCGCTCCCTGGTGGCGGAACATGGGAGTGCATGCTTTACAGATACACAACATCACTCCCCGCCCAAAGTCAAAGTGAAAACTATTTACAAGGTGAGGCGGTCGGGAGCCTTTCTTTCCCTGGTGGACCTCCTCGGTACAAATGTCTGTTCTGGTGTGTTGGCTGTGCTTTCGCTGGGCTGGCGTGTTGTTGGCCCTGCAGGGCTGCTGGGTGAGCCTGGCCTTGCTGGGCTGTTGGGCGTGATGGGTTCAATTCCTGGTCCGGGGTGGTGTCGTTGATCCTTTGGGTGTGTGTTGTGGGCTCGAAAAAGGTGGTGTCTGCTGTGGGTTGTTCAGGGCAGTCTGTGAACCGCAGCCTCGTTTGGTCCAGGTGCTTTCTGCAAATTTATCCATTGTCTAGTTTGACTACAAACACCCTATTCCCTTCTTTAGCTATCACCGTGCCCGCGATCCACTTGGGACCATGTCCATAGTTTAGCACAAACACAGGGTCATTCAGATCAATTTCCCATGACACAGTGGCGCGACCATCGTTTACATTTTGTTGCTGCCGCCTGCTCTCGACCTGATCATGCAGGTTGGGGTGAACCAGTGAGAGTCGGGTTTTAAGTGTCCTTTTCATGAGGAGCTCAGCCGGGGGCACCTCTGTGAGTGAGTGGGATCTCGTGCGGTAGCTGAGCAGTACTCGGGACAGGCGGGTTTGGAGTGAGCCTTCTGTGACTCGTTTAAGGCTCTGTTTGATGGTTTGTACATAAGAACATAAGAATTAGGAACAGGAGTAGGCCATCTAGCCCCTCGAGCCTGCTCCGCCATTCAACAAGATCATGGCTGATCTGGCCATGGACTCAGCTCCACTTACCCGCCCGCTCCCCGTAACCCTTAATTCCCTTATTGGTTAAAAATCTATCTATCCGTGACTTGAATACATTCAATGAGCTAGCCTCAACTGCTGCCTTGGACAGAGAATTCCACAGATTCACAACCCTCTGGGAGAAGAAATTCCTTCTCAACTCAGTTTTAAATTGGCTCCCCCGTATTTTGAGGCTGTGCCCCCTAGTTCTAGTGTCCCCGATCAGTGGAAACAACCTCTCTGCCTCTGTCTTGTCTATCCGTTTCATTATTTTAAATGTTTCTATAAGATCACCCACTGCCCGCTCTGCCTGCCCATTGGAGGCTGGTTTAAACGGGGCCGAGGTGACATGTTTGATCCCATTGCAGTTCATGAATTCTTTAAATTCGGCACTGGTGAAACATGGCCCGTTGTCACTGACCAGTATGTCAGGCAGGCCGTGGGTGGCCCTCAGGCTTTCAATGGTGGCGGTGGTGGTGCTTCCTGGCATTACTTCACATTCAATCCATTTTGAAAAAGCATCCACCACCACCAGGAACATTTTACCGAGAAACGGGCCCGCATAGTCGACATGGATCCTCGACCATGGTCTGGAGGGCCAGGACCACAAACTTAGTGATGCCTCTCTGGGCGCGTTGCTCAACTGAGCACATACGCTGCATTGCCGTACACAGAACTCTAAGTCAGAGTCGATACCGGGCCACCTCACATGGGATCTGGCTATCGCTTTCATCATTACTATACCCGGGTGTGTGCTGTGGAGATCCGAGGTGAACTTTTTTGGTAGCACTACGCGGTTACCCCACAACAGACAGTCTGCCTGAATGGACAGCTCGTCCTTTCGCCGCTGGAACGGCTTGATTAGCTCTTGCATTTCAACAGGGATGCTGGTCCAGCTCCCATGCAGTACACAGTTGTTTACTAGGGACAGCAGAGGATCTTGGCTGGTCCAAGTCCTAATCTGGCGGGCCGTGACAGGTGATTTATCATTTTCAAACGCTTCCATGACCATCAACAAGTCTGCGGGCTGCGCCACCATCAACAAGTTTGCAGGCTGCGCCATTTCCACCCCCGTGGTGGGCAATGATAGCCGACTGAGAGCATCCGCACAGTTCTCGGTGCCTGGCCTGTGGCGGATGGTATAGTTATACGCTGATAGCTCGAGTGCCCACCTTTGAATGCAGGCTGAGGCATTAGTATTTATCCCCTTGTTTTCAGCGAACAGGGATGTGAGGGGCTTGTGATCGGTTTCCAGCTCAAATTTGAAGCCAAACAGGTACTGATGTATTTTCTTTACCCCGAACACACATGCTAATGCCTCTTTCTCAATCATGCTGTAGGCCCTCTCGGCCTTAGACAAGCTCCTGGAAGCATAAGCGACAGGTTGCAATTTCCCCGCAACGTTAGCTTGTTGTAATACACACCCGACTCTGTACGACGACGCATCACATGCTCGCACAAGTCTTTTACACGGGTTATACAATACAAGCAGCTTGTTGGAGCATAAAATGTTTCTGGCTTTCTCAAAAGCTATTACTTGTTTTTTTCCCCATACTCAGTTCTCACCTTTACACAATTACACATGTAGGGGCTCTAAAAGGGTGCTTAACCCCGGTAGGAAGTTACCAAAATAGTTGAGGAGTCCCAGGAACGACCGCAGCTCCGTGATGTTCTGTGGCCTGGGCGCGTTCCTGATAGCCTCTGTCTTGGCGTCTGTGGGCCGAATGCCGTCCGCCGCGATCTTTCTCCCCAAAAACTCCACTTCTGTTGCCATGAAGACGCATTTCGACCTCTTCAGCCGCAACCCAGTCGCTGGAGGACCTCCCCCAGGTTTTATAGGTACTCGGCGGTGTCCTGGCCCATGACCAATATGTCGTCCTGAAAGACCACCGTGTGTCGTACCGACTTGAGTAGGCTCTCCACGTTTCTCTGGAAGATCGCTGCAGCCGACCGAATTCCAAACGGGCATCTGTTGTAGATGAACAGTCCCTTGTGCGTGTTGATGCAGGTGAGGCCCTTCGAAGACTCCTCTAGCTCCTGCATCATGTAGGCCGAAGTCAGGTCTTGCTTGGTGAACGTCTTGCCTCCTGTCAGTGTCGCAAATAGGTTGTCTGCCTTAGGTAGCGGGTATTGGTCCTGCAGCGAGAAACGATTAATAGTTACTTTATAATCGCCGCAAATCCTGACCGTGCCGTCACTTTTGAGTACTGGAACAATCGGGCTGGCCCACTCGCTGAATTCCACTGGGGAGATGATGCCCTCGCGTTGCAGCCTGTCCAGCTCGATTTCCATTCTCTCCCTCATCATGTGAGGTACCGCTCGCGCCTTGTGGTGAATGGGTCATGTCTCTGGGACCAAGTGGATCCATACCTTCGCCCCGGAAAAGTTTCCAATATCTGGCTCAAAAAGGGAAGGAAATTTGTTCAGAACCTGAGTGAATGAGGCCTCATCGACATGTGATAGCGCTCGGATGCCATCCCAGTTCCAGCGGATTTTGCCCAGCCAGCTCCTTCCAAGCAGTGTGGAGCCATCGCCCGGGACAATCCAGAGTGGCAGTTCGTGCACCGTGCCCTCGTAGGTGACCTTGACCATGGCGCTGCCCAGGACAGTGATGAGCTCTTTGGTGTACGTTCTCAGTTTCGTATGGATGGGGCTCAGGGCTGGTCTGAATGCCTTGTTGCACCACAGTCTCTCAAACATCTTTTTACTCATGATGGATTGGCTAGCGCCAGTGTGCAGTTCCATGGCTACGGGTAAGCCATTCAATTTTACGTTTAGCATTGTAGGTGGACATTTCGTCGAAAATATGTGCACCCTGTGTACTTCAGCATCTGCCTCCTCTCTGAGGCTCGAAATTGCTTTGATTCACCATGGACCGATCTTCCTCTGCCATGTGGTGGTTAGCAGGTTTTGCAGAGCTTGCAGCTCGTTTGCATGTTTGTTGGAGGTGCCCCATTGTTCCACAGCTCTTGCAAACATACCCTTTGAAGCGGCATGAATAGGCTGAATGGAAGCCTCCACAACGCCTACAAGGTGTGAATTGCCTTGCATTCATCCTTTGTTGGGGACTCTGAGTCATCTGGGTCACCTGAGGCCTGCTGGCAGTTGCAGACTCGTGGGTTCTGCCCTGTACATTTCTGCTCGCAAACACAGTTCCAGTTAATTTATGAACATTGCTAGCACTTGTGTGCTGGGAGATTTGTTTGGTGTAATCACTGGTGGACTTAAACACCTATGCTATTGCAATGGCCTTACTCAGGGTCGGTGTCTCTACAGTCAAAAGTTTTCGTAGGATGGTCTCGTGGCCAATACCCAGTACAAAAAAGTCTCTGAGCATTTGCTCCAGGTAGCCATCAAACTCACATTGTCCTGCAAGTCGCCTTAGCTCGGCGACGTAGCTCGCCACTTCCTGACCTTCAGATCGCTGGCACGTGTAGAACTGATACCTCGCCATCGGCACGCTCTCCCTCGGGTTAAGATGCTCCCGAACCAGTGTACACAGCTCCTCATACAACTTATCTGTGGGTTTCACCAGAGCCAGAAGATTCTTCATGAGGCTGTAGGTCGGTGCCCTGTAAACCGTGAGGAAGACCGCTCTCCTTTTTGCAGCGCTTTCTTCTCCGTCCAGCTCGTTGGCTACAAAGTACTGGTCTAGCCATTCGACATAGACTTCCCAGTCCTCACCCTCCGAGAACTTCTCCAGGATGCCCACAGTTTGCTGCATCTTTGCGTTGGATTCGTATACTCGTCGCCAGTTATTGTGTTCCTAACACAGATGAGGCTGCACACAGGGAGGTTAAAGTAACAGTGACCTCAGTCTTTAATGAGACACTCCAGAGTGAGGAACAGGCCTTAGGGGCCGGCTTATATACAGTGCTCCCAAGGGATGCTAGGATCCCTTGGGACTGCAGGGGATGAGCTCCCTGGTGGCGGAACATGGGAGTGCATGCTTTACAGATACACAACAAACATTACCACCTCGAACTATACCATCAAAAATTGATCCACTCATTGCCCTCTCTGGGCAAATTGGCTGATGCATATGCCTCCGTCTTTCGGATGAGATGTTAAACCGAGGCCCCTAGGAAGCACCTAGGAATTGCGCGTCTGAGCAATTCCTAGGTGCTTCCTCGATAGTGAGCCTGCTGTGTGGTCACGGGGTAAGGGAACCAGGACAATGGGGCTGAGCGTCCAAACTGAAAAAGCATCAAAGGTAACAGCTCTATGTGAGGGATGGGACAAGACATCTCTCAGATACAAATGTGTGTTTTTATTTTCTGCCTCTGTCGCTCGGGGACATCAGCTTCAGTCTGTGCTGCCTGAAATGATAAATACAGTTGCCTACTTAGAGAGCACTCATCATTCATAATACTTACCCTGATGGTACTTACCGTACTTGCCAGAAGTCGACATAACCATTGAGAGTGTTTTCCAATTGTCATGTTGTTGATAAATTGCACTTACATTTACCATCAACAGTAATCGTCGTGGACAGTATTTACAGGGCTGAGTCATGACAGCGCTTATTATCAGCACTCCTGACTGATGGCGGTAATTCACTTTGACACCAGCTATCTGTAGAGTTCCATAAACATAGAAATGTAGGAACATAGGAACATATAAACATAGGAACGAGCAAATGGTTTATGCACAGCTCCATCATGGCAAACGAGCCAAATGTGGGCAGCGGAAGCGTCACAAGGACACCCTCAAAGCCTCCCTGATAAAGTGCGACATCACCACTGACACCTGGGAGTCCCTGGCCGCAGACCGCCCGAGGTGGAGAAAGTGCATCCGGGAGGGCGTTGAGCTCTTTGAGTCTCAACGCAAAGAGCGTGAAGAGGTCAAGCGCAGGCAGCGGAAGGAGCAGCGGGACAGGGTCTGTGGCTCTCGTATGGGACTGTATAGAAGCACCAGAGAACTCACTTTGGGAGTGGAATGTCTCCGCTAGCCTATGAGGATGAGGATGAGACGAACCGTAGGAACAGGAGGGGTGAGGCACAGTCTGGCTTGAGCTGTTGCACCATTCAATGAGATCATGACTGAGCTGTAACCTGGGTCATTGAATATATTTAAGGTGGAGATAGACAGATTTTTGAGCGATAAGGGGTTATGGGGAGCGGACGGGGAAGTGGAGCTGAGCCCATGATCAGATCAGCCATGATCTTATTGAATGGCGGAGCAGGCTCGAGGGGCCAGATGGCCAACTCCTGCTCCTATTTCTTATGTTCTTTTGTTCTTATGTTGTTTAAAAGCTAATACTTGAGGGTTCAACATTCTCAATCTGTTTCCTGTGTTTTATTGTCAAAAATAACATCTCATCCTTGTTTTCAAACTCCTCCATGGCCTCGCCCCTCCCTATCTCTGTAATCTCCTCCAGCCCCACAAACCTGCGCTCCTCCAATTCTGCCCTCTTGCACATTCCCCGATTTCCATCGCTCCACCATTCGTGGCCGTGCCTTCAGCTGCCTGGGTCCCAAACTCTGGCACTCCCTCCCTAAACCTCTCCGTCACTCTAACTCTCCCTCCTCCTTCAAGACGCTCCTTAAATCCTACCTTCATTGGCTATAAAGCGCTTTGAGACGTCCGGTGGTCGTGAAAGGCGCTATATAAATGCAAGTATTTCTTTCTTTTTACCTCTTTGTTCAAGCTTTTGGTCACCTGTCCTGATATCTCCTTATGTGGCTCGGTGCCAAATTCTGACTAATAACGCTCTTGTGAAACGCCCTGGGATGTCTTGCTACATTAAAGGTGCTATATAAATGCAAGTTGCTATTTTTGTTGTTGTTGTAACATCTCTCCTCGATGGGTTACCACACGAATCTATCCAGTTTCCTCATTGGCAGCGGTAATGTATTTGCTTCTCAGGTTCTTTGCTTAAGAATCAATAGCAACACGTTGCTATTAAGAACTAGTTGGTTTATTAGCAAAGGTTTAACAATCACACTACACATTACCGATTCATGCACCGGGCTCACAACCACCTGCCAAAAAATGAATCAGCCAAGTTTCCCCACTCCTGATCCTGATCTGGTGACTCCTGCGGGAAAGTGCATGTGGGATCAGACTTGGCCCGTGATGCCCTCCAGAGCCAAATAACCAGGACTCGCACATGGGCGAGGAGCTCAGGGACAAAGTGCCCATGGAACTCGGAGAGCCAGTGCACTCTAGTTCTTTGCGGATATAACGAGTAGGGTGGATAAGGGAGAACCGGAAGGCATTCGATAGGCTGCCACAAAAGAGGTTACTGCAGAAAACAGAAGTTCACGGGGTTGGGGGTAATATATTAGCATGGATAGAGAATTGGCTAACTAACAGAAAACAGAGAGTAGGGATAAATGGGTCATTTTCCGGTTGGCAAACGGTGACTAGTGTGGTGCCGCAGGGATCAGTGCTGGGTCCTCAACTATTTACAATCTATATTAATGACTCGGATGAAGGGACCGAGTGTAATGTAGCCATGTTTGCTAATGATACAAAGATGGGTGGGAAAGCAAATTGTGAGGAGGACACAAAAAATCTGCAAAGGGATATAGACAGGCTAAGTGAGTGGGCAAAAATTTGGCAGATGGAGTATAATGTGGGAAATGTGAGATTATCCACTTTGGCAGAAAAAATAGAAAAATAAATTTAAATGGAGATAAATTGCAAAGTGCTGCAGTACAGAGGGACCTGGGGGTCCTTGTACATGAAACACAAAAAGTTAGTATGCAGGTACAGCAAGTGATCAGGGAGACAAATGGAATGTTGGCCTTTATTGCAAGGGGGATAGAGTATAAAAGCAGAGAAGTCCTGCTACACCTGTACAGGATATTGGTGAGGCCACACCTGGAGTACTGCGTACAGTTTTGGTCTCCGTATTTAAGGAAGGATATACTTGCATTGGAGGCAGTTCAGAGAAGGTTCACTAGGTTGATTCCGGAGATGAGGGGGTTGACTTATGAAGATAGGTTGAGTAGGTTGGGCCTCTACTCATTGGAGTTCAGAAGAATGAGAGGTGATCTTATCGAAACATATAAGATAATGAAGGGGCTCGACAAGGTGAATGCAAAGAGGATGTTTCCACTCATAGGGAAAACTAAAACAAGGGGGCATAGTCTCAGAATAAGGGGCCTCCCATTTAAAACGGAAATGAGGAGGAATTTCTTCTCTCGGAGGGTTGTGAATCTGTGGAATTCTCTACCCCAGTGAGCTGTGGAGGCTGGGTCATTGAATATATTTAAGGTGGAGATAGACAGATGTTTGAGCGATAAGGGAGTAAAGGGTTATGGGGAGCGGGCAGGGAAGTGGAGCTGAGTCCATGATCAGATCAGTCATGATCTTATTGAATGATGGAGCAGGCTCGACGGGTCAGGTGGCCGACTCCTGCTCCTATTTCTTATGTTATGTTCTTACTCAAGGGAGGAGGGGAGAAAAGTGTAAGAATATTAAGGACTCTGCTCGGGCATGTATGATCAAACACGCAATGGGCTGGATTTTTGGTTCGTTGCTGCCTCTGGTTTCGCCCCGGAGGGGCAGTAATGGCGGCGGGAAGCATTTCCGGGTAGACGGCCAGCTTCCGGTGCCCTGCCGGGACATTCGGTGCGGGGTTTGCGAGGGCGCGGGGTGGTACCACCCAGGGGAGGCGAGCCAGTGTGCAGCGCTCCCTGGTCGCGACACCAGCTGGAAATTTGAAATTCGCCCGATCCGTATCACCCTCCCCCCCCCACAGCGCCCTCTAGTGGTAACGCCTGGGAAAGCGGGCGGTCCGAGCTATGGCGGCCACAGTGAGGGAAGGAACTTCGACCTCAGGTAAGTGCAATTGTTTGTAATTTTTGTAATTTTGCGATTCATGTGGACGTGGCGTCAGCAAAGTATTGTGAATGTTTCTGGTGGGTTATTTTTCCAGATTTTTATTTTACAGAGGCCTCTCTCAGGGCGCTCCGAGGCCGGCTGTTTTGCTTGGGATTTTCAGTTGCTCAGCCGGCCTGGCGCCCTGAGAGACATGGGGAACACCTCCCTTCGCGTCACACTCCACGCTCGGGGCCCAGCTGGTGAATTTTGGAGCTGGAGACACAAACCATTTCCCGATGCAAAGTTTACTGCCCCGCCTGGGTTAACACCGCAACAGAGACGTGACCCAATTTCCCCCCTATTCACAAAAGCTACAAGTTATTGTAACTTTCCGCTCGTTGATGTAACGTGTGGCCATCTTGCAGTTGTTTTCCCCAGTGCTGTCTCTGACTCATTCCCGTCTCACACACTGATCTGTCGTTCACTATCAGAAGACCCAGAGCATATTCATTCAGAAAGTAAGTCTTGCTGAATCACATCCACTTCCTGGGTACAGACATGCTGGGAAACAACGCCGCTATCTTGTGATCTTCAATTGTGAGCGGTTCAGCCTGTGCTGCAGCGAATGCGAGGGGCTGGGGACAGATGGGAGGGGCTGGGGACAGATGGGAGGGACTGGGAACAGGTGGGAGAGGCTGGGAACAGGTGGGAGGGGCTGGGGACAGGTGGGAGGGGCTGGGGACAAGTGGGAGGGGCCAGGGACACTTGGGAGGAGCCAGCAGGTGGGAGGGGCTGGGGACAAGTGGGAGGGGCCAGGGACACTTGGGAGGAGCCAGGGGCAGATGGGCGGGACTGGGAACAGGTGGGAGGGGCTGGGGACAGGTGGGAGGGGCTGGGGACAAGCAGGAGGGTCCAGGGACACTTGGGAGGGGCCAGGGGCAGATGGGCGGGACTGGGGACAGATGGGAGGGGCTGGGGACAGGTGGGAGGGGCTGGACAGGTGGGAGGGGCTGGGGAACGGCCAGCAGGCTAGTCACAGGTCGTGTCTTACCCCAGCAACAACAACGACTTGCATTTATATAGCATCTTTAACCTGGCGAAGGAAACATCCTCAGGTGATTCATGGAGTGGGCAAGGGAATCACGAGAGAGCTCGGAAGGAAGGAAGGGAGGGAGAGAAAGAAGGGAGGGTGGGAGGGAGGGAAAGAGGGTAGGGAGGGAATGGAAGGAAGGAATTGCATTTATATAGCACCTTTCACAAACACACCAGCTATCAATTTGTGCACAGCTAGGTCCCACAAGCACCAATGAAATAATGACCCGGTCCAGGGATAAATATTGACCAGGACACCAGGGAAAATTCCCCCGCTCTTCTTCGAAATGGTGCCATGGGATCTGAGAGAGCAGACGGGGCCTCGGTGTAACATCTATTTCGAAAGACGGCATCTCCGACAGTGAGACACTCCCTCAGCACAGCGCTGGGAGTGTCCACCTGCATTTTGAAGAAAGTGATCTCACGGAAAAAGGAAGAAAAATAGTGGAAATGTTTGTGGGGCTGTGTGTCGGGGGAAGTGGAAGACGAGTGACGGAGAGGGAGGGGAGAGTGCGGAGGCATGTGCTGTCCATTTAGTTGCCTTCACAGGTGCGAGACAGATGTCCTATCTCATCATCGAGTCTAGATAGGATTCGGGTCCTCAGTACTGATGGAAAAATGTTTCCAAAATGTAAACACGTGCGTTGTTTTGGCTGGCTTCACTGAGACATTATGTGTAAGGAAAGGTTCTCTGATGGCTCAGATTCTGAAATGATAGTTTCTGGATCCGATCACAGTCCCTCGCACAAGGTGGTCGGGTCCTAGCCAGATGCCAGTCTTCAGTGAATGGTCGCTTCCCAAAACCAGATGGAGGACGGAGCAGTGGGAATATCGGCTTTAAAGGAAGCGTCTGACCCGCTGAAATACATGTTAGTCCCTTCAACAGCTCACCACCCAGATAGACTTGGACAACACGTGGCTGGCTTGTTACTTTTAGCTTCTTCCCTTCTCTCCTGAAGGAAATGGCTTACGTTAGGGTCATCATCATAGGCAGTCCCTCTGATCGAGGATGACTTGCTTCCACGGCAAAAAGGGATGAGTTCACAGGTGTTTCAATGAAGGACCTAATATTCCAGATCCCGAACTACATCCTGAAGGGTGGAAGATGCCTGTGGGTGGATTTTTTTAACGTGGGGTGGCCGTTGCACACCAGCCACCACACGGGCTTGACAGAGCTAGGTCTTGGTCCAGTGGCAAGGGTTGAACCAAGGCAGCTGGAGACCAGCTCTGCTGCACGGACCCAGTGCGCGCACATGTCGCATGTTAGGGTATAGCTCCTTGGATCTCCTCAACTACCTCACCCATTCTTTACACATATCTACAATTATACGGCAGTCGCTGATAAATCCAATGGGGAATTCAGGAGAAGCTTCTCTACCCAGACAGTGGTGAGAATGTGGAGCTCGCTGCCACAGGAGGGGTTGAGGCAATTGTATCGATGTATTTAAGGGGAAGCTGGATAAACACAAGGGAGAAGAGAATAGAAAGAGATGTTGATGTGGTTCGAAGGAGTAGAGTAGGAGGAGGCTCGTGTGGGGCATTGACCAGTTGGGACGAATAGCCCCATTTCTGTGCTGCCAATTTTATTTAACTCGATGTAACTAGAGGCCGGATGTTCCGGTCTCATGCGCTCCGTTTTTGCGCCCCGGAGCGGCGGCAATGGTGGCGGTGAGGATTTCTGGGTAGACGGTCAGCCTCCAGCGCCCCGCGGGGATTTCGGGGTCGAGCTTTGCGACGGCGCGGATCAGCACCGCCCGGAAGAGGTGCGCCCGGTGTACAACGCCCCTGACTCCCGCCCGACTCGAACGCTCCGCGGCGCACCCCCGCAGTGACCGCCTGGGAAATCGGGCGGTTCAACGATACCGACGGCAGAGAGGTAAGTAATGTCTAAGGTAAATGTGATTGTTGTTACTTTTAATTTCTCTGGGAGCGCTCCCGGCCCGGCTCTTTAGCTCGGACGTTTCCCACGCTAGCGCCCAAGAGAGAGGTGTACAATGCCTCCCTTAGTGCTGCATCCCACACTCAGGGCCCTGCTGCCCAATTTTTCTGACTGAGGCGCAAACTGTTCACAGGCGCAACCATTACCGCCCCGAAATCAGCAAAGCCGAAAATCCCACCCACAATGTGAGTTTAGCTTGGTTAGTCAACCATGGCGGGCACTTCATCCAACCCTACTCTTGTCGTCACCAGTAGTGATTCACTCAATACCTATCAGGAATAAGGACGCTGGAAGAATGGAAAGAACTTGAATTTACATAGCGCCCATCCTAAAACCCTTTACAGCCAATGAATTACTTTTGGAGCGTAGTCACTGTTGTAATGTAGGAAACGCGGCAGCCAATTTGCGCACAGCAAGCTCCCACAGGCTGCAATGAAATAATAACCTGGTGTCCTGGTGAATATCTATCCCTCAACCAACGTCACCAGAAAATGATTATCTGGCTATTAAGACATCGCTCTTTGTGGGAGCTTGCTGTGCTTAAACTGGTTGTTGCGTTTCCTACATTACAACACTTTTCAAAATTGACTGTTAAGTGCATCGGGACGTCCTGACGTTGTGAAAGGCAATATAGAAAATGCAAGTCTTTCTTTTCTACACATACAACCTCAATCTATTGCTCCAGAATTTCCTGAAACCCTAGGGTAAAGGCGCCACCCTCTGGCGACAGGAAGCGATGAGTGATTTTGTCCAGTAATTTATAGAGGCCAGTTTGTCGAGCAGTTTGCCGATAAATCCCCAGGGCCTGATGGACTGCATCCCAGAGTACTTAAGGAGGTGGCCTTGGAAATAGCGGATGCATTGACAGTCATTTTCCAACATTCCATTGACTCTGGATCAGCTCCTATCGAGTGGAGGGTAGCCAATGTAACCCCACTTTTTAAAAAAGGAGGGAGAGAGAAAACAGGGAATTATAGACCGGTCAGCCTGACATTGGTAGTGGGTAAAATGATGGAATCAATTATTAAGGATGTCATAGCAGCGCATTTGGAAAGAGGTGACATGATAGGTCCAAGTCAGCATGGATTTGTGAAAGGGAAATCATGCTTGACAAATCTTCTAGAATTTTTTGAGGATGTTTCCAGTAGAGTGGACAAGGGAGAACCAGTTGATGTGGTATATTTGGACTTTCAGAAGGCTTTCGACAAGGTTCCACACAAGAGATTAATGTGCAAAGTTAAAGCACATGGAATTGGGGGTAGTGTGCTGACATGGATTGAGAACTGGTTGTCAGACAGGAAGCAAAGAGTAGGAGTAAATGGGTACTTTTCAGAATGGCAGGCAGTGACTAGTGGGGTACCGCAAGGTTCTGTGCTGGGGCCCCAGCTGTTTACACTGTACATTAATGATTTAGACGAGGGGAGTAAATGTAGTATCTCCAAATTTGCGGATGACACTAAGTTAGGTGGCAGTGTGAGCTGCGAGGAGGATGCTATGAGGCTGCAGAGCGACTTGGATAGGTTAGGTGAGTGGGCAAATGCATGGCAGATGAAGTATAATGTGGATAAATGTGAGGTTATCCACTTTGGTGGTAAAAACAGAGAGAAAGACTATTATCTGAATGGTGAAAGATTAGAAAAAGGGGAGGTGCAACGAGACCTGGGTGTCATGGTACATCAGTCATTGAAGGTTGGCATGCAGGTACAGCAGGCGGTTAAGAAAGCAAATGGCATGTTGTCCTTCATAGCGAGGGGATTTGAGTACAGGGGCAGGGAGGTGTTGCTACAGTTGTACAGGGCATTGGTGAGGCCACACCTGGAGTATTGTGTACAGTTTTGGTCTCCTAACCTGAGGAAGGACATTCTTGCTATTGAGGGAGTGCAGCGAAGGTTCACCAGACTGATTCCCGGGATGGCGGGACTGACCTATCAAGAAAGACTGGATCAACTGGGCTTGTATTCACTGGAGTTCAGAAGAATGAGAGGGGACCTCATAGAAACGTTTACAATTCTGATGGGTTTAGACAGGTTAGATGCAGGAAGAATGTTCCCAATGTTGGGGAAGTCCAGAACCAGGGGTCACAGTCTAAGGATAAGGGTAAGCCATTTAAGACCGAGATGAGGAGGAACTTCTTCACCCAGAGAGTGGTGAACCTGTGGAATTCTCTACCACAGAAAGTTGTTGAGGCCAATTCACTAAATATATTCAAAAAGGAGTTAGATGTAGTCCTTACTACTAGGGGGATCAAGGGGTATGGCGAGAAAGCAGGAATGGGGTACTGAAGTTGCATGTTCAGCCATGAACTCATTGAATGGCGGTGCAGGCTAGAAGGGCCGAATGGCCTACTCCTGCACCTATTTTCTATGTTTCTATGTTTCTATGAGCAGGATGCCAATGATTGAAATGGTGCATTAATTAATTTGCCGACTGGCCAACATATTCGCCAACAAAAGTATGAAAAGAATTCACTAAAGAGTTGATGCTATGAATTCGTGCATTCAACCACAGCTTCAACGCCATGGGGGCTTCTCAGCGATTTGGGGCAGTGGCCAATGAGCTACCTGAGCTACCTGAGCCCTAAGCTCTGGAATTCCCTCCCTAAACCTCTCCTCCTCTCTATCTCCTCCTTAAAGCCAACATCTGTGGCCAAGCTTTTCATCACTTGTCCTAATATTTTCTTATGTGGCTCGGTGTCAAATTCTGTTTGATAATCGCTTCTGTGAACTGCCTTGGGATGTTTTACTACAACAACAACAACCTGTATTTATATAACACCTTTAACATAATAAAACGCCCCAAGGCACTTCACGGGAGTGTTATAAGTTAACAATTTGGCATCGAGCTACATAAGGAGAAATTAGGGCAGATGACTAAAGCTTGGTCAAAGAGGTAGGTTATAAGGACCGTCTTAAAGGAGGAGAGAGAGGTAGAGAGGTGGTGAGGTTTAGGGAGGGAGTTCCAGAGCTTGGGGCCCAGGCAACAGAAGGCACGGCCACCAATGGTGGGGCGATTATAATCAGGGATGCTCAAGAGGGCAGAATTAGAGGAGCGCAGAGATCTCGGGGAGTTGTGGGGCTGGAGGAGATTACAGAGATAGGGAGGGGGCGAGGGCCATGGAGGGATTTGAAAACAAGGATGAGAATTTTGAAATCAAGGCGTTGCTTAACCGGCAGCCAATGTAGGTCAGCGAGCACAGAGGGTGATGGGAGAGTGGGACTTGGTGCGAGTTAGGACATGGGCTGCCGGGTTTTAGATGATCTCAAGTTTATGTAGAGTAGAATGTGGGAGGCCGGATGGGAGTGATACGTTAAAGGCAAATTGTTGTTGAATTTGCCAAACAGGGCAAAGGTCATCCAACAACATCTCCGTGGCTGCATCCTCAGATCATGGAATAGCCCCTTGCCCTAAAACATCGGGAAAGCATTCATACGTTAACATGGTATTTTTGGCTGTAGTTTGCTATCGGTGCAGCCATGAACATTTTCACCCCCTGTTGGGGTGATAAGCGTGCAGAACCAGGCCGTTCAGGGGATGATGTTAGGAAGCACTTCTTCACACAAAGATCAGTGGGAATCTGGAACTCTCTCCCCCAAAAAGATGTTGAGGCCAGTGGTGGGGTGGTCGATTGAAAATGTAAAAACTGAGATCGATAGATTTTTGTCGTGTGAGGGTATTAACGGTTACGGAACCAAAGGCGGGTAGATGGAGTTAAGACACAGATCAGCTATGATCTAATTGAATGGCGGAACAGGTTTGAGGGGCTGAATGGCCTCCTCCTATTTCTGTGATGTCAGCCAGGGTAAGTTTAATTGTTTATCATTTGATTGTAATTCCCTAAAAGAAAACTGAATAAATCACGAAGAGGTCCATGGGGAAGATTCACGGACAGAAACCAACTCACCAAGGCTTCTTCAGCAGCACCTCCCAAACCCGAGACCTCTACCGCCTAGAAGGACAAGGGCAGCAGGCGCATGGGAACACCACCACCTCCACGTTCTCCTCCAAGTCCCACACCATCCTGACTTGGAAATATATCGGCCGTTCCTTCATCGTCGCTGGGTCACAATCCTGGAACTCCCTCTCTAACAGCACTGTGGGAGCACCTTCACCACACGGACTGCAGCGGTTCAAGAAGGCGGCTCACCACCACCTTCTCAAGGGGCGATTAGGGATGGGAAATAAATGCCGGCCTTGTCAGCGACACCCACATCCCATGACAGTTTTTTCTCAATGTCTGGAAGATCAGGCCATTGAATTGGAAATCAATCTGCATGTTGGAAGCTGCTCTATTGCTATGTTAGCTGATGTGTTGCAGTTTTCCCAGAGAATCTCTGGGTTAAATAAATGTTCCAACAGGTCTCGTGGAGAATGCAGCTCTTCCATCTGGATTAGTTCTTTCAGTCTCAGGGACCTGCTTCTAATTATTGGAGATAAACACTTGGGTCAAACTAACTCATTTGTATATTTTTTCCCTTAAAAGGGGCTCTTTGCAGTCTCTCTCGCTCTCTACTTTATGACTAATACTAGAATCGACATTCCTCCCAACTTTCCATTCTTGCTCCTGCTGAGTTATGACTGCAAGATCTCACACACACTTCCCGCTCCCTGCACTTTGCCCACAGTGTGGATATCAAGATTCGCCTCGCCATTTCCCACTAACTCCTTTCCCCTCTCCTCACCAGGTGGGACCCCTACATTTCCTTCACACTTCCCTCCCTGACACAAGAGCAAGCGTGTCCACTCATGGGGAAGAGCATAACTAGAGGCCATCAGTGTAAGACAGTCACCAAGGAATCCAATGGGGAATTCAGGAGGAACCTCTTTACCCAGAGAGTGGTGAGAATGTGGAACTCACTGCCACAGGGAGTGGTTGAGGCGAATAGTATCGATGCATTTAAGGGGAGGCTAGACAAGCGTATGGGGGAGAAGGGAATAGAGGGTTATGCTGATAGAGTTGGATGAGGAAAGACGGGAGGAGGCTCGAGTGGAGCATAAACGCCGGCATGGACTGGTTGGGCCGATTGGCCTGTTTCTGTGCCGTATGTTCTATATAATCCTATATAATTGGCAGACGATTAAAACCTAAACGCACTCACTCCAGGCAAAATTTCCAGCGGGACACAAAACGGGCAAGGTTTGATTGGCCGGCCGTTATAATGAAAGAATTTGCATTTATAACGCGCCTTTACGACCACCGGATACCCCAAAGTGCTTTACAGCCAATGAAGTACTTTTAAAGTGTAGTTACTATTGTAATGTAGGAAACGCGGCAGCCAATTTGCGCACAGCAAGCTCCCACAGACAGCACAGTGATAATGACCAGATCATCTGTGTTTTTGTGATGTTGGTTGAGGGATAAATATTGACCCCAAGTTGTCCCAAAGTAACGTCCTGCGGAAGAGCAAAATTAGAGAGCGGGATAACTCCCCTGCTCTTCTTTGGAATAGTGCCACGGGATCTTTTACGTCCCACTGAGAGAGCAGACGGGGCCTCGGTTTAACGTCTCATCCGACAGACTGTACCTCTGACAGTTCAGCGCTCCCTCAGCACTGCACTGGAGTGTCAGCCTAGATTTTGTGCTCAAGTCCCTGGACTGGGATTTGAACCCACAACAACAACAACAACAACAACTTGAATTTTTTTAACGCCTTTCATATAGTAAAACATCCCATGGTGCTTCACTGATCCACGCCTGACAATAGAAGTGAAACCGGTCTATATCGGGCGGCAGTCAATCTGCAATCGCCCGTTTTTGGTCCAGGTCGATGTTGGAAGTTTCGGTCTATGTTTTGATTTTGATTCTTAACTTTAAAATGAGAGCGAGGCTGTTCAGGAAGTGATGTCAGGAAGCACTTCTTCACGCAAAGAGTGGTGGAAATCTGGAATCTCTCCCCAAAAATCTGTTGTATTTGACAGTGTCGGCTGTGGCTCAGTGGGTAACACTCCTTCCTTTGAGTCAGAAGGTTGTGGGTTCATAGTCCCACTCCAGAGACTTAAGCACATAAATCTAGGCTGACATTCCAGTGCAGTGCTGAGGGACTGCTACACTGTCATTGGTGCTGTCTTTTGGATGAGATGTTAAACTGAGGCCCTGTCTGCTCTCTCAAGTGGACATAAAAGATCCCATGGTATTATTCAAAGAAGAGCAGGGGAGTTCTCCCCAGTGTCCTGGGGTCAATATTTATCCCTGAATCAACATAACAAAAACAGATTATCTGGTCATTATCAAATTGCTGTTTGTGGGAGCTTGCTGTGTGCAAATTGGCTGCCACGTTTCCCACATTACAACAGTGACTACACTCCAAAAGTACTTCATTGGCTGTAAGGCACTTTGTGACATCCGATGGTCGTGAAAGGCGCTATATAAATCCAAGTCTTTCTTTTTGAGACTGGGAGGTCACTTGTAATATTGAAAATTAAGATGGATAGATCTTTGTTAGGCAAGGGTATTAAGGGTTACGGAACCAAGGCGGATAAATGGAGCAAAGATGCAGATCAGACACGATCTCACTGAAGGGCGGAACAGTCTCGAGGGGCTGAATGGCCTCCTCCTGTTCCAGTGACACCCATATCCCGAGAATTAATTAGAAAAATACATTACTTTAGAGCGGGCCTTGCCAGGGCTTCCCACACACCCAGCGCGCATTAACAAATAATGAGTCACTCGCTTCACAAAACAAAGGGAACAAATTTGGAAAACAAAAATAGAGATGATGTTGAGATAAATAAATAGCATGAATCTCTCCCTTTTTTGTCTGGTATAATACAAGCTCTGTGTGTCCTTCCCTTTGGAGAGCTGTACAATTGAAAACAGGAAGCTTTACAGGAACGACACTTGTGGTCAGATTGGGCTCATTGCCCGGAGAGATGATTTACCCCGAGGAACCGGTGTCTATAAATAGGATTGTACTGTTGCTATCCAGTCCCTGCCCCCACACCAGCCGACAAGCTGCGTGATAAAATGTTTCCTCATGGCGCCGCTGGTTCTGTTGCCAATCATCTTAAACCTGTGTACCTCTGGTTACCGACCCTGCTGCCACTGGAATGTTCCCAATGTTGGAGAAGTCTAGAACCAGGGATCACAGTCTAAGGATAAAGGGTAAGCCATTTAGGACCGAGATGAGGAGAAACTTCTTCACCCAGAGAATTGTGAACCTGTAGAATTCTCTACCACAGAAAGTTGTTGAGGCCAGTTCGTTGGACATATTCAAAAGGGAGTTAGATGTGGCCCTTACAGCTAAAGGGATCAAGGGGTATGGAGAGAAAGCAGGAATGGGGTACTGAAGTTGCATGATCAGCCATGATCATATTGCATGGTGGTGCAGGCTCGAAGGGCCGAATGGCCTGCTCCTGCACCTATTTTCTATGTTTCTTATTTACTCCATCAAAACCCGTCTGCTCTCTCGGCTGGACGCAAAAGATCCCATGGCAATATTTCGAAGAAAAGCGGTAGGCCACTTAATAGTGTAGATGAACAAATGGGAGTGCAGGTCCACAGATCCCTGAAAGTAGCAGGCCGGGTGGATAAGGTGGTTAAGAAGGCATACGGAATGCTTGGCTTTATTGGCTGAGGCATAGAATACAAGAGCAGGGAGGTTATGCTTCAATTGTATAATTCTTTGGCTAGGCCACAGCTGTAGTATTGCGTGCAGTTCTGGTCACCGTATTATAGGAAGGACATGATTGCACTAGAGAGGATGCAGAGGAGATTTACCAGGGTGCTGCCTGGAATGGAGAATCTTAGTTATGAGGACAGATTGGATAGGCTGGGTTTGTTCTCATTGGAACAGAGGAGGTTGAGAGGAGACCCCACTGAGGTGTACAACATATTGAGGGGTCTGGATATAGTGGATAGCAAGGGCCTATTTCCATTGGTGGAGGGGTCTATTACGAGGGGGCATAGTTTTAAGGTGGTTGGTGGAAGGTTTAGAGGGGATTTGAGGGGGGCTTCTTTACGGAGAGGGTTGTGGGGATCTGGAACTCACTGCCTGGAAGGGTGGTGGATGCAGATACCTTCACCACATTTAAAAGACGGTTGAATGGGCACTTAAAGTGCCGTAACCTGTAGGATTACGGAACAAAAGCTGGTAATTGGGATTAGACTGGATAACCTCTTGTTGGCCAGCACATACATGATGGTAAATACTGCAGAGAATTGAATATGGCCAGGGTGATCTCCTGGACTAATTTCGATCGCCTGGATGGGTCAGAGAGGAATTTTCCCAGATTTTTTTTTCCCAAATTGGCCTGGGTTTTTATCTGTTTTTTGCCTCTCCCAGGAGATCACATGGCTCCGGTTGGGGTGGAGTGTAGAATGTTTCAGTATAAGGGGTGTCGCAGTTGTGTGGGGTGGACTGGTTGGGCTGGGTGCTCTTTGCCTTTCCGTCATTGTTCATTGTTCACAGGTTTATCTGTAACCTTCAGGGCTGCTGACCGAGGGCCGTGTGGTTCTTTGTCGGCCGGCGCAGACACGATGGGCCGAAATGGCCTCCTTCTGTGTAAATTTCTATGTTTCTAAGGGGAGCTACATTGCATTACATTGGATATACAGCACAGAAACAGGCCGTTCGGCCCAACCAGTCCATGCCGGCGTTTATGCTCCACTCGAGCCTCCTCCCGTCTTTCCCCATCTAAATCTATCAGCATAACCCTCTATTCCCTTCTCCCCCATATGCTTGTCCATCTCCCCTTAAATGCATCAACACTATTCGCCTCAACCCCTCCCTGTGGTAGTGAGTTCCACATTCTCACCACTCTCTGGGTAAAGAATTTTATTCTGAATTCCCCATTGGATTTCTTGGTGACTATCTTATATTGATGGCCTCTAGTTATGCTCTTCCCCACAAGTGGAAACACTCTCTCTGTATCCACTCTATCAAAACTGTTCATAATTTTAAAGACCTCGATTAGGTCACCCCTCGGCCTTCTTCTTTCAAGGGAAAAGAGACCCAGCCTGTTCATCCTTTCTTGATATGTAAACACTCAC
The DNA here is from genome assembly GCF_044704955.1 of Pristiophorus japonicus. Lineage (NCBI taxonomy): Eukaryota > Metazoa > Chordata > Chondrichthyes > Pristiophoridae > Pristiophorus > Pristiophorus japonicus. The sequence goes on from NC_091993.1 coordinate 125,117,317, forward strand.
ATTTCTGGTATCATCCTTGTAAGTTCTCCCTGGTGTCCTGGGGCCAAGATTTATCTGCAATAATAGTAAAAGCTTTTACCGATATATAAAACGGAAGAGAGTGACTAAAGTAAATGTTGGTCCCTTAGAAGATGAGAAGGGGATTTAATAATGGGAAATGTGAAAATGGCTGAGACCTTAAACAATTATTTTGCTTCGGTCTTCACAGTGGGAAGACACAAAAACCATGCCAAAAATTGCTGGTCACAGGAATATAGGAAGGGAAGACCTTGAGACAATCACTATCACTAGGGTGGTAGTGCTGGACAGGCTAATGGATCTCAAGGTAGACAAGTCCCCTGGTCCTGATGAAATGCATCCCAGGGTATTAAAAGAGATGGCGGAAGTTATAGCAGAGGCATTCGTTATAATCTACCAAAATTCTCTGGACTCTGGGGAGGTACCAGCGGATTGGAAAGCAGCTAATGTAACGCCTCTGTTTAAAAAAGGGGGCAGACAAAAGGCAGGTAACTATAGGCCGGTTAGTTTAACATCTGTAGTGGGAAAAATGCTTGAAGCTATCATTAAGGAAGAAATAGCGGGACATCTAGATAGGAATAGTGCAATCAAGCAGACGCAACATGGATTCATGAAGGGGAAATCATGTTTAACTAATTTACTGGAATTCTTTGAGGATATAATGAGCATGGTAAATAGAGGTGTATTTAGATTTCCAAAAGGCATTCGATAAGGTGCCACACAAAAGGTTACTGCAGAAGATAAAGGTACACGGAGTCAGAGGAAATGTATTAGCATGGATCGAGAATTGGCTGGCTAACAGAAAGTAGAGAGTCCTTTTCGGGTTGGAAATCGGTGGTTAGTGGTGTGCCACAGGGATCGGTGCTGGGACCACAACTGTTTACAATATACATAGATGACCTGGAAGAGGAGACAGAGTGTAGTGTAACAAAATTTGCAGATGACACAAAGATTAGTGGGAAAGCGGGTTGTGTAGAGGACACAGAGATGCTGCAAAGAGATTTAGATAGGTTAAGTGAATGGGCTAAGGTTTGGCAGATGGAATACAATGTCGGAAAATGTGAGGTCATCCACCTTGGAAAAAAAAACAGTAAAAGGGAATATTATTTGAATGGGGAGAAATTACAACATGCTGCGGTGCAGAGGGACCTGGGGGTCCTTGTGCATGAATCCCAAAAAGTTAGTTTGCAGGTGCAGCAGGTAATCAGGAAGGCGAATGGAATGTTGGCCTTCATTGCGAGAGGGATGGAGTACAAAAGCAAGGAGGTCCTGCTGCAACTGTATAGGGTATTGGTGAGGCCACACCTGGAGTACTGCGTGCAGTTTTGGTCACCTTACTTAAGGAAGGATATACTAGCTTTGGAGGGGGTACAGAGATGATTCACTAGGCTGATTCCGGAGATGAGGGGGTTACCTTATGATGATAGATTGAGTAGACTGGGACTTTACTCATTGGAGTTCCGAAGGATGAGGGGTGATCTTATAGAAACATTTAAAATAATGAAAGGGATAGACAAGATAGAGGCAGAGTGGTTGTTTCCACTGGTCGGGGAGACTAGAACTAGGGGGCACAGCCTCAAAATACGGGGGAGCCAATTTAAAACCGAGTTGAGAAGGAATTTCTTCTCCCAGAGGGTTGTGAATCTGTGGAATTCTCTGCCCAAGGAAGCAGTTGAGGCTAGCTCATTGAATGTATTCAAGTCACAGATAGATAGATTTGTAACCAATAAGGGAATTAAGTGTTACGGGGAGCGGGCGGGTAAGTGGAGCTGAGTCCACGGCCAGATCAGCCATGATCTTGTTGAGTGGCGGAGCAGGCTCGAGGGGCTAGATGGCCTACTCCTGTTCCTAATTCTTATGTTCTTATGTTCAAACAGATTATCCGATCGTTATCACATTGCTGTTTGTTGGAGCTTGCTATGTGAAAATTGGCTGCTGCGTTTCCCACATTACAACTACACTTCAAAAAATACTTCATTGGCTGTAAAGCGCTTTGGGACACCCTGAGGTCATGAAAGGTGCTTGATAAATGCAAGTGTTTCTTTCTTTGACGTGACAAAGCAAATTCATGAATTAGGATCGATATTCCAAGTTGGGAACCATCTTTTCCAGCTACTTCAAGTTCTCAGTTGAAGCTTGTCCCTAATCTAAATCTCTAGAAGCGATTATCAGTGTCTGACAGCCATTGAGGTAGAGTGTTAGATTAACTTTGCTTGTTGGGAAGCCAATGAGGGGTAAGTATCCCGCCCTCATTGCCTGAGGCTCAGTGTTGGCACACACCTGGAACTCTGTCGCAAAACATTCCTCGAGGAAGCTTGGGTTGCTCCCTTGCGCTAAACACCAGCTCTCCCTTCGTCAATAAGGAGATGTAATCAAGGTGTTCAAAATCCTGAAGAGTAAATAAGGAGGAAGTGTTTCCATTGGCAGAAGAGTCGGTGACAGATTGTAGATAATTGGCAAAAGAACCAGAGGCGACATGCGGAAACAATGTTTTACACAGAGAGGAACGCGCTGCCTGAAAGGTCGGTGGGAGCAGTTCAATAGTAACTTTCAATTGGACAAATACTTGAAGGGGAAAAAATTTACAGCGCTGTGGGGAAAGAGCAGGGGGAGTGGGACTAATCGGATCGCTCTTTCATGGAGCCGGCACAGGCACAATATGCCCAATGGCCTCCTTCTGTGCTGCCTCATTCTATGATTTTAAGAACTCTTAAATAAAGTCTAACCTTGCCCAAGAATTCAGTCCTGGTGCCATATCTGATCAATGTGTTGCAGGTCCTCTCTCACACATCATGGATCATGCCTGCAACCTTTCAGCTCTCCACGGTAACTGTACCCCAATGGTCCATCACCCTGGCAACGTGTGCTCCCTACAGTCGAAATCCACCATCCCTGAACGCTGTCGATCATCGTTGCACCCTCATTGAATTGAAATCTTGCGATTCATTGCACCGTTGCCCCCGATCATTTATTGCATCCTAGGGCGTGAGGAAGGCGGCGATTCCTGACCTTCCCGTTCCCTTTCTCCTACAATATGTCAATTTACAAACCCAAGCGTACCGCCTGCTATCTCTGGATGGCCCTCATCTTCTGCATTCCAGAGGAAATGGAGTACGAGAAGAAGCTTGCAGGGAACATTAAGACGGATTGCAAAAGTTTCTATAGATATGTAAAGAGAAAAAGGTTAGTAAAGACAAACGTAGGTCCCCTGCAGTCAGAATCAGGGGAAGTCATAACGGGGAACAAAGAAATGGCGGACCAATTGAACAAGTACTTTGGTTCGGTATTCACTGAGGAGGACACAAACAACCTTCCGGATATAAAAGGGGTCGGAGGGTCTAGTAAGGAGGAGGAACTGAGGGAAATCCTTATTAGTCGGGAAATTGTGTTGGGGAAATTGATGGGATTGAAGGCCGATAAATCCCCAGGGCCTGATGGACTGCATCCCAGAGTACTTAAGGAGGTGGCCTTGGAAATAGTGGATGCATTGACAGTCATTTTCCAACATTCCATTGACTCTGGATCAGTTCCTATGGAGTGGAGGGTAGCCAATGTAACCCCACTTTTTAAAAAAGGAGGGAGAGAGAAGACAGGGAATTATAGACCGGTCAGTCTGACATCGGTAGTGGGTAAAATGATGGAATCAATTATTAAGGATGTCATAGCAGTGCATTTGGAAAGAGGTAATATGATAGGTCCAAGTCAGCATGGATTTGTGAAAGGGAAATCATGCTTGACAAATCTTCTGGAATTTTTTGAGGATGTTTCCAGTAGAGTGGACAAGGGAGAACCAGTTGATGTGGTATATTTGGACTTTCAGAAGGCTTTCGACAAGGTCCCACACAGGAGATTAATGTGCAAAGTTAAAGCACATGGAATTGGGGGTAGTGTGCTGACATGGATTGAGAACTGGTTGTCAGACAGGAAGCAAAGAGTAGGAGTAAATGGGGACTTTTCAGAATGGCAGGCAGTGACTAGTGGGGTACCGCAAGGTTCTGTGCTGGGGCCCCAGCTGTTTACACTGTACATTAATGATTTAGACGAGGGGATTAAATGTAGTATCTTCAAATTTGCGGATGACACGAAGCAGTGTGAGCTGCGAGGAGGATGCTATGAGGCTGCAGAGCGACTTGGATAGGTTAGGTGAGTGGGCAAATGCATGGCAGATGAAGTATAATGTGGATAAATGTGAGGTTATCCACTTTGGTGGTAAAAACAGAGAGACAGACTATTATCTGAATGGTGACAGATTAGGAAAAGGGGAGGTGCAAAGAGACCTGGGTGTCATGGTACATCAGTCATTGAAGGTTGGCATGCAGGTACAGCAGGCGGTTAGGAAAGCAAATGGCATGTTGACCTTCATAGCGAGGGGATTTGAGTACAGGGGCAGGGAGGTGTTGCTACAATTGTACAGGGCCTTGGTGAGGCCACACCTGGAGTATTGTGTACAGTTTTGGTCTCCTAACCTGAGGAAGGACATTCTTGCTATTGAGGGAGTGCAGCGAAGGTTCACCAGACTGATTCCCGGGATGGCGGGACTGACCTATCAAGAAAGATTGGATCAACTGGGCTTGTATTCACTGGAGTTCAGAAGAATGAGAGGGGACCTCATAGAAACGTTTAAAATTCTGATGGGTTCAGACAGGTTAGATGCAGGAAGAATGTTCCCAATGTTGGGGAAGTCCAGAACCAGGGGTCACAGTCTGAGGATAAGGGGTAAGCCATTCAGGACCGAGATGAGGAGGAATTTCTTCACCCAGAGAGTGGTGAACCTGTGGAATTCTCTACCACAGAAAGTTGTTGAGGCCAATTCACTAAATATATTCAAAAAGGAGTTAGATGAGGTCCTTACTACTAGGGGAATCAAGGGGTATGGCGAGAAATGGGGTACTGAAGTTGCATGTTCAGCCATGAACTCATTGAATGGCGGTGCAGGTTAGAAGGGCCGAATGGCCTACTCCTGCACCTATTTTCTATGTTTGTATGTTTCTATCCCCCTGATTGGTTCCCAGCGGGCACCTTGGCACCGAATCTGCGGTCCTGGCAGTGCTCGTCGTCATGCTGCCTGTAAAACTGACCGCGACATTGGCCATTGGTGCAGACGCAGGCGGAAATCGTAAAGTTGCAGCCAATCAGTTGACTGCTCCTCCACAGGCTGCGCTGTGGCCCCCCGCTCACTACCTCCCCCCCCCCCCCACGGTACCCCCCTCCTCGCTGTGCCACTCCCCGCGGTGTTCCCCCCCTGCTGTGACCTTCCCTCCTCTCCCCCCCTCCCCGCTGTTCCCCCCCAACCGGTGTGACCCGCCCCCACCTGCGGTGCCCACCCTCCTCTCCTCCCTCCCCGCTGCGCGATACCCCCCTTCCCTTTCCCCTTCCCCTCTGTGCCCCCCCCATGTGCCCTCCCCGCTGTGCCCCCTCCCCACTGTGCCCCCCTCCCCACTGTGCTACACTCCCCTACCCCCTCCCCGCGGTATCCCCCTCCCCTCTGTGCCCCCCACCACCCCCCCCCCCGCTGTGCCCCTCCCTGCCGTGACCCCCCTCCCCACTGTGCCCCCCTCCCCACAGTGCCCCCTTTCCCTCTCCCCTCCCGCTGTGCCCCCCTCTCCGTGGTGCCCCCCCCCTCCTCCGCTGTGCCTCCCCCCCCCCAACCCCCCACTCCCCACAGAGCCGCAATCTGTGCAATCACCACATCAGGGAAACTGATGGAAACATCGTCTCTTCCGCAGTAATTGCATCGTTAAAGTCCCCACTGAAAGTTAGACCCAAAGGGATTAGGTGCAACTGGGGCTTTAACAGTGTATTGACTGGTAAACAAAGGTTAAGAGCCTGGAAAACTAATTTTAATTTTGTGCAGTGTGAAATTTGTCCATTCTAATAAAAATTAAAAGTTTTAAGAAACTTTAAAAAAATGTTTAAATTTTTTGTTAGTTTGTCCATCTTTATCTCAGGTTTGCCTTTTCCTCCATGTGAGAGCCCCGATCTTTCTTTCCCTCTTTTGATCGATTTAAAAAAGTTAGAATGTTAAGAGCTTACTCACTTCCTTGTTCGTAGTCTGTGAGAATTCTGCCTTTTGATTGGTTGCTTAGACAGCCTGTTGACGTCACAGCTGCTCGCGTACTGGAATCCCCACTGCAGTCCGCTGAGCTAAATCGAAGGTTGGAAAGGCTGAAGTTCTCGACACAGGGCTGGCGAGATCCTTGAGTGGCCTGTACTTCGGTGCCAGCAGAGAATGCCCTCGTTTCAACACCGATTGCAAATTCGAGCCATTTGTGTGTGTGTGCTGTTATGCATTGAGGCCTGGGGTCACCAGACACCAGAGGCAGCTACTGTCGGAGGTCATCGGGCTGTATGTGCGTGTGCGGGGTCACGGGTGTATATAAGCGTGGGTACTATGTCACGCGGGTACTTTGGGCGCGAATAAAGATGGATCAGGTTTACGCCTGACGCAATTTACAGCAACAAGACTCTTGAGCCATTACATGTGCGTACAGGATTGGACAGGTTAGATGCAGGAAGGATGTTCCTGATGTTGGGGAAGTCCAGAACCAGGGGTCACAGTCTACGGATAAGGGGGTAAGCCAGTTAGGACCTTCTTCACTCAGAGAATTGTGAACCTGTGGAATTCTCTATCACAGAAAGTTGTTGAGGCCAGATCATTAGATATATTCAAAAGGGAGTTAGATGTGGCCCTTACGGCTAAAGGGATCAAGGGGTATGGAGAGAAAGCAGGAATGGGGTACTGAAGTTGCATGATCAGTCATGATCATATTGAATGGTGGTGCAGGCTCGAAGGGCCGAATGGCCTACTCCTGCACCTATTTTGTAAGTTTCTATGAAGAGGGGATAAAAGGGATAACTTTGCTGTGATACACTCCACATGTAGAATTACACAGAAACAGCCGATTTGGCACAACTAGTCCGCGCCGGGGTTTATGCTCCACACGAGCCTCCTCCCACCCCTACTCCATCTCACCCCATCTGCATATCCTTCGAGGATATATATCCTCCTTCGAGGCTCACGGATGCCTTTGTGACTTCCAGACTTGGCTATTTCAACGCTTTCCTGAACCCACGACCTTCTGACTCAGAGGCTAGAGTGCTACCCACTGAGCCACAGCTTGCTCTAAGCCATGGGGTATGGTAGTCTATGTTGCTGGCCCAATTACCCAGATACCTGGACTAATGATCTGGTGACGTGAGTTCCAATCCCACCACGGCAGCTGGGGAATTTAAATTCAGTTAATTAAGTAAGTCTGGAATTAAAATTTAAAAAAATCTAGTAGTGACCATGAAACTCCTGGATTGTTGGAAAAACCCAACTTGTTCGCTAATGTCCTTTAGGGAAGGAAATCTGCCGCCCTTACCCGGTCTGGCCGATATGTGACTCCAGACACACAGCAATGTGGTTGACTCTTAATTTCCCTCTGAAATGGCCCAGTGAGACACTCAGTACCAAACCACTTCGACAAAGTCAGCACTGTGGGAGCACCGTCACCACACGGACTGCAGCGATTCAAGAAGGCGGCTCACCACCACCTTCTCAAGGGGCAATTAGGGATGGGCAATAAATGCCGGCCTCGCCAGCGACGTTCACATTCTATATTTTTCTTAACTCCAGATCGTTATTCTACAGTGCTGGGTCTGTCTCAACGCATGTTGAGGTCACAGCGTGTTCCTGACTGCAAGAAATTTCAGCTCAGGGTCCGGCCGCCTGGAATGGTTGGGTGGGAGGTGCTGGGTTTCCTGCTCCAGCCGACAATATCCTCCTTGTCTCTCCTGCTGCTTTGTCTGCTCCACGTAGCTTTTGAGGGTAGCTCCGCTTGAGCTAAACCAGAGCCTCCAGCCGGCCACAGAGATTGTACCTATCTCACTCATTGTTAAACTGTTGATGTTGTCAAAACTCCAGCGATACCAGTTAAAGGGATGGTGTCCCCTTAGGGCTGTAAAACTGTTTTCTTTATTCCTTCACGGGATGTGGGTATCATTGGCAAGGCTGGCATTTATTTACTATCCCGAATTGCTCTTGAGAATGTTGTGGTGAGCTGCCTTCTTGAATCGCTGCAGTCCGTGTGGTGAAGGATCTCACTCACTACTGCCCCGCCGACAGTGCAGCGCTCCCTCACTACTGCCCCGCCGACAGTGCGGCACTCCCTCAGTACTGCCTCTCCGACAGTGCGGCACTCCCTCAGTACTTCCTCTCCGACAGTGCGGCACTCCCTCAGTACTGCCTCTCCGACAGTGCGGCACTCCCTCAGTACTGCCTCTCCGACAGTGCGGCACTCCCTCAGTACTGCCTCTCCGACAGTGCGTCACTCCCTCACTACTGCCCCGCCGACAGTGCGGCACTCCCTCAGTACTGCCTCTCCGACAGTGCGGCACTCCCTCAGTACTGCCTCTCCGACAGTGCGGCACTCCCTCAGTACTGCCCCGCCGACAGTGCAGCACTCCCTCAGTACTGCCCCTCCGACAGCGCGGCACTCTCTCTGTACTGCCCCTCCGACAGCGCGGCACTCTCTCTGTACTGCCCCTCCGACAGTGCGACACTCCCTCAGTACTGCCCCTCCGACAGCGCGGCGCTCCCTGAGTACTGACCCTCGGACAGTGCGGCACTCCCTCAGTACTGCACCACGAGTATCGGCCTGGATTGTGTTCTCAGGCCCCTGAGGTGGGACTTGACCCTACGCCCTACCGACTCAGAAGTGAGAGTGCTGCCCACTGAGCCATGTTGACGTGCAAGGGCCAACGCTAGTGTAGGCCCAGAACTCTGCTTTATCTTACAACCATCAGTTTCCATAATACAACATTTTTTGGAGGGGGAGGGAGAAATGTTACATTCTCTTTAAGAGATTGTCAATGGTGTTTTGAATCTGTGAGTAACCTATCACAGTGCAGTGGGACAGCAGAAACCAGCTGCTGATAAACCCCTGTGTTGGCCTCTGAAAGACACACAGGCAACAGGAAGAGAGATTACGGAGCTTGGGCTCCGCTTTTTCGAAACGCTCCCCTTGCGGACTCCAGCAGAGCGATGGTTTCAATCACGATGTCCCGTAGCAACTTTCCTCTCCCTCCGTTATCTCTCCATCCCCTTCTCCTGAAGACGACGACTCCTCACTGGGTGCGGGTTCCTCGGGCCCCACTCGCCCGCCCTGCACCTCGCGCCCCCCACCCCCCTTCCCCGCCCCTGCCGACCGGCCATTCCTTATGTGTGAGCAGCGGGTGTTATTCCAAACCCGCCCTGGTCCCGTGCCCTGCCACCGGGAGTCACTGGATAGAACATAAGAACATAAGAATTAGAGGCAGGAGTCGGCCACAAGGCTCCTCGAGCCTGCTCCGCCATTCAGTAAGATCATGGCTGATCATTGACCTCAACACTTTCTCGCCCGATGCCCATATCCCTCGATTCCCCAAGAGTCCAAAAATCTATCGATCTCGGCCTTGATTATACTCAAAGACTGAGCATCCTCAGCCCTCTGGGGCAGAGAATCCCAAAGATTCACTGGCCCCTGAGTGAAGAAATTCCTCCTCAGCTCAGTCTGACCCCTTACCCTGAGACTGTGCCCCCTGGTTCTCGACACCCCAGCCCGGGGGGAAACAGCCTCTCAGCATCTACCCTGTCAATCCCCCTCAGAATCGTGTGTGTTTCAATGAGATCACCTCTCATTCTTCGAAACTCCAGCAATAAGACTCGAGAGCTGAAACCGCAGGCTGATACAGGTACAAAAAGTATATGTCAGAGGCTAGTGCAATGCTGGCCTGTAGCACTGAGGGGCTGGAAATCAAAGGCTGGAAGTCCTGCTCCGGTTGGACAGAGCCTCGGTCAGACCACATCGGGAGTCACTGCGTCCAGTTCTGGGCCCCGCCCCTCAGGAGAGGTATATCGGCCTTGGAGGGAGCGCAGAGCAGATTCCCCAGAATGATACCGGGGCTCAACGGTTTAAATTACAAGCGCTAGCTCTGCCTAGTTTTTGACCTGTTTCAGATCGGGGTCCTATCACAGGCTTTAGGCCATTGCTTTAGTGTATGCAAGGGACCCAACGCCTGTTTCAGGATGCCTTAATAACACCCAATCCAAAGTCGCATTTGTTGTCGTTCCTGGGGGAATATGGCGCGGAACATAGCTCCCTGAAATTGGTCGGCATTTGTGCCCGTTTCACACAAACTTATTTCTGCCCCTTGGCAATTTAAGGGCAGAAATTGTGAGGCCATTCAGCCGTGAGTCAGTGGGTAGCACACTCACCTCAGATGGGGCCTCAGTTTAACGGCTCTTCCGAAAGATGGCACCTCTGACAGTGCGGCACTCCCGCAGTACTGCCCTCCGACAGTGCGGCGCTCCCTCAGTACTGCCCCGCCAACAGTGCGGCGCTCCCTCAGTACTGCCCCTCCGACAGTGCAGTACTCCCTCAGCACTGCCCCCCCGACAGTGCGGTACTCCCTCAGTACTGCCCCCCCGACAGTGCGGTACTCCCTCAGTACTGCCTCTCCGACAGTGCAGCACTCCCTCAGTACTCCCCCTTCGATAGTACAGTGCTCTCTCAGTACTGCCCCTCCGACAGTGCGGCGCTCCCTCAGTACTGCCCCTCCGACAGTGCGGCGCTCCCTCAGTACTGCCCCTCCGACAGTGCAGTACTCCCTCAGCACTGCCCCCCCGACAGTGCGGTACTCTCTCAGTACTGCCCCTCCGACAGTGCGGCGCTCCCTCAGTACTGCCCCTCCGACAGTGCGGCACTCCCTCAGCACTGCCTCTCCGACAGTGTGGCGCTCCCTCAGTGCTGCCCCTTCGATAGTGCGGCATTCCCTCAGTACTGCCCCTCCGACAGTACGGTATTCCCTCAGTACTGCTCCTCCAACAGTGCGGCGCTCCCTTAGTACTGCCCCTCCGACAGTGCGGCACTCCCTCAGTACTGCCCCTCCGACAGTGCGGCACTCCCTCAGTACTGCCCCTCCGACAGTGCGGCGCTCCCTCAGTACTGCCCCTCCGACAGTGCGGCACTCCCTCAGTACTGCCCCTCCGACAGTGCGGCACTCCCTCAGCACTGCCCTGGAATGTCAGCCTGGATTATGGGCTCAAGTCTCTGGAGTGGGAATTGAACCCACAACCTTCTGCCTCAACAACAACAACTTGCATTTGTACAGCGCCTTTAACGTAGTAAAACATCCAATGGTGCTTCACAGGAGTGTCATCAAACAAAACGAGGCACATAAGGCGATATTAAGGCAGGTGACCAAAAGCTTGCTCAAAGAGATAGATTTTAAGGAGCATCTTAAAGGAGCTGGAGAGGTTTAGGCAGGGAAATCTAAAGATTCGTGCCCTAGCTGAAGGTACGGCCACCGATGGTGGAACGATTATAATCAGGGATGTGTAGAGGCCAGAATTGGAGGAGCACAGAGACCTCGGGGGGTTGTGGAGCTGGAGGAGATTGCAGAGATAGGGAGGGGCGAGGGCCATGGAGGGATTTGAAAACAAGGATGAGAATTTTGAAATCGAGGCATTGCTTAACCGGGAGCCAGTGTAGGTCAGTGAGCACAGGGGGTGATGGGTGAGCGGGACTTGGGACACAGGCAGCCGAGTTTTGGATGAGCTCCAATTTACGGAGGGTGATATGGGGGTGTGCTCGCTACTGAACAACAGCTGGCACAATTGAATATAAATTATAAGTGACTTGCATTTCTATAGCGCCTTTCACAACCTCAGGACATCTCAAAGCGCTTTACAGCCAATGAAGTATTTTAGAAGTGTAGTCGCTGTTGTAATCGCGACAGCCAATTTGCGCACAGCAAGCTCCCACAAACAGCAATGTGATAAGGACCAGACCGCTGTTTTAGTGATGTTGTTTGAGGGATAAATATTGTCCCCAGGACACCGGGGATAACTCCCCCGCTCTTCTTCGAAATAGTGCCGTGGGATCTTTTACACCCACCTGAGAGGGCAGACGGGGTCTCGGTTTAACGTCTATGTATTTTGTAGTCTCTTGAACACTCCTTAGTTCAACTTAACTCCAGTTATTTGGGAGATCTCAGACAGCCATGTGGAGCATAAAATGATGTTCCTTCACAGACCCTCTCTCTCAATACAGCTCCCTATACCTCCTAGCTAGAGGGCACTATACATTATGTCATTACACCTTTCCTTTCATAAGAAACAAAAATCAATTAAACTTAGCTTCAATATAAACGGGTAGTTAACTTCTTATGAATACATGTATTAAACAACTACAAGTTTAACAAACAACAACAAAAGTCTTGTCTTATTCATTCTTTATCCAAGTGTCCAGTATCCATGATTCCTTATTTCTGTACATAGTGCTCCAGGTCGTTTGGTGTTGTGTGGATTCTGGTTGTTTCAGAGGTGTTCTGTGCACTGATCGCTGTAGTCCCTTTATCAGTGCTCTGAGGGGAAATAGCAGGTGACATATCCCTGTTTTCACGGGTTGTTGTTGAAGTGCTGTTTCGCGAGTTAGTTGGCTGTGTAGTCAACGGATCGTGTGTGGGTGTCACTGAGCTCTCTGGAGTTTCGATGAATGTCTCAGCACTCTTTCTTAGATGTTTCCTATTTCTGCGATACTCACGGCTACCTTCTGTAATGACCTGATATGATCGAATGCCGAGTTGTTTCTGAACCTGAGCTTTTTGCCACTCTTTGCTGTCTCTCGTTTGTTTGAGTCTCACGGTTTCTCCTTCCTGCAGTGTAGGAAGTGCTGTAGCACCTCCGTTGTTGTAGTGAGCTGGTTTGGCATGGTTCCTTTCTTTGTTGACGATGACATCCTATACGATTCTTGGTTTGAGTGGTTCGTTTGCGATTGGGATGTTTGTCTTTGTGCGGTGACCGAGTAAGCGTTGTGCTGGTGAACTATCAAGGCCTTCAGTTGGTATGTTTCACCAGATGAGAAGGTTCATGTAGAAGTCACCACAGTCTTCTTTTGTCTTCTTGATTAACCACTTTGTGAGCTTAACCGCGTTCTCAATCTTTCCGTTTGTGGATATTCTGGTGAGCTTGTTGCATGATCGAATCCATATTCTGTGGCAAAGTTTGTGAACTGTTGTGCATTGAAGGGAGGTCCAGTGTCGGATTGAACCTTGTCTGGAATACTGTGGTTAGAGAAGTGTTTCTTGAGGTGTTTGATGATGACAGTGGCATCTTTCTTTCCATGCAGATTGTCTATCTCGAAATAGTCTGAGTAGTAGTCCACTGTGCATAAGTAGCCTTTGCCATCGAGTGTGAATCTGTCACAACCAATCTTTCCCCACGGTCTCTGAGGGAGGTTGTGACATATCAATGGTTCTTTTGGTTGGCTCGATTGGTAGGTGTTGCATGTTTCACACTTTGAAACATAGCCTTTTATGTCACTGTTCAGTCCTGGCCAGTGAACGGATTCTCTGGCTCGTCGAAGAGTGCTCTCGAGGCCAGTGTGAGCAGCATGAAGTCGTCTTTGAAGACTATGTCATCCTGTGTCGTGAGTGTGTCACGAACTTTGCAGTATGCATGCGTTTCAGGTGGGCATTGAGGTGTGGTCTCTGGCCATCCCGTTGTGATTTGTTGTATGACCAGTTGTAGTGTGGAATCGCTTGCAGTTGGGCGTTGTATGGTAGTCAGTCCGTGTTTGGAGAGTGGGAGAAAGTCCACCATGTGGATGCATTCCACTGCAATTTCTGTCAGTGATCTCTCCACGTTTTCGAGGTATGCGCGTGAGAAGGTGTCTGCTAGGTACATTTCTTTTCCTGGTTGATACTTTATTTCGACATCATATTGGTTGAGCCGAATGAGCAGATGTTGTAGTCGCTTGGGTGCTACAGATAACGGCTTGCGTCGTATAGCAACCAAAGGTTTATGGTCTGTCCATAACGTGATCTTTCGACGGTGTACATATTGATGGTTTTGTTCCATTCCGAAGACTTGAGCAAGCAGGTCCTTTTCGATTTGAGAGTATTGCGCTTCTGCTGGAGTGAGCGCTCGACTCGCGTATGCAATTGGTTGTCCCTGTTGCAGAAGGACGAACCCAAGACCCTGGCTCAAAGCATCTCCTCGACCTTCGTTTGCAAGTTTGTGGTCAAAGTACCTGAGCACCGGAGAATCTGTCACGTGTTGTTTGATAGCTTCAAACACTTTGTCTTGTTCTTCAGTCCATTTCCAGACCGTGTCTTTATGAGTAGGCTGCCGCAGAGGCTCGCTGAGGTCTGAAAGATCTGGCAAGAATTTTGTGAGGTACTTTGTTACGCTGACAAATCGTTGTGCACCTGCGACATCCTGCGGTTTCTGCATTTCATTGATTGCGACCACTTTGCTTGGGTCGGCTTTGAGTCCATCACTAGACAGTACGTGTCCTATGTATCTCACTTGAGAGCTCTTGTATTCGAGCTTATCGAAGTTTAGTTTGATGTTTCGCTCTCTGCATCTCTGCGTGAATTTGGGTAAGTTTGCGTCATGATTGTGATTGGCCTATTTAAGTGTCTCACTGTTTCCAGTGAGATCTGCAATCTTGTAGGCTCCATCTAGATCCTCGAGGTTCTGGTCTAGCTTCTGCTGGAAGATTTCTGGGGCAGGACTGATGCCAAATGGCATTCTATTATGTCGATATTGTCCCCATTGAGTCTGGAAGGTCGTGAGGTAGGAGGACTCTGTGTCTAGTTCACATTGCAAGAAACCCCCCTTGCAGTCTGCTTCAGTGAAGACCTTTACATTTGACATCTGTGGCAGGAAGTGTATAGTGTCCACGTTTCAGGGCAATGTTCAGATGTTGACAGTCGGTACATACTCATATCTTTCAATTTGGTTTTTGTACAGTCACTAGACGGGATACCCAGTCCGTCAGTTCAACAACTTTTGTGATGATTTGTCGATTGTCCAAACGATCGAGTTCCTCGATCAGTGTCTGTTTGATCGCTATCGACACCCGTCTGGGTGGCATTACCGCTGGTGTCGCTGATTCATTAAGTTCAAGGTGAACTATCCCTGGCATGTGTCCAAGTTCCTTAAACATATCCGGATACGCATTGTGGACATCAGTTTTTGACACGACCGCCATGTTTGCCTTGTGCGATTCGCGTGGTTCATTTACCACCGCGATATTCTGATGCTGCACTTGTATCAGTTGTAGCTGTTGAGCAGTGCAAGAGCCAATCAGTGTTGCACTTTGACCCTCAATGATCACAAAGGGCACAATGTCCTTTCGCTTGTTCTTTGTATTTTCCAGTGGCACATTACAAGGCCCTACCACTGGAAGGGTTGCATGGTTGTCATATAGTGACAGTGTCATCTTAGATTCTTTTATCTTTAAGCCTTTTGGTAAGTATCTAAGAGGTAGCACATTGCATGTGGCCCACAATCTATTTACATGTTTACCATTTGAGCCTTTAATGGAGAAGGTAGCCATAATCTTGTTAGGATACTTCCTGTCAGCTTTGTCCTTGATTGTGCGATCAACTTTGCCAAGCATCTTTAGTCATGACTTCAAAATCAAAATCATAACTCTCTTCATATTGTGCATGAACTTTTGGCTTGCCCTTATATTTAGGGTTATGTGTAGACTTCTGCGTTGATCCACTCTGCCTACACTTTTGAGAAAAGTAATTTCGTTTGCCGCAACTTGTGCAGGTCTTCCCAAATGCTGGGCATTTAGTTATTGACAGCTCATGTCTTTTGCCACAATATCTGCAATTGTTCGTGAACTCTTTGTCTGTGAATTCTTTCTTTGTGGGTTGGGGTTTCTGTCTGGCAGCTTTGATATCCTCAGAGTCTGTTTTAGTGAGCTTCATGGATTTCATTTGCGCAACTGTAGCCTCTGTAGCTTCACAGAGCGTCACACATTTATCGAGTGTTAAGCTTGATTCTTGCAACAGTCTCTTACGCAGAGTGTTATCAGATATTCCACAGACTATGTGATGAAATCATCCCTCAAATTGCCGAAATCACATGACGATACTAGCTCTCTCACTTTCACAAAATATCTGTGGAGTTTTCATTCCTTCACAGACCTTCTCTCTCAATATACAACATCGCTAGATCTTGTTACAGTCTCATCCGAAAGACGGCACCTCCGACAGTGCAGCACTCCCTCAGCTCTGCACTGGGAGTGTCAGCCTAGATTTTGTGCTCAAGTCCCTGAAGTGGGACTTGAACCCACAACCTTCTGACTCGGAGATGAGTGTGGTACCCACTGAGCCACAGTTACTAAATATTACATATCCTGTGGAGATTAATGCTTGTAGTGGAATACAAGGCGATAAACTTTTCTTTTTGAAAGATAGAAAGACCACCAAGCCAGTACTGCACAGGCCCAACGGAGCCCAAACTGAGCTGTGATTGGGCGCGAGACCAGACAGTGAAACAGAGGCAGCTCTCCATGTTAGAGAAATAGTGCCATCTGCTGGCGATCTCTCAAATTGTAGCTCTGCACAGTTAGGACTTTTATAAAAAGGTATTTTAATAACTGCACCTTCCTGACACAACTCCACCTGAGAGTTGAGGAAACATAAAAGCTGGTCACCGTGAGGGAAGAGAATCATCGCTACTTTAGACGGAGGCTGTGGTTCCACTCTCTTGTTAACCTGCCTGCTTGTCAATTTATAGTAATGATTTAGACTTTGGAATCAAAAACACAATTTCTAAATTTGCGGATGACACCAAACTGGGGGGATAGTCAATACTGAGGAGGACTGCAACAAATTACAGGAGGACATTAATAAACTTGCAGAATGGGCCTATAATTGGCAAATGAAGTTCAACACAGATAAATATGAGGTATTAAATGTTGGTAGGAAGAATAGGGAGGTCACTTATTACTGGGAGGGTGCGGGTCTGGGTGGGGTAGAGGAACCAAGGGATCTCGGATACAAATACACACATCACTAAAAATTGCAACAGGTTAGCAAGGTCATAAAAAAGCAAACCAAGAACTAGGGTTTATTTCTAGAGGGATAGAATTGAAAAGTAGGGAAGTTATGCTAAACCTGTATTGAACCTTGGTTAGACCACACTTGGTGCACTTCGTACAGTTCTGGTCACCATATTATAAAAAGGATATAGAGGCACTGGAGAGGGTGCAGAGAAGGTTTCCCAGGAGGATACCAGAAATGCGAGGGTATAATATCAGGAAAGGATGAACAGGCTGGGTCTCTTTTCTTTTGAAAAGAGAAGGCTGAGGGGTGACCTAATAGAGACTTTAAAATGATGAAAGGTTTTGATAGAGTGGATACAGAGAGAGTGTTTCCACTTGTGGGGAAGAGCATAACTAGAGGCCATCGATATAAGATAGTCACTAATAAATCCAATGGTGAATTCAGGAGAAACCTCTTTACCCAGAGAGTGGTGAGAATGTGGAACTCACTGCCACAGGGAGGGGTTGAGGCGAATAGTATCGATGTATTTAAGGGGAGGCTGGACAAGCGTATGGGGGAGAAGGGAATAAAGGGTTATGCTGATAGATTTAGATGAGGAAAGACGGGAGGAGGCTCGAGTGGAGCATAAACGCCGGCATGGACTGGTTGGGCCGAACGGCCTGTTTCTGTGCCGTATATCCCGTGTAATCCTCTGTAATAAGCCACAGAAGTTAGAAGGTCCCAATTCAACAACAGCTTGCATTTATATAGCGCCTTTAACATAGTAAAACGCCCACATTGTTCGCATGCCAGACACGAGACTCCTAAAGCAAGTGCTCTACGCGGAGCTCCTTCACGGCAAACGAGCCAAAGGTGGGCAGAGGAAACGTTACAAGGACACCCTCAAAGGCTCTCTGATAAAATGCAACATCCCCACCGATACCTGTGAGTCCCTGGCCAAAGACCGCCCTAAGTGGAGGAAGTGCATCCGGGAGGGCGCTGAGCACCTCGAGTCTCGTCGCCGAGAGCATGCAGAAATCAAACGCAGGCAGCGGAAGGAGCGTGCGGCAAACCTGTCCCACCCTCCCCTTCCCTCAACCACTTCTGTCCCACCTGTGACAGGGACTGTGGCTCACGTATTGGACTGTTCAGTCACCTAAGGACTCACTTCAGCAATGGAGGCATGTCTTCCTCGATTCCGAGGGACTGCCTATGATGATGATCTTCACTTTCGCCTCCAAAACAGATCGGGCGAAAGTTCAGCTCTCACACCTCGATGACGGAACTCGATGGAACGCTCGTAGACTGATCCCAATTCACAGGCCAATAGACCAGCAGGGTGGAACAGAGGCACTGTTCTGTTTCCCAACCGAAAACCTCGAGCAAACACCGCAAGCTCTATGCCGGTCTCAACGTATCAGAACGCGGCCTGGCTATCTCAAGCACTTTGTCTGTTCACAGACTGTGTTTTCAGAGGGGAAAATATAGGGCTCGACTTTCGGCACTTCATCATCCATTTAGCGCTGAGATTCAGGCTATTGCCATATTTGATGAAAAGTGGAAACTAGCGCCCAATTATGGCCCATTTATCGCCGGCCCAACTTTCGGCACACAGCAATGAGCTGCATCGCCCGGCCTATTTAAAAAAAAATATGATGTAATCTTCGTGCAAGACCCAGGATACTGTTTATAATGGACTAGTGCCCGATTATGGCCCAGATTATCGCCGAGCGCTATTTTCGGCATTTGCCGAAAGGATCGCTCACCCAAAAAGACGCTGAAGAAAAGCTTCACTCACCTGACTTTAACTTGGCACAACGGACGTCATTTTGTAACTCGGAGGATCTTTAAGTGTTGAAGTGTTTGGGAGGAGAAGCAATACATGAGGGATTTTAAGGGCCAATCATCTAATCACATTTGTATTTGTTGAGGATACTTTAAGAAGCGAGATTAGGGCATTTATAATGATTTATAGCGATGGGGCCTGTACTTTCTCAACCAGTATTGATCACTAATCACATGATGCAGAACAGAGATGGGAGAAGGTTTATTGAAGAGCATCATGTGCCCAATCAAAGAGGTGGCAGACTGCTGAGGAGGAGGAAACATTACACCCAACGCATTTACAGGGAAAAGCGATCACACCTGGACTTGTCCGATAACACATGCGTTAGGAGGCTGCGATTCCAAAAGGAGGTCATCAGTGAGATATGCCAGCTCATCAAGGGAGATCTGCAGTCTACCAGCACCATCAGGGCCACACTGTCCGTTGAGGTTAAGGATACTGCGGCACTTTCCTTCTATGCATCGGGCTCCTTTCAGGCCTCAGCTGGCGACGTTTGTGGTATCTCTCAGCACGCCACACATTGCTGCATTCGACAGGTGACTGAAGCCCTTTACACACGCAGGATGGACTTTATAAGCTTTCCTATGACCAGGGAAGCACAGACTGAGAGGGCTTTGGGGTTCTCGAGAATAGCAAACTTCCCCAAGGTGCAGGGAGCAATAGGCTGTACACACATCGCCCTGCGAGCACCTTTACAGGATGCAGAGGTGTTTCGGAACCGAAAGGGATTCCACTCCCTGAATGTGCAGCTCGTTGTCGGCATCAAGCAAATAATCATGGCAGTAAATTCAAATTTTCCAGGCATCATCCATGATGCACACATCTTGCGTGAGAGCACTGTCTCTGACCTGTAAGAGTCAGCCACAAGGTCACGGTTGGATGCTGGGGGATAAAGGATATGGCTTTGCCAGCTGGCTCATGACCCTCTGCATAATCCCCAGATGGAAGCTGAGAAGCACTACAATGAAAGCCATAACGTTACACGCAATGTTGTCAAAAAGACAACTGGAGTGCTGAGCAGCGCTTCAGATGCCTGGACCACTCAGGAGGCAGCCTACAATACCACCCTGAGCAGGTTGCTGAGTTCACTGTGTTGTGCTGCATGTTGCATAACCTAGCTATGAGGAGAGGACAACAATTGCCAGGTGGGACCGCCGGTCCACCTCAGGAGAGAGGGGAGGCGGAAGAGGAGGACGAGGAGGAGGATGACGAGGACCTCGGGGAGGACAATCAGCCTGACAATGAACCCATGCCCCCCGCGCCCCCCCCCCCTCCCCTGCAACACTGGAAAAGCCCCGTGGTAGCTACGCAGCTGCAAAACTGTTGCATCAGCAGCTCATAAATGAACGCTTTGCGAGAAGTTACATTGGTGACAGTTACAGTTACGTTACGTTACATCCTTGCCTGGCCATGGCCATTGTTTCCAACCCTTGTATTGATGTTTTACCTTATTTATAAGAAGACACTTCAGGACAATTGTAAAGTTCAATAAAATGTTTTAATAATTTAATAACTTATTTAAAATATTTTTTTAACAAACTATGTATAAACCCCACCCCCCAGCAGTGAACAACATTTTGAAACAACAATATAACGAGAACAACCTCCCAGCATCCCCAACAATCAATAATGAACACATTTTAAAAAATAATAATAAAAGAATAATATACGCCCTCCCCCACTCCCTATCTGCGGCCACGCTTCTCTCCTCTAACTTGCCCCCCCCGGTCGTAACCCCCACTTTCCCACTCAATCCCCCAGTAACGGGACCAAGACATCTTGCAGCAGAGCACCTCAAGGCTTGCTGGGGGGGGGAGGGGAGGTGGTGAGGGGGTGGGTGACATCGGCAGAATGACCTCAGTGGATCGAGGAGAAGACGTTGGCGAAGAAACGTCTTCTGAGTCAGAAGGAAGTTCTTCCTCCTGTCTCGCATCACAAGGGGAGGTGCAACGAGACCTGGGTGTCATGGTACATCAGTCATTGAAGGTTGGCATGCAGGTACAGCAGGCGGTTAAGAAAGCAAATGGCATGTTGGCCTTCATAGCGAGGGGATTTGAGTACAGGGGCAGGGAGGTGTTACTACAATTGTACAGGGCCTTGGTGAGGCCACACCTGGAGTATTGTGTACAGTTTTGGTCTCCTAACTTGAGGAAGGACATTCTTGCTATTGAGGGAGTGCAGCGAAGGTTCACCAGACTGATTCCCGGGATGGCGGGACTGACCTATCAAGAAAGACTGGATCAACTGGGCTTGTATTCACTGGAGTTCAGAAGAATGAGAGGGGACCTCATAGAAACGTTTAAAATTCTGACGGGTTTAGACAGGTTAGATGCAGGAAGAATGTTCCCGATGTTGGGGAAGTCCAGAACCAGGGGTCACAGTCTAAGGATAAGGGGTAAGCCATTTAGGACCGAGGTGGAGCTGAGTCCATGGCCAGATCAGCCATGATCTTATTGAATGGCGGAGCAGGCTCGAGGGGCTAGATGGCCTACTCCTGTTCCTAATTCTTATGTTCTTATGTTCTTATGTGAGGAGAAACTTCTTCACCCAGAGAGTGGTGAACCTGTGGAATTCTCTACCACAGAAAGTTGTTGAGGCCAATTCACTAAATATATTCAAAAAGGAGTTAGATGTAGTCCTTACTACTAGGGGGATCAAGGGGTATGGCAAGAAAGCAGGAATGGGGTACTGAAGTTGCATGTTCAACCATGAACTCATTGAATGGTGGTGCAGGCTCGAAGGGCCAAATGGCCTACTCCTGCACCTATTTTCTATGTTTTTATGTTTCTATGTAGACCTGTAGTCCTTTATTTGCAGCTCCTGAGTGCAGACAACAAGCTGTGAGTTCCCTTTTATATTGGGTTACCTGCCGTGTGCAGGTAACCCTTAGGTCTCCAGCAGCAGCACCCTCTGGTGTACAGGCAAGGTGTGTACAGTGTAAGGGTACATTCAGTGTGGCATAACAGTGTTACAGACATCACATAGTAAACAGGCATGCATACACAACAATACTCCCCCCTGAGCATTTTTCATATCCTATTGTCATGACCAGGGGAGGTGATCAGTGGTGGGCTATGGGAGGCTGTGGTGAGGGTTGTGTGGTTACCAGGTGTGACCCCTGTGCTTGAGGCTGGCCTCTTACGTTTCCCCTCTCTCACACACAGACCATGTGGGTGTCACTGTTGTGGGATCCCTCAGGGAGGTAGCCACGGCAGCAGTGGGCGGTGTGTATACTCTGTGATGTGGGCTGGTGGGCAGGGCCACAAGACTGGGTGGGCTCTTTGTCCACCAATTGGGATGAGGGTCAGGTCATCCCAGGGTTTGCCAGGGAAGCTGGAGGGTATTGGCCTCTTGCTCCTGGTGTTGGCCCGGGTGGCCAGGGGCTGTAGGGCTGGTCTGGTGCAGGTTGCCATTGGTGGTGGCTGGGCTGCCCATTGACCACTGTCCCTGTAGTGGGTCTGCTCCCACTGCCTGTGTGTGTGTCCTGCAAGGGGCATCACATTCATTCTAAAGGTCCAGACTATATGGTCAGGTAGCCTGCTGGATCTGGGGGTCTCCCACAGGGGGATTTCATTGGCATCGGCATGGTCCCTGTAGGATCCAATGTCCTTTGGCAGTGTCCTACCGGTATACATGACACCTTGGCTCTGATCACACATAGTCGAGCCTGCATTATACATTCTAGCATTTGCATCACTTTTGGGTGTCCTGGTTTCAACAGGCATGGTTACATTAGGCATTTCACAATCTCTATCATTACTGTTAAGCATAATAAACTTGTTCTTAACCTTACTGACACCTGCATTCATCTCATTAGTCACATTAGTTAAACCAGCATCACAATTCATGGTTACATTGCATACATTTTCATACTTGCACCCTTTAATCGCATCTTTAGCTTTAAAGTCCGTCTACTCAAATAGTTGGAACTTCCCCTTTAAATGTCTTTGGTTACCGTTCTTCTTTAAGGGAGCCTTCAAATCCGATTGGCCGCTCGGTGTCATGTGATGCTCCTCCATGCTCACTGGTGGCATGGCGGTGGCCATTTTGATTACAAGTGTTTCTCCTTGTGCTGCTGGTGCTGCAGCCATTTCCTGGCTTTCCTGCAGGAGGGCTGTGGTGGTCTTTTCTTCCACAAGGCCCGGTTCATCCAATTCCTGCCCAGCAGCGTGGGACCATCGCCAGCTACAATCCACAGGGGAAGTTTGTTCAACACGCCGCCCTCGGAGACCTGGACCTCTACATTGCCAACGATTTGAATGTTACCTTTGGTATAGGTGAGCAGCTTTGCCTGGACAGGAGACAGTTTTGGTCGAGTGGCAGGATTCATCCAAATTCTTTCAAAGGTCATTTGGCTCATCACAGACTGGCTTGTCCCTGTGTCGATCTCCATGGAGACTGGGACCCTGTCGATGTCCACTTCCATTGTCCACGGAGAACTTCCGGTGGAGCAGGTAAAGATTCCATACTCTTCTTCCAGGGTTTGAGCAGCTTCACCTTCATCTGTGTCGGAGCCACGGTGATCAGCCAACACATCAGAGACGCGGTGAGTACAGCCTTTTCTGCACATTCTCTGAAGGTATCCTTTCTCTTTGCAGCCTTTGCATGCATAGTCTTTGTAGTGGCACTGGTGGGCCCTGTGGTTTCCTCCACAGCGCCAGCACGGGGCCATCCGGTTTGCCCCATGTGGTGGACTGAGGGTTGCGGGACTCGGGGCAGCATTTCTGCCTTTAGAAGTGTCCATGCGGTGTACTGCGCTCGCCGGTTTAGAGTCCTGGGTCAGTATTCACCTGGAGTCGCCGGCCGAAACCATGTAGGCCTGGCTCACTTGGATTGCTCTCTGCAGGGTGACCATGATGTCAGCCGAGAGCAACTTGTGCAGGAGGCCTTCGTGGCCGATTCCGATCACAAATATGTCCCTTAGGGCTTCATTAAGGTGGTCGCCAAAATCACACGGTGCTAGTCGTCTTAAGTGTGCAGCATACTTGGCAATTTCTTGGCCCTCAGGTCGCCGGTAAGTGTAGAACCGGTGCCTGGCTGTGAGGATGCTTTCTTTCGATTTTAGTTGTTCCTGTATGATTGTTACAAGTTGCTCATAGCTCTTGGTGGTTGTCTTCTCCGTGGCAAGTAAGTCCCTGACGAGACCGTAGATGGTGGGCCCACAACTGCTAAGCAGGATGGCCCTGCGTTTGTTCGGTAGTGTGGCCGGTGTGTCCCCATCCAGGTCGTTGGCTATAAAGAAATGTTCCAATCTTTCCACAAAAGCATCCCAATCCTTCCCCCTTTGTAAATTGCTGAAAGTTGCTGAGGTTAGACATGTTGAGCGTGTAGTTCGTGACCTCGTATTCCCGTCGCTAGTTGTAGTGTATGTAGGCACCTTTAGTAATGACTCCACGAGACAGGGTGTGTTACTTAAACTGTGTAGACCTGCAGTTCTTTATTTGCAGCTCCTGAGGACAACAAGCTGAGTTCCTTTTTATACTGGGTTACCTGCAGTGTGCAGGTAACCCTTGGGTCTCCAGCAGCAGCACCCTCTGGTGTACAGGCAAGGTGTGTACAGTGTAAGGGTACATTCAGTGTTGCATAACAGTGTTACAGACATCACACAGTAAACAGGCATGCATACACAACACAAGGCATCATGGCAACACCCTCGCTCCAAACACTGACACCTGCTTCACTATGTCATCGTCCGAGCCAGGGATCGCAAGGATGTGCGCATCACCTGGCCATGACAGGAGCTGACGACTGCTGGACGGACCACCGCCTAATCCGATCCATCATCGACCTTAACATAGCCCCAAAGCAGAGGGGACAGCAGAAGCAGTGTCGCAAAAAAGTTAATGCCGGGGCACTGAGAGACCCAGCTAAGTGAGCCCTATACAGCCAGCGCCTCACAGCCAATCTGGCGTGCCTTGATGACCCTGAGATGCTGAATGCCCACAGTGCTTGGTCTGCCCTCCAGGCCTCTATAACCAGTGCCTGTGAAGAGACACTTGGTCACTCAACCAGAAAACACCAGGACTGGTTTGATGCAAATCGTCAGGAGATCGAAGAACTAATAGATCGCAAGCGCAAAGCATTTCTGAGCCTCAAGCAACAACCCAACTCGGGAGCTGCAAAACAACATTACAGACGGCTCAAGGCTCAGGTCCAACAAAAAACCCGGGACCTAAAGAACAGGTGGTGGATGGAGAAAGCACAGGAGATACAACAAGTGGCCGACAGCCACGATATGCGAGGATTCTTCACTGCAGTCAATCCACCTATGGTCCAAACTCCCAAGGCCCCATCCAGTCCTGGCCAAGAACAGGGAAACACTCATCAAGGACACCGAGGCTGTCAGGGCCCGATGGAAGGAGCACTTTGAAGATCTCCTCAATCGAGACTTTGACTCGTGTGTTCTCAACTCCATCCCGTAGCATGCGACCCGCCACCAGCTCCGTGAGACTCCAACGTTCCACGAGGTAGGCAAAACCATAAAATAGCTCAAGAATAACAAGGCTACGGGAGCAGATGGAATCCCTGCTGAGGCGCTAAATTATGGCGGGAGGCGCTGTTGGTGCGGTTACATGACCTCATCTCTCTCATCTGGAAGGAGGAGAGCATGCCGGGAGATCTCAGAGATGCAGTGATCGTGACTATTTTTTAAAAAGGGGACGTCCTACTGCGGCAACTACAGGGGAATCTCCCTGCTATCAGCCACTGGGAAGGTTGTCGCTTGAGTTCTCCTCAACCATCTTCTCCCTGTGGCCAAGGAGCTCCTCCCGGAATCACAGTGCGGATTTTGTCCCCTATGGGGCACAACGGACATGATCTTTGCAGCGCGACAGCTGCAGGAAAAATGCAGGGAGCAGCGCCAGCCCTTATACATGGCCTTCTTTGATCTTACAAAGGCCTTTGACCGTGAGAGTCTATGGAGCATCCTCCTCCATTTCGGATGCCCCCAAAAGTTTGTCAACATCCTTCGCCTGCTCCACGATGACATGCAGGCCGTGATCCTTACCAACGGATCCATTACAGACCCAATCCACATCCGGACCGGGGTCAAGCAGGGCTACGTCATCGCTCCAACCCTCTTCTCAATCTTCCTCACCACCATGCTCCACCTCACAATCAACAAGCTCCCCGCTGGAGTGGAACTAAACTACAGAACCAGTGGGAAGCTGTTTAACCTACGCCGCCTCCAGGCCAGGTCCAAGATCACCCCAACCTCTGTCGTTGAGCTGCAGTATACGGACGACACCTGCGTCTGCGCACATTCAGAGGCTGAACTCCAGGATGTAGTTAATGTATTCACTGAGGCATATGAAAGCATGGGCCTTACGCTTAACATTCGTCCTCCACCAGCCTGTCACTGCCGCACAGCACTGCCCTCCAATCGTCAAGATTCACGGCGCGGCCCAAGACAACGTGGACCATTTCCCATATTTCGGGAGCCACTTATTAACAAAGGCAGACATCGATGCGTAGATTCAGCATCGCCTCCAGTGCGCCAGTGCAGCCTTCGGCCATCTGAGGAAAAGAGTGTTTGAAGACCAGGCTCTCAAATCTACCTCCAAGCTCATGGACCACAGGGCTGTAGTAATACCCACCTTCCTGTATGGATCTGAGGCATAGATGATGTACAGAAGGCACCTCAAGCCGCTGGAGCTATATCACCAACGATGTCTCCGCAAAATCCTGCAAATCCCCTGGGAGGACAGGCGCACTAGCATCGGTGTCCTCGACCAGGCCAACATCCCCAGCATTGAAGCACTGACCACACTCGCTCATCTTCGCTGGGCAGGCCACACATAGTTTGCATGCCAGATACGAGAGTCCCTAAGCAAATGCTTTGTGCGGAGCTCCTTCATGGTAAATGAGCCAAAGGTGGGCAGCGGAAACATTATAAGGACACTGTTATGTAATGATGTGTGTATCGTCCCAGTACCTTAAATGTAATGTAAGTACTATGCCACACCACAGAGGGCGCTGCGGTGGGAAACCCTGGTAGTACCTGCAACAAGGGCTATATAAGGCTGACCACCACTTACACCAGACCGTGTGGAGTCAGTGATTTGTGTGCTACATACACCACAGATACCCTCAAAGCCTCCCTGGTAAAGTGTGACATCACCACTGACACCTCGGAGACCCTGGCCGAAGACCGCCCGAGGTGGAGAAAGTGCATCCGGGAGGGCGTTGAGCTCTTTGACTCTCAACGCAAAGAGCGTGAAGAGGCCAAGCGCAGGCAGCGGAAGGAGCGCGCGACAAACCAGCCCCACCCACCGACGAATGTCTGTCCCACCTGTAACAGGATCTGTGGCTCTCGTATCGGACTGTTCAGCCACCAAAGAACTCACTTTGAGTGGAAGCAAGTCTTCCTCGATTCCCGGCCTTTTGGCTAAGATCATGCGTAACTGACCCGACAGGGGAGTAACCATGACCCCAACGTGGTTCTCCCTGGATCAGGAAGGTGATTCTCCTATGCTTTTTGGAAATAGGAGGTGGGTGGGGTGGCTTGACCCATCCACCTCCATGGCACGAACCTGGTATTGCAGTACTTCCCGGAACGGTGCAGTGGCTCTAGGCCTTTTGGCTAAGAGCATTAGCGCAGAGTGATCCTTGATGTGTGCAAGGTGACCTCTGGCGTTTGTGATTTGACAAAGAATTGGAAAGATTGGCAACGAATTTTTTAAAAAAGTCTTCCTCGATTCTGAGGGACTGCCTATGATGATGCTGGTTTGGGGACACCATTTTGGGTGTTGCTATAAAGGACACAGTTAAGTTATTTTACTCTTGGTTCAGTTAGTCTGTTTAGTTACATACACAACATACCCTGGGAGTGCGTCAATATTTAGAGAGGACCCTGGAAGCGTGTCTGTATTTCAGAGTGTCCCTTGGTGTGTATCAGTATTTATATGGGGTCCCTGGGAGTGTGTCAGTATTGTACCCCAGTGTTATACAGTGACTGACCTGTATCCACCAGTACTGTACCCCAGTGTTATACATTGACAGACTTGTACCCCAATGTTATACAGTGACCGACCTGTATCCACCAGTACTGTACCCCAGTGTTATGCAGTGACAAACCTGTACCTACCAGTACTGTACCCCAGTGTTATACAGTGACAGACCTGTACCCACCAGTACTGTACCCCAGTGTTATACAGTGACAAACCTGTACCCACCAGTACTGTAACCCAGTGTTACACAGTGACAGACCTGTACCCACCATTACTGTACCCCAGTGACAGACCTGTACCCACCAGTACTGTACCCCAGTGTTATACAGCGACAGACCTGTATCCACCAGTACTTTACCCCAGTGTTATACAGTGACAGATATGTACCCACCAGTACTATACCCCAGTGTTAGACAGCGACAGACCTGTACCCACCGGTATTGTACCCCAGTGTTATACAGTGAAAGACCTGTATCCACCAGTAATGTACCCCAGTTTTATACAGTGGCAGACTTGTACCCTCCAGTGCTGTACCCCAGTGTTATACAGTGACAGACCTGTACCCACAAGTACTGTAACCCAGTGTTATACAGTGACAGACCTGTACCTACCAGTACTGTAGCCCAGTGTTATACAGTGACAAACCTGTACCCACCAGTACTGTAGCCCAGTGTTATACAATGACAGACCTGTAACCACCAGGACTGTACCCCAGTGTTATACAGTGACAGACCTGTACCCACCAGTACTGTACCCCAGTGTTACACAGCAACAGACCTGTACCCACCAGTACTGTACCCCAGTGTTATACAGCGACAGACCTGTACCTACCAGTGCTGTACCACAGTGTTAAACAGTGACAGACCTGTACCCACCAGTACTGTACCCCAGTGTTATACAGTGACAGACGTGTACCCACCAGTACTGCACCCCAGTGTTAAACAATGACAGACCTATACCCACCAATACTGTACCCCAGTGTTATACAGTGACACATGTACCCACCAGTACTGTACCCCAATGTTATACAGTGACAGACCTGTACCCACCAGTACTGTACCCCAATGTTATACAGTGACAGACCTGTACCCACCAGTACTGTACCCCAGTGTTATACAGCGACAGACCTGTACCTACCAGTGCTGTCCAACAGTGTTAATCAGTGACAGACCTGTACCCACCAGTACTGTACCTCAGTGTTATACAGTGACAGACGTGTACCCACCAGTACTGCACCCCAGTGTTAAACAATGACAGACCTATACCCACCAATATTGTACCCCAGTGTTATACAGTGACACATGTACCCACCAGTACTGTACCCCAGTGTTATACAGTGACACATGTACCCACCAGTACTGTACCCCAGTGTTATACAGTGACAGACCTGTACCGACCAGTGTTGTACCACAGTGTTATACAGTGACAGACCTGTACCCACCAGTACTGTACCCCAGTGTTATGCAGTGACAAACCTGTACCTACTAGTACTGTACCCCAGTGTTATACAGTGACAAACCTGTACCCACCAGTACTGTACCCCAGTGTTATACAGTGACAAACCTGTACCCACCAGTACTGTACCCCAGTGTTATACAGTGACAAACCTGTACCCACCAGTACTGTAACCCAGTGTTATACAGTGACAGACCTATACCCACCATTACTGTACCCCAGTGACAGACCTGTACCCACCAGTACTGTACCCCAATGTTATACAGCGACAGACCTGTATCCACCAGTACTTTACCCCAGTGTTATACAGTGACAGATCTGTACCCACCAGTACTGTACCCCAGTGTTATACAGCGACAGACCTGTACCTACCAGTGCTGTACCACAGTGTTATACAGTGACAGACCTGTACCCACCAGTACTGTACCCCAGTGTTATACGGTGACAAACCTGTACCCACCAGTACTGTAACCCAGTGTTATACAGTGACAGACCTGTACCCACCATTACTGTACCCCAGTGACAGACCTGTACCCACCAGTACTGTACCCCAGTGTTATACAGCGACAGACCTGTATCCACCAGTACTTTACCCCAGTGTTATACAGTGACAGATCTGTACCCACCAGTACTGTACCCCAGTGTTACACAGCGACAGACCTGTACCTACCAGTACTGTACCCCAGTGTTGTACAGTGACTCACCTGTACCCACCGGTATTGTACCCCAGTGTTATACAGTGAAAGACCTGTACCCACCAGTAATGTACCCCAGTTTTATACAGTGGCAGACTTGTACCCTCCAGTGCTGTACCCCAGTGTTATACAGTGGCAGACCTGTACCCACAAGTACTGTAACCCAGTGTTATACAGTGACAGACCTGTACCTACCAGTACTGTACCCCAGTGTTATACAGTGACAAACCTGTACCCACCAGTACTGTAGCCCAGTGTTATACAATGACAGAAATGTAACCACCAGGACTGTACCCCAGTGTTATACAGTGACAGACCTGTACCCACCAGTACTGTACCCCGGTGTTATACAGTGACAGACCTGTACCCACCAGTACTGTACCCCAGTGTTATACAGTGACAGACCTGTACCCACCAGTACTGTACCCCAGTGTTATACAGTGACAGACCTGTACCCATCAATACAGTACCCCAGCCTTATACAGTGACAGACCTGTACCCACCAGTACTGTACCCCAGTGTTATTCAGTAACAGACCTGTACCCACCAGTACTGTACCCCAGTGTTATACAGCGACAGACCTGTACCCACCAGTACTGTACCCCAGTGTTATACAGTGACAGACGTGTACCCACCAGTACTGCACCCCAGTGTTAAACAATGACAGACCTATACCCACCAATACTGTATCCCAGTGTTATACAGTGACAGACCTGTACCCATCAGTACTGTACCCCAGCGATATACAGTGACAGACCTGTACCCACCAGTATTGTACCCCAGTGTTATACAGTGACAGACGTGTACCCATCAGTACTGCACCCCAGTGTTAAACAATGACAGACCTATACCCACCAATACTGTACCCCAGTGTTATACAGTGACACATGTACCCACCAGTACTGTACCCCAATGTTATACAGTGGCAGACCTGTACCCACCAGTACTGTACCCCAATGTTATACAGTGACAGACCTATACCCACCAGTACTGTACCCCAGTGTTATACAGCAACAGACCTGTACCCACCAGTACTGTACCCCAGTGTTATACAGCGACAGACCTGTACCTACCAGTGCTGTCCAACAGTGTTAATCAGTGACAGACCTGTACCCACCAGTACTGTACCTCAGTGTTATACAGTGACAGACGTGTACCCACCAGTACTGCACCCCAGTGTTAAACAATGACAGACCTATACCCACCAATACTGTACCCCAGTGTTATACAGTGACACATGTACCCACCAGTACTGTACCCCAGTGTTATACAGTGACACATGTACCCACCAGTACTGTACCCCAGTGTTATACAGTGACAGACCTGTACCGACCAGTGCTGTACCACAGTGTTATACAGTGACAGACCTGTACCCACCAGTACTGTACCCCAGTGTTATGCAGTGACAAACCTGTACCTACTAGTACTGTACCCCAGTGTTATACAGTGACAAACCTGTACCCACCAGTACTGTACCCCAGTGTTATACAGTGACAAACCTGTACCCACCAGTACTGTACCCCAGTGTTATACAGTGACAAACCTGTACCCACCAGTACTGTAACCCAGTGTTATACAGTGACAGACCTATACCCACCATTACTGTACCCCAGTGACAGACCTGTACCCACCAGTACTGTACCCCAATGTTATACAGCGACAGACCTGTATCCACCAGTACTTTACCCCAGTGTTATACAGTGACAGATCTGTACCCACCAGTACTGTACCCCAGTGTTATACAGCGACAGACCTGTACCTACCAGTGCTGTACCACAGTGTTATACAGTGACAGACCTGTACCCACCAGTACTGTACCCCAGTGTTATACGGTGACAAACCTGTACCCACCAGTACTGTAACCCAGTGTTATACAGTGACAGACCTGTACCCACCATTACTGTACCCCAGTGACAGACCTGTACCCACCAGTACTGTACCCCAGTGTTATACAGCGACAGACCTGTATCCACCAGTACTTTACCCCAGTGTTATACAGTGACAGATCTGTACCCACCAGTACTGTACCCCAGTGTTACACAGCGACAGACCTGTACCTACCAGTACTGTACCCCAGTGTTGTACAGTGACTCACCTGTACCCACCGGTATTGTACCCCAGTGTTATACAGTGAAAGACCTGTACCCACCAGTAATGTACCCCAGTTTTATACAGTGGCAGACTTGTACCCTCCAGTGCTGTACCCCAGTGTTATACAGTGGCAGACCTGTACCCACAAGTACTGTAACCCAGTGTTATACAGTGACAGACCTGTACCTACCAGTACTGTACCCCAGTGTTATACAGTGACAAACCTGTACCCACCAGTACTGTAGCCCAGTGTTATACAATGACAGACCTGTAACCACCAGGACTGTACCCCAGTGTTATACAGTGACAGACCTGTACCCACCAGTACTGTACCCCGGTGTTATACAGTGACAGACCTGTACCCACCAGTACTGTACCCCAGTGTTATACAGTGACAGACCTGTACCCACCAGTACTGTACCCCAGTGTTATACAGTGACAGACCTGTACCCATCAATACAGTACCCCAGCCTTATACAGTGACAGACCTGTACCCACCAGTACTGTACCCCAGTGTTATTCAGTGACAGACCTGTACCCACCAGTACTGTACCCCAGTGTTATACAGCGACAGACCTGTACCCACCAGTACTGTACCCCAGTGTTATACAGTGACAGACGTGTACCCACCAGTACTGCACCCCAGTGTTAAACAATGACAGACCTATACCCACCAATACTGTATCCCAGTGTTATACAGTGACAGACCTGTACCCATCAGTACTGTACCCCAGCGATATACAGTGACAGACCTGTACCCACCAGTATTGTACCCCAGTGTTATACAGTGACAGACGTGTACCCACCAGTACTGCACCCCAGTGTTAAACAATGACAGACCTATACCCACCAATACTGTACCCCAGTGTTATACAGTGACACATGTACCCACCAGTACTGTACCCCAATGTTATACAGTGGCAGACCTGTACCCACCAGTACTGTACCCCAATGTTATACAGTGACAGACCTATACCCACCAGTACTGTACCCCAGTGTTATACAGCAACAGACCTGTACCCACCAGTACTGTACCCCAGTGTTATACAGCGACAGACCTGTACCTACCAGTGCTGTCCAACAGTGTTAATCAGTGACAGACCTGTACCCACCAGTACTGTACCTCAGTGTTATACAGTGACAGACGTGTACCCACCAGTACTGCACCCCAGTGTTAAACAATGACAGACCTATACCCACCAATACTGTACCCCAGTGTTATACAGTGACACATGTACCCACCAGTACTGTACCCCAGTGTTATACAGTGACACATGTACCCACCAGTACTGTACCCCAGTGTTATACAGTGACAGACCTGTACCGACCAGTGCTGTACCACAGTGTTATACAGTGACAGACCTGTACCCACCAGTACTGTACCCCAGTGTTATGCAGTGACAAACCTGTACCTACTAGTACTGTACCCCAGTGTTATACAGTGACAAACCTGTACCCACCAGTACTGTACCCCAGTGTTATACAGTGACAAACCTGTACCCACCAGTACTGTACCCCAGTGTTATACAGTGACAAACCTGTACCCACCAGTACTGTAACCCAGTGTTATACAGTGACAGACCTGTACCCACCATTACTGTACCCCAGTGACAGATCTGTACCCACCAGTACTGTACCCCAGTGTTATACAGCGACAGACCTGTACCTACCAGTGCTGTACCACAGTGTTATACAGTGACAGACCTGTACCCACCAGTACTGTACCCCAGTGTTATGCAGTGACAAACCTGTACCTACTAGTACTGTACCCCAGTGTTATACAGTGACAAACCTGTACCCACCAGTACTGTACCCCAGTGTTATACGGTGACAAACCTGTACCCACCAGTACTGTAACCCAGTGTTATACAGTGACAGACCTGTACCCACCATTACTGTACCCCAGTGACAGACCTGTACCCACCAGTACTGTACCCCAGTGTTATACAGCGACAGACCTGTATCCACCAGTACTTTACCCCAGTGTTATACAGTGACAGATCTGTACCCACCAGTACTGTACCCCAGTGTTACACAGCGACAGACCTGTACCTACCAGTACTGTACCCCAGTGTTATACAGTGACTCACCTGTACC
This sequence comes from Pristiophorus japonicus, assembly GCF_044704955.1. Taxonomy (NCBI): domain Eukaryota; kingdom Metazoa; phylum Chordata; class Chondrichthyes; family Pristiophoridae; genus Pristiophorus; species Pristiophorus japonicus. The sequence continues at coordinate 125,151,279 of NC_091993.1, forward strand.
CACCGGTATTGTACCCCAGTGTTATACAGTGAAAGACCTGTACCCACCAGTAATGTACCCCAGTTTTATACAGTGGCAGACTTGTACCCTCCAGTGCTGTACCCCAGTGTTATACAGTGACAGACCTGTACCCACAAGTACTGTAACCCAGTGTTATACAGTGACAGACCTGTACCTACCAATACTGTACCCCAGTGTTATACAGTGACAAACCTGTACCCACCAGTACTGTAGCCCAGTGTTATACAATGACAGACCTGTAACCACCAGGACTGTACCCCAGTGTTATACAGTGACAGACCTGTACCCACCAGTACTGTACCCCGGTGTTATACAGTGACAGACCTGTACCCACCAGTACTGTACCCCAGTGTTATACAGTGACAGACCTGTACCCACCAGTACTGTACCCCAGTGTTATACAGTGACAGACCTGTACCCATCAATACAGTACCCCAGCCTTATACAGTGACAGACCTGTACCCACCAGTACTGTACCCCAGTGTTATTCAGTGACAGACCTGTACCCACCAGTACTGTACCCCAGTGTTATACAGCGACAGACCTGTACCCACCAGTACTGTACCCCAGTGTTATACAGTGACAGACGTGTACCCACCAGTACTGCACCCCAGTGTTAAACAATGACAGACCTATACCCACCAATACTGTATCCCAGTGTTATACAGTGACAGACCTGTACCCATCAGTACTGTACCCCAGCGATATACAGTGACAGACCTGTACCCACCAGTATTGTACCCCAGTGTTATACAGTGACAGACGTGTACCCACCAGTACTGCACCCCAGTGTTAAACAATGACAGACCTATACCCACCAATACTGTACCCCAGTATTATACAGTGACACATGTACCCACCAGTACTGTACCCCAGTGTTATACAGTGACAGAACTGTACCCACCAGTACTGTACCCCAATGTTATACAGTGACAGACCTGTACCCACCAGTACTGTACCCCAGTGTTATACAGTGACAGACCTGTACCCATCAATACAGTACCCCAGCCTTATACAGTGACAGACCTGTACCCACCAGTACTGTACCCCAGTGTTATACAGTGACAGACCTGTACCCACCAGTACTGTACCCCAGTGTTATACAGTGACTGACCTGTACCCATCAATACAGTACCCCAGTGTTACACAGCAACAGACCTGTACCCACCAGTACTGTACCCCAGTGTTATACAGCGACAGACCTGTACCCACCAGTACTGTACCCCAGTGTTATACAGTGACAGACCTGTACCCACCAGTACTGTACCCCAGTGTTATACAGTGACAGACCTGTACCCATCAATACAGTACCCCAGCCTTATACAGTGACAGACCTGTACCCACCAGTACTGTACCCCAGTGTTATTCAGTGACAGACCTGTACCCACCAGTACTGTACCCCAGTGTTATACAGCGACAGACCTGTACCCACCAGTACTGTACCCCAGTGTTATACAGTGACAGACGTGTACCCACCAGTACTGCACCCCAGTGTTAAACAATGACAGACCTATACCCACCAATACTGTATCCCAGTGTTATACAGTGACAGACCTGTACCCATCAGTACTGTACCCCAGCGATATACAGTGACAGACCTGTACCCACCAGTATTGTACCCCAGTGTTATACAGTGACAGACGTGTACCCACCAGTACTGCACCCCAGTGTTAAACAATGACAGACCTATACCCACCAATACTGTACCCCAGTATTATACAGTGACACATGTACCCACCAGTACTGTACCCCAGTGTTATACAGTGACAGAACTGTACCCACCAGTACTGTACCCCAATGTTATACAGTGACAGACCTGTACCCACCAGTACTATATCCCAGTGTTATACAGTGACAGACCTGTACCCATCAATACAGTACCCCAGCCTTATACAGTGACAGACCTGTACCCACCAGTACTGTACCCCAGTGTTATACAGTGACAGACCTGTACCCACCAGTACTGTACCCCAGTGTTATACAGTGACTGACCTGTACCCATCAATACAGTACCCCAGTGTTACACAGCAACAGACCTATACCCACCAGTACTGTACCCCAGTGTTATACAGCGACAGACCTGTACCTACCAGTGCTGTACCACAGTGTTAAACAGTGACAGACCTGTACCCACCAGTACTGTACCCCAGTGTTATACAGTGACAGACGTGTACCCACCAGTACTGCACCCCAGTGTTAAACAATGACAGACCTATACCCACCAATACTGTACCCCAGTGTTATACAGTGACAAATGTACCTAACAGTACTGTATCCCAGTGTTATACAGTGACAGACCTGTACCCATCAGTACTGTACCCCAGTGTTATACAGTGACATACCTGTACCCCCCAGTACTGTACCCCAGCGATATACAGTGACAGACCTGTACCCACCAGTACTGCACCCCAGTGTTATACAGTGACAGACCTGTACCCACCAGTACTGTACCCCAGTGTTATACAGTGACAGACGTGTACCCACCAGTACTGCACCCCAGTGTTAAACAATGACAGACCTATACCCACCAATACTGTACCCCAGTGTTATACAGTGACAAATGTACCTAACAGTACTGTATCCCAGTGTTATACAGTCACAGACCTGTACCCATCAGTACTGTACCCCAGTGTTATACAGTGACATACTTGTACCCCCCAGTACTGTACCCCAGCGATATACAGTGACAGACCTGTACCCACCAGTACTGTATTGATTGCCACTAATGGACGGAAGTGAAAAAACGCACAATTAACCAAATCAGAACAGACTAAAACAACAAATCAAATTTATTGATAATTAGAAAATATACACAAAAAAAAGTGTTTGATATGTATTATTAAAGAAATAAAAGTACAGATAATTGCATGGCTTCCCATATTGTCCTATATCATGGAAGTTTCATGTGTAATGCACGCATAGTGTTTGAACATCCATCAGAAATTCAGCAAGAACTGACGAAAACACAGAAATATTTATTTCATGCCCTGAATTCCTTTGAAGAGGACAATGTTGTGCCGATAGCGCAGATTCTCTTATTACTGTCGGAGGGGCAGTACTGAGGGTACACCGCATTGTCGGTGGGGCAGTACTGAGGGATCGCCGCACTGTCAGAGGTGCAGTACTGAGGGAGCGCCGCACTGTCGGAGGGACAGTACTGAGGGAGTGCCGCACTGTCAGAGGGGCGGTGCTGAGGGATCGCCGCACTGTCAGAGGGGCAATACTGAGGGAGCGCCGCACTGTCAGAGGGGCAGTGCTGCACTGTCGGAGGAGCAGTGCTGAGGGAGTGCTGCACTGTCGGAGGAGCAGTGCTGAGGAGTGCTGCACTGTTGGAGGAGCAGTGCTGAGGGAGTGCTGCACTGTTGGAGGGGCAGTGCTGAGGGAAGCCCGCACTGTCGGAGCTGCCATCTTTCGGATGAGAGGTCAAACCAAAGGCTTGATGGATGGATCTCAGATGGATGTAAGAGATCCCACGGCAGTATTTTGAAGAAGAGCAGGGGACATTATCCCCGGTGTCCTGGGGCCAATATTTATCTTTCAGAAGACATCGTAAAAACAGATTATCTGGTCATTATCGCAGTGCTGTTTGTGGGAGCTTGCTATGCGTAAATTGGCTGCCACGGTTCCCACATTACAACAGTGACTACACTCCAAAAAGTACTTCATTGGCTGTAAAGCGCTTTTGGACGTACGGTGGTCGTGAAAGTCGCTATAGAAATGCAAGTCTTTCTTTCTTTCGTTACCCAATTGGATTAGCCTTTTTCTGCCCCTCCCCAATATTTTTACAACTAATAAAGGAAAGCGTTCAAAGAAAATTAAAAAAAAAACCCACAATTTTGTTTCTTGTCCTGGTGATTTTTCTCTGCAGGGATTTTGCTCGTGGCAGCGATGTCCGGGAGATGAATCTTCAATTCCTGGAGACTCCAGGGACAACCCGGAGGGTCGTCAACTAATGTTCCCTGTGAACCGCGCTGTGTCTTGTGTGACCTGTTTCTTTTAACGCGTGGTACCTTTAAATTTCTTCACCCACGAGGTGCCTGCAATGTAATGGCCGATGAGCAGCCTGCGCGGGGGACCAAGCAAATTACCGCGCGACTGTTCGCACGCGTGCACCATAAGCGGGAACTTTGTTGGCAACCGTAGCCAGCATTGAGGCCCCACAGATAGGTCTGGAGGGGAGGGAGGAAGTGATCGGGAGGCGGCAGGGCGAGAGGCAAGCAGGGGGGGCCCACAGTTGTCTTGTGGAGTTCAGAGAACAAGTCGCTGCTCTTTCCAACTCTACAAAAGACAAAAAGCGGATAGGTATTGGGGCTGGATTCTCGGTCTTCTGCCGCCCCATTAGCAACGGCGGCGGTGAGTTTTGCCGGGCGGGAGGCCAGCTTCCAGCGCTCCGCCGGGGTTTTCGGGGCCGGTTTCAGCGGGACGCGGAGCATTACCGCCCGGGAGAGGCGAGCCGGCGAGCAGCGCTCCCTTGGTTGCGACACCGGCTCGATTTTTGGCTCCCGCCCGACCCGTAGCGCTGCGGAGAGCGCCTCCTGCTGGGACCGCCTGTGAAAGCGGGCGGGCCGAGCCATAGCGGCGGCAGTGAGGGAGGTAATGTCCACCTCAGGTAAGTGTGATTGCTTTAAATTTAACCTTTATTTGCGATTTATGTTGTGGTGGCGTGAGGTACTTATCGGCAATGTTTTTAGTCGGTTTTTTTTGAAGATTTCTTTTCTCCCCAGGCCTCTCTCGGGGGCCTCAGAGGCCAACTCTTTAGCTCGGGATCTTTCCATGCTCTGTCGGCCTAGCGCCCAAGAGAGAGGTGTGCAACGCCTCCCTTAGCGCTCCGTCCCACACTCCGGGGCTAGCTGGGCCAATTTTGCTGACGGAGGCGCAAACTGTTCCCGGGCGCTAACTTTACCGACCCGCCATTACCGCCCCGAAATCATCAAAGCCGAAAATCCCGCCCACTGTGTCCTTTTTTTTGTTGAGCGGCCATCAACTGGAACACCGGTCGGGCAGCTGAAGACCCAGAAATTTGCGTCAGAGCTTGTCCATCGCAAGCCCCGACCGGTCCAAACTAAATTTAGGATTCCCGAGTCCCAAGATTGAAAAGAAAGGCCCCCAGTCGAGTCAGCAGTGGCCCGAGCAGATCGGGAATAGGCCTCTGATAAATCGGTTATCGTTCCACCCATGTTACGCCGTCGAATCTAGGCCACAATATTTTCACAAACGTAGGAACCAGGATTGGCCTGGGGTCAAAATAAAAACAGAAATTGCTGGAAATACTCAGCAGGTCAGGCAGCATCTCTGGAGAGGGAGCAGAGTTAATGTTTCAGGTCAATGACCTTTCGTCAGAACTGAGAGTGTTCGGAAAAAACGGATTCTTAAAGAGGGAGGGGAAAAAAGAACAAAAGGGAAGGTCTATGATAGGGTGGAAGACAGGAGAGATTAGAGAGACAAAAGGGATGATGGGCCAAATTCAAATGATAGTGCCAGGAGTTAGAAAAACATTAGTCAAGATAGGGTGTGAATGGCGGGATAATGACCAGCTACCATTAGAGACAAGGAGAGAAAAAGAAAGAAACAGGATCTGAGGGGGGTATTGGCGGAGTGGGGGGGAGGGGGGGTATGGGTGTGGGGTGGGGGAAGGGAGCCACAGCGGTTACACTTTGCATTTGGTCTGGGGTATCCGGGAACTGAAGATTAACCTCTGGGACACGGCTACGAACAAAATCCTGGGAGAGAAATCGTCGGGGGCCCATGAAAAAGAATCGCGTTTTTTTTTTTCATTTTCTTTCGATACTTCTTATTAGATATAAAAATATTGGTGATTGGGGAATAAAGGCTGTTTGACGGAGAGCTAAGAATCGGCCAATTGGGTGACGAGCTGTCTGTCCGCTGTCCGCTGTCAGCCTCGAATTATGTGCTCAAGTCCCTGAATCCCACTCCAGGGACTTGAGCTCATCATTTGAGGCTGACACTCCTAGTACAGTGCTGAGGGAGTGCCGCACTGTCGGAGGTGCCGTCTTTCAGATGAGACGTTAAACTGAGGCCCCGTCTGCTCTCTCAAGTGGCCGTGAAAGATCCCATGGCACCGGCATGGACTCGATGGGCTGAATGGCGTCCTTCTGTGCCATAATGACTCTAAGGCTATTTGGAAGAAGAGCAGGGGAGTTCTCCCCGGTGTTCTGGGGCCAATATTTATCCCTCAGACAACATCACTAAAACAGATTATCTGGGTCGTTATCACATTGCTGTTTGTGGGAGCTTGCTGTGCGCAAATTGGCTAGCTCGCTTTCCCCCACATTACAACAGTGACTACACTCCAAAAATGGAGGCGGGACGTCACGCGGTTGGACGTTTTGGGCGATCAGTGGTGAGCGCGTGGGGGCGGGGCTTGCAATGAAACCTCCAGGAATACCTTGGAGCAGAGGGAAAGAGGCGGATTCTGTTTGTTCCAGCTAGCGGAGTCACTCATGAAATCTACTTTGCTTTAAACTCCACGCTGGCGTATTCGGTGGCCACTTGTGAAGGTTGGATCGCGGTGGGTTGGTTCGCGACCTTGAACTCCACCAAGCTGTAAACCACACCGGTAGCTTTTGCCGCGTCTGGGTCTGATCCCTCCAGACCAGAGCCCGTGGGGAGTTGTCCAGCAGGTTTTGCGATGGTGGCGTACTCAAAACCATCGTCCGGTCTTTCGCAGTTCTGCAGCGGGATTAGAGAAGGGGTGGTCTTATCACGAAGGTGGTTAAGAATAGTACTCTACTCGGAACTCCGACACGGCAAGCGAGCCCCAGGTGGGCAGAGGAAACGCTACAAGGGCACCCTCAAAGCCCCCCTGATAAAGTGTAACATCCCCACCGACACCTGGGAGACCCTGGCCAAAGACCGCCCTAAGTGGAGGAAGAGCATCCGGGAGGGCGCTGAGCACCTCGAGTCTCGTCGCCGAGAGCATGCAGAAAACAAGCGCGGGCAGCGGAAGGAGCGTGCAGCAAACCAGACTCCCCACCCACCCTTTCCTTCAACCACTGTCTGCCCCACTGTAATTCCTGTATTCGTCTGTACAGTCACCTGAGAACTCACTTTTAGAATGGAAGCAAGTCTTCCTCGATTTCGAGGGACTGCTGTGTTGATGATGATGGTTAAGGCAGCATACGGAATACTTGCCTTTATTACTCGAGGCATGGAATACAAGAGCAGGGGGGTTATGCTTGAACTGCATAAAACACTAGTTAGGCCGCAGCTGGAGTACTGCGTGCAGTTCTGGTCACCACATTACAGGAAAGATGTGATTGCACTGGGAAGAATGCAGAGGAGATTTACAAGAATGTTGCCTGGACTAGAGAATTTTGGCTATAAGGAAAGATTGGAGATGCTGGGTCTGTTTTCTCTGGAACAGAGGAGACTGAGTGGAAACGTGATTGAGGTGTATAAAATTATGAGGGGCCGAGATAGAGTGGATAGGAAGGACCTGTTTCCCTTGGCAGAGGGGTCAACAACCAGGGGGCATAGATTTAAAGTAATTTGGGGGGAAGTTCAGAGGAGATTTGAGAGGAGGTTACTTCACCCAGTGGGTGGTGGGGGTCTGGAACTCACGGCCTGAAAGGGTGGTAGAGGCAGAAACCCTCACCACATTTAAAAAGTACTTGGATGTGCACTTGAAGTGTCGTAACCTACAGGGCTACGGACCCAGAGCTGGAAAGTGGGATTCGGCTGGGTAGCTTTTGGTCAGCCGGCACGGACATGATGGGCTGTAAATTTCTATCATTCTAGGAATCATTCTCATACAAATGGCCAATGATGAGCTCTCGATCCAGGATTATAATTCCGGGCCTCGGGATTAATAATCCAGTAACATTGCCACTGCATCACTGTACCCAGGCACACGGTTATTTATCCAGCCCCGCTTTAATCATCTCAGTCTCAACTTTTAAATTCCTGGCCTCACTTTAGACTTGCCCATCTTAACCTCAAGTTCTCTTGGACTGTGCTCACACAACAGCTCAAGTAACGTGATTGCATCGTCCAGGCCTCTCAGTGTGTTCAGGTTCCGGATCAGGTCTTGGGTTGGGAGGGGCGAAGAGAAGGAAAGTCTAGAAAAGTTCCACAAACAAAAGTAAACCTTTCAATTGGCACCCCGTCCCCCACCTTCAACATTCACTCCCTCCACCACCGGCGCACCGTGGCTGCAGTGTGTACCATCTACAAGATGCACTGCAGCAACTCGCCAAGGCTTCTTCGGCAGCACCTCCCAAACCCGCGACCTCTACCACCTAGAAGGACAAGGGCAGCAGGCGCATGGGAACACCACCACCTCCACGTTCCCCTCCCAGTCACACACCATCCTGACTGGGAAATATATCGACCATTCCTTCATCGTCGCTGGGTCACAATCCTGGAACTCCCTCCCTAACAGCACTGTGGGAGCACCTTCACCACACGGACTGCAGCGGTTCAAGAAGGCGGCTCACCACCACCTTCTCAAGGGGCAATTAGGGATGGGCAATAAATGCCGGCCTTGTCAGTGACGCCCACATCCCGTGAATGAATAAAAAAATATCTATTTTTCTCCTGAAGCTGTCTGCTTTAAACAACCAAAAGCTACAAAAATTATAATAATTAATTCTTGTTTACCTCCACTTCCTCCTTCAATATTATTCTCTGGGAACCACCCGCATCAGTGCCTGTAAAAGAAACGAGCAGAATTTGACACAGTTGCCACAGCATCACAGATGGGAGCGAGTGCTAAATTCCTTAACACATTGGAATGCCTCATCAAGCTGCATATTGCAGCCCACACAAGTGGTCATGCAGAACATCGTGAGCCACCCTGACCTGTGTGAGAACACCTCCGCAGGTCAGGTGCACAAAAAGAGCTGGAGTGGAGGTGCGGCGAGTGTTTGTGGCGGAGGAGCGGCGAATGAGGGTAGGGGGCCCAGAAGAGGCGTGGGCCCAGGGGCAGCACGGGCCCAGCCCACACTGCAATATGTGTGCGCACTAGGTCCGTGCAGCAGAGCAGGTCTCCAGTCGTCCTGGTTCAACCCTTGCCACTGGACCAAGACCTCGCTCTGTCATAGAAACATAGAAACATAGAAAATAGGTGCAGGAGTAGGCCATTCGGCCCTTCGAGCCTGCACCGCCATTCAATGAGTTCATGGCTGAACATGAAACTTCAGTACCCCCTTCCTGCTTTCTCGCCATACCCCTTGATCCCCCTAGTAGTAAGGACTACATCTAACTCCTTTTTGAATATATTTAGTGAATTGGCCTCAACAACTTTCTGTGGTAGAGAATTCCACAGGTTCACCACTCTCTGGGTGAAGAAGTTTCTCCTCATCTCGGTCCTAAATGGCTTACCCCTTATCCTTAGACTGTGACCCCTGGTTCTGGACTTCCCCAACATTTGGAACATTCTTCCTGCATCTAACCTGTCTAAACCCATCAGAATTTTAAACATTTCTATGAGATCCCCTCTCATTCTTCTGAACTTCAGTGAATACAAGCCCAGTTGATCCAGTCTTTCTTGATATATCAGTCCCGCCATCCCGGGAATCAGTCTGGTGAACCTTCGCTGCACTCCCTGAATAGCAAGAATGTCCTTCCACAAGTTAGGAGACCAAAACTGTGCACAATACTCCAGGTGTGGTCTCACCAAGGCCCTGTACAACTGTAGCAACACCTCCTTGCCCCTGTACTCAAATCCCCTCGCTATTAAGGCCAATATGCCATTTGCTTTCTTAAAATCTAGGCTGACGCTCCCTGTGCAGTGCTGTGAGTGTGCTGCACTGTCAGCAGTGCTGTCTTTAAGATGAGATTACACGGGATATACGGCACAGAAACAGGCCATTTGGCCCAACCAGTCCATGCCAGTGTTTAAGCTCCATTCGAGCCTCCTCCTGTCTTTCCCCATCTAACTCTATCATCATAACCCTCTATTCCCTTCTCCCCCATACTTTTGTCCAGCCTCCCCTTAAATACATCGATACTATTCACCTCAACCCCTCCCTGTGGCAGCGAGTTCCACATTCTCACCGCTCTCTGGGTAAAGAAGTTTCTTCTGAATTCCCCATTGGATTTCTTGCTGACTATCTTATATTGATGGCATCTAGTTCTGTGTGTTATATATACAGACTATAGATATACTCTCTGTGTAGTCACTGTAGAGTTGCATAAGATGGAGACTTGTTATTTGTAATAAGGTTTACACTGTGTATATACTATTCTGGCTCCACTAGAGGGCGCAACTGGTGGAGACCGGGGTTTCCTGCCCCTGTGGCAGAGGCTGTCCGCCAGAGGGCACTGCAGTGGGAGACCTGAGGGTCAGCTGCATAGGTGTGCAGGCTGCCCACCATGCTTGTGCCTCACTCTGGAGTTACGAATAAAGGACCAAGGTCACTACAGTTTAAGTACAACACATTGCCTCGTGGAGTCATTCATAAGTACATTACAGACATAACAATGCTCTTCCCCACAAGTGGAAACATTCTCTCTGTATCCACTCTATCGAAACCTTGAATAATTTTAAAGACCCTGATCAGGTCACTCCTCAGCCTTCTTTTTCCAAAAGAAAAGAGATGTTAAACCGAGGCCCCGTCTGCTCTCTTAGGTGGACGTCAAAGATCCCATGGCACTATTTTGAAGAAGAGCAGGGGAGTTCTCCTGGGCCAATATTCATCCCTCAATCAATCGCACTAAAAATCAGATTACCTGGTCATTATCACGTTGCTGTTTGTGGGAGCTTGCTGTGCGCAAAATGTCTGCCATGTTTCCCACATTACAACAGTGACTACATCGTAAAAGTACTTCATTGGCTGCAAAGCGCTTTGGGGCGTCCTGAGGTGGTGAAAGGCGCTATAGAAATGCAAGCTGTCCGTCAGTACAGCAATGAGGGAGTGCAGCATGGTCACGGGTGTTACATTTGGAATGAGATGTGAGCCCGAGGCCCGGTCTGCCTGCTGAGGCGGATGGCAAAGATCCCACGGCCTATTCGGAGAAGTGTAAGGAGCTCTTCTGGTATCCTAGGCAACGCTGCCACCCCCTCCCCTCTACCCGCCACACCCCCCCCCCCCCTCCGCCGACCCCCTCAGTCAAAAACAGATGCACCTGGTCCGTTGTTCATTTGCTGTCTGTGAGATCTTGCTGTGCACAAATTAGCGTGGCACTTTGAGATGTCGTGCGGACGTGAAAGGCACTGTACAAATACAAGTCATTTATTTTATTCAAAGGATAAAGTTACACTTACACAGCATTTTCTTCTTTTTGATGATGTACAGAACGGCAACAATCAGCAGTATAATCACCACCGCAAGCACCACCACTCCCACTATCACATGCGTCATACGGCCTGCTGACACAAAAAAAAAACACCTCATCGAGCACTTTGTTCAAGAACATAAGAATTAGGAGCAGGAGTAGGCCATAGGGCCCCTCGAGCCTGCTCCGCCATTTAGCCGACCTCCGACTGATCTCCGACCTCAACTCCACTTTCCCGCCCAATCTCCATATCCCTCGATTCTTCTAGAGTCCAAAAATCTATCTGTCTCAGCCTTGAATATACTCAATGACTCAGCCTCCACAGCCCTCTGGGGCAGAGAATTCCAAAGATTCACAACCCTCTGAGTGAAGAAATTCCTCCTCACCTCAGTCTTAAATGGCCGACCCCTTATCCTGAGACTGTGCCCTCCTAGTTCGAGCCAGGGGAACCATCCTCTCATGATCTACCCAGTTGAGCCCCCCACGAATTTTAGACATTATAATGAGATCACCATTTATTCTTCTAATCTCCTCTTGGGATGACCCACTCCTCCGAGGATTGACTGTGTCCTGCTCTTGTGTAGAGACCCAGTCAGCATCCTGTCACCTCAGGGGGTGTAATCTCACACCACTTTGCTGTGAATCTAAAGTTGAGTGTGAGCGCAAGTGATCTCACTCCTGATGGCACTGGGTGATAGAAAGTGAGAATCGCGCAGTAACCTGGCTTCCGAGCTGCTTTTGCCAATCGCAGGCAATCTTTTAGCCGCACGACCTCAGATGTCACGGGGCTGGAGAATCGGGTTTGGAAAGGGAAGGTGAGGATATGTTTGGAGGGCTTGGTGTGACCTGGCTCTCCCAACTGGCACTCATTTCTGAGAGCAAGCCATTCTCAATTCGCGGTACGCAAGGTAAACAGCCCTGTAGCCGAACTCGAAAAGAAAATATGGTGCATCTATTTAAACATTTGTCTCCGCTGCACAAACTCTTTCACTTCCTGAGTTCGCAGGGAAGTCATGATTGTCTTCTTAAAGTGGCAGCTATGCTTATGCCTTCTCTTACAAAAATACAATTGTACAGCACAGGAGACCAGTCGGCATGTTGGACCTGTAATGCAGGCACTTGTGAGTATGCGCACACGTTTGTAGAGCTGTTGATACCATCTTGCCGTCCAGAGGAGGCAGAGTCCCCAATGGGGTGCTCTCTACGCGGGAGTCCTCCCTTTATATATTGGGGACTTGGCCTGGAGGGTGTTGCACGGAGCAGTCCCGTGCAATCGGTTTATAAGTCGGTTCACGGGCTCCCAGGCCGCCTGTAATTTCTGCGGTCTGGAGGAGTCCCTGTTCCACGTCAATTTTGAATGTGCGAGGTTGCAGCCTCTGTTCCAATATCTGAAGGGGCTGCTCCTCAAATTCTGGTTGCACTTTAGTCCCACGCTCCTGATCTTTGGGCACCCTGTGCGGAGGGGAGCGGGCAGGTCGGAAGGCCTCCTCGTAGGACTGCTCCTGGGCACGGCCAAGGGGGCCATCAGCCGGTCCAGGCAGCGGGCGGTCGAGGGGGTCGTTCAGCCCGACTGCCTGCCTCTCTTCCACGGTTACATCCGAGCCAGGGTGTCCCTGGAGATGGAGCACACGGTGTCCAGCGGTACGCTCGCGGCCTTCCGCGAGAGGTGGGCTCCAGAGGGACTGGAGTGCATCATCACCCCCGGCAACCACATTTTAATTTGATTTAAGTTACTGCCAAAAGTTAATTTGTTTATTGTGTTGGGTTTAGTGTCCCCCCTTTAATCAGGGGGCACTTGTATAATTTGTGTTTTTAGTGCCCTCAAAAAAAATAAGGGGGCACTGGATTATTGTTTCGACAAAAATAGTTGAAGGGTTGTTTGAATCCCGTTGACCTGCGGAGGATGCGTGAGTGCCAGGAGATTTACTCGGCCGCATCCTCCGCCAGGATCAATTGGGAGAAATGTTCTGGACTCCTGGTGGGTCAGTGGCGGGTGGACTCCCTGCCGGAGGAGCTCAGGCCTTTTGCCTGGAGCACGACCCATCTCCTCTATCTGGGAGTCTACCTTAGCCCCGACGAGGAAGCCTGGCCGGCGAACTGGAAAGAGCTGGAGGCCAAGGTCGCCGCTCGCCTAGGACGCTGGACAGGACTGCTCCGAGTGCTGTCCTACAGGGGTCGAGCGCTAGTCATAAACCAGCTGGTGGCCGCTACGCTGTGGTACCGGCTGGTCACTTTGACCCCTCCCCCTGCGTTTGTCACCGAGATACAGAAGAAGCTGGTAGACTTGTTCTGGAACAACAGGAAGCACTGGGTCTCTGCCGCGGTCTTGAGTCTCCCGCTTAGGGAGGGCGGTCAGTCGTTGGTGTGCGTCAGCGCCCAGCTCGCGACTTTCCGTCTTCAGACCCTGCAGAGATACCTTTACGTCGAGTGCCCTCCCAGGTGGCGTGCTCTGGCGACGTATTTCTTCCGCCAGCAGTACAGCCTCAATTACAACACGCAGCTCCTGTTTGTGAGCCTGGGGGGGGGGGGGGCATCAGGACCGCCGTCCAGGAGCTGCCTGTCTTTGTCCTGTACGGGCTGCTCCTGCACACTCTCCACCTTGCCATCCTCGTCTGCCGTCCAGACACGTTATGGCGCACCATTTTGCCGTCCGGAGGAGGCAGCAGTTCCCAAATGGAGTGCTCTCTACGCGAGAGTCCTCCCTTTATTTATTGGGGACTTGGCCTGGAGGGTGTTGCACGGAGTAGTCCCGTGCAATCAGTTTTTAAGTCGGTTCACGGACTCCCAGGCTGCCTGTAATTTCTGTGGTCTGTAGGAGTCCGTGTTCCACGTGTATGCACAGTGTGTGAGGTTGCAGCCCCTCTTCCAATATTTGAAGGGGCTGCTCCTCAAATTCTGGTTTCACTTCAGTCCCACATTCCTGATCTTTGGGCACCCTGTGCGGAGGGGAGGGGGCAGGTCGGAAGGCCTCCTCATAGGACTGCTCCTGGGCATGGCCAAGGGGGACATTAACCGGTCCAGGCAGCGGGCGGTCAAGAGGGTCGTTCAGCCTGACTGCCTGCCTCTCTTCCGTGGTTACGTTCGAGCCAGGGTGTCCCTGGAGATGGAGCACGCGGTGTCCACCGGTACGCTCGCGGCCTTCCGCCAGAGGTGGGCACCGGAGTGCTTCCTGTTGTTCCAGAACAAGTCTACCAGCTACTTCTGTATCTCGGTGACAAACGCAGGGGGAGGGGTCAAAGTGACCAGCCGGTACCACAGCGTAGCGGCCACCAGCTGGTTTATGACTAGTGCTCGACCCCTGTAGGACAGCACTTGGAGCAGTCCTGTCCAGTCCCTCCGGCACCCACCTCTCGCGGAAGGCCGCGAGCGTACCGGTGGACACCGCGTGCTCCATCTCCAGGGACACCCTGCCTCGGATGTAACCGCGGAAGAGAGGCAGGCAGTCGGGCTGAACGACCCCCTCGACCGCCCGCTGCCTGGACCGGCTGATGGCCCCGTTGGCCATGCCCAGGAGCAGTCCTACGAGGAGGCCCTCGGACCTACCCGCTCCCCTCCGCACAGGGTGCCCAAAGATCAGGAATGTGGGACTGAAGTGCAGCCAGAAATTGAGGAGCAGCCCCTTCAAATATTGGAAGAGGGGCTGCAATATCACGCACTGTGCATACATGTGGAACACGGACTCCTCCAGACCGCAGAAAATGCAGGCGGCCTGGGCTCAACAAACCTGTGAGCATCCACACAGGTGCATAGATTACAGATTCCGCTCCCATTACTGTTTCTGCTTGGGCATTCCATGTCCTAACAGCCATCTGCGAAGAAAACGTTCCCCTAAAATCTTCCTTCATTACGCTGGTGATGACCTTCAGTTTATGCCCCACACCCCCTACACCCCACCCCCCTCCCCTACCACCATCGGCCCCCTAGTTACTGACTTACTGACCAGTGAAAATCGTTTTACCAGGTTTACCTTGTCAAATCTTTGAACGCTTCTGTCAGATCTTCTCTTAACCTGCGCAGTGTCTCTACTCTCTTCTCACTTATCCCCGGTATAAGCTCAGTGAATCTCTTCCCCACGGCCTTGACATCCTTCCTAAAGTAGGATCTCCAAAATTGGACCTCAATATTCTAACCACAGCCCAACTGATGAGTTTCAAAGGGCTTAACTTCTTAATTGAGATAATGAACAAAGTCTCGCCTCCTCTCAGGACTAACTTATGATTAGTTAGTAATGGTGTAATTAGTAACACAACACTCCCACCTGTCCTCCTATTGGGACATTTCTTCATCAATGCTGCTCTGGTTCAGGCAATGGGAGTGTGAGACCGGTCTGAACTAGCTTCCCTCCGATTCCAACCCTACCAAAGAGATCAGAAGCTCCGAGGTATGGGGAAGGGGTTGTGAATGCATGTGTGGGTCCCCACTGTAGGAACAAGAGTCCAAATCAACCACTTCGGTCCCGCAAATAATCTATTTTTTGTAAATTGAAATATCTGACTCCATTCATTTGGTGCTCCTCTGGGTTTCACAATAACGACCCGGGCCCACTTCCACACCGGGGTCACCGGGGTCACCGGAGTCCCACACATCGGGGTCCCACACCAGGGTTTCACACTGGGGTCCCACACCATAATCCCACACCATAATCCCACACCGGGGTCCCACACACCAGGGTCCCACACCTCCCGAGATCGGACTCTCCCGCCTCTGCAAGCTCACCCAGAGAGCAGCTAGGGCTGGGGTCGGAGGGCTGGGGTCGGAGGGCTGGGGTCCGCAGGCTGGGGTCGGAGGGCTGGGGTCAGCCGGCTGGGGTCGGAGGGCTGGGGTCAGCCGGCTAGGATCGGAGGGCTGGGGGTCGGAGTGCTGGGGTCAGACGCCACAGATCAGAGGACTGGGGGTCGGAGGGCTGGGGTCGGAGGGCTGGGGTCAGAGGGCTGGGGTCGGAGGGCTGGGGTCAGCTGGCTGGGGTCAGAATGCCGTGGTCGGAGGCCTGGGGTCAGAGGGCTGGGGTCAGACAACTGGGGTCAGAGGGCTGGGGTCAAAGGGCTGGGGTCGGACGGCTGGGGTCAGAGGGCTGGGGTCGGAGGTCTAGAGTGGCTGAGCTACCCTGGGGTGCTCGTCTTCTCCCTGTCTAACCAGGCTCAGCCCTAGAATTGGATTGAGAAAAATCTACTCCCAATTCTCTGATGAATTTACCCATGGAAGAAAGTCTACCTGTTGGAGATGCCGTGGCTGCTGGGGTTGTTGTTGCCACGTTTGTTGTTGGCGGGGTTGTTGTTGGCTTTGGCTGACGTTTTGTAAGCCAACCACCTACAACAAGAAAAGAATTGGTGAGAACTTTAACGGTTTGCAAACTATTTGTAGCACACAGTGCGTAAGGAGTTCTTGGACGTAATACCAACAGAATCATGAAGCCTACAGCACAGAAGGAGGTCATCGTGCTGAGGTGTCTCATTGCTAGAGTAATCCAGAACTCTCCTGCTGTCTCCCCTTATCTTCCACCTCAAGTATTCTCTGTCATAAAGTAATTTATGCTTCGACACCCTTTGTACAAAGAAACTCATGTGTGTCAGCCATGGCTCAGTGGGCAGCACACTTGCTTCTAAGTCAGAAAGTTGTGCGTTCAAGTCCCACTCCAGGGACGTAAGCATATGAATCTAGGTTGACATGCCCAGTGCAGTGCTGAGGGAGTGCTGCACTGTCGGAGGTGCCGTCTTTCGGATGAGATGTTGAACAGAGGCTCCGTCTGCTCTTTCAAGGGCAAATAACAGATCCCATGGCACTATTTTGAAGAAGAGTGGGGGAGTTCTCCCTGGTGTGCTGGCCAATATTTATCTCTCAATAACCACACCAAAAATGGATTATCATGTTGTTGTTTATGGGAGCTTGCTGTGCGCAAATTATCTGCCGCATTTCCCACAGTACAACAGTGACTACATTCCAAAAGTACTCAATTGGCTTTGAGACGTCTGGTGATTGTGAAAGGTGCTATATAAGTCCAAGTCTTTCTTTCTATTCAATCTCTGGTTGACAATTTTAGATTGATGATCCCTTTGTTTTTATCTCCCCAACAAGAGCAAATAGTCTTTCCCCATTGAGTCTATCAAAAATCTGCATAATTTTTTTTTAAAAACCTCTATGAAATCTCTTCTCTGTTCCTTTGCCTCGAGTCCCAGTATCTCAAGTCTCTCATAACTGTATTTACCCATGCTTGGCATCATCCTAGTGAACCTACACTGTCTGCTCTCTAGGGGCCAGACTTTCCCCAAAGGCCCTCAATGCCCAATTGCCCGCTGAGAAGGATCGCTAAACCTCGGCGAAAAAAATGGGCGAGAATTTCCATTTTGAGGGAACAGTCGGCATTGCACACGCATTGTCGGCGGGTTTCTCATCGGGTAAGTTAGCCAAATGGGCAGTCATTTACCGGAATGGATGGTAAGTACAAAAATTTAGGCCGAGGCTGCGGTTGGGCCTAGGGAGGGGGGAAAACTTAAAGATAAAAATTATCATTAAAAAAAACACATACAAAGCATTCCCAAGACAGTTTTAACCCTAATTGCTGTGGTAACAGTCTGAAAAAGTAATTAAATAACCTTTAACGTGCCCCCCCTTACCGCCCTGTTTAAGCAGCTTTTACAGGGCAGCTCTCTCGGCGATCTGGACCTCGGCGGTTGAGGCCAAACTTACACGGTTGTTCTCGCCGTTGCACGTGGGCGGTCTGATCCCGGCGGGCAACTTCAGACGTGGGCCATAATGTTCAAAAACTTACCTGGAAACTCTTGCCGGGCGAAATACCAGCTGTAAGGCCGAGAAAATCGCCGAAATGAAGCTGAAAGGCTGGCCCTCGGAGTTTAATGTTGTTTTTATAAAGGGGCACCCTAAACTACACACAGGACTCTAACTGTGTTAGTTTGAGTCTACAGCACAGAAACAGGCCATGTTGTCCAACGGGTCTGTGCCGGGGTTTATGCTCCACACCAGCCCCCTCCCACCCTTCTTCATCTCACCCCATCATCATATCCTTCTATTCCTTTCTCCCTCGTGTGTTTATCCAGCTTCCCCTTAAATGCATCTGTGCTATTTGCCTTCATAACTCTATGTGGTAGCAAGTTCCACATTCTCACCACTCTCTGAGTTTCTTTTCAATCTCTTATTGATTTATTGCTGACTCTCTTATACCTAGGGCCTCTAGTTTCGATAACCCGCACAAGCCAAAACATTCTCTCCACGTTTTCACTTTGTCAGTAGTCTAACCGAAGCCGTGTATATTTTAATCATTACTTCTACACTCTTGTATTCCACTTCCCTATTTATCTACTCTATCAGTTCCTCTTAACATCTTGAAAACTTTGATCAAATCACCCCTTAACCTTCTAAATTCCAGAGAATACAACCCTAGTTTGAGTAATCTTTCCCCATAATTTAACTCTTGGGGTCCAGGTATCATTCTGGTAAACCTACACTGCAATCCCTCCAAGGCCAATATACCCTCCCTAAGGTTTGGTGCCCAGAACTGCTCACAGTGCTCCAGGCGTGGTCTAACCAGGGCTTTGTACAGCTAGCGGATTAATATAGGACTTCATAATATAGAAAGGAGAAATAACTTTTTTTTATACATTCCTGGGATGTAGACGTCACTGGCAAGGCTGGCATTTATTGCCCGTCCCTAATTGCCCCTCGAGAAGGTGGTGGTGAGCCGCCTTCTTGAACCGCTGCAGTCCGTGTGGTGAAGGTGCTCCCACAGTGCTGTTAGGGAGGGAGTTCCAGGATTGTGACCCAGCGACGATGAAGGAACGGCCGATATATTTCCAAGTCAGGATGGTGTGTGACTGGGAGGGGAACGTGGAGGTGGTGGTGTTCCCATGCGCCTGCTGCCCTTGTCCTTCTAGGCGGTAGAGGTCGCGGGTTTGGGAGGTGCTGCCGAAGAAGCCTTGGCGAGTTGCTGCAGTGCATCTTGTAGATGGTGCACACTGCAGCCACGGTGCGCCGGTGGTGGAGGGAGTGAATGTTGAAGGTGGTGGGTAGCGTGTCAATCAAGCGGGCTGTTTTGTCCTGGATGGTATCGAGCTTCTTGAGTGTTGTTGGAGCTGCACTCATCCAGCCAAGTGGGGAGTGTTCCATCACACTCCTGACTTGTGCCTTGTAGATGGCGGAAAGGCTTTGGGGAGTCAGGAGGTGAGACACTCGCCGCAGAATACCCAGCCTCTGACCCGCTCTTGTAGCCACAGTGTTTATGTGGCTGGTCCAGTTAAGTTTCTGGTCAATGGTGTTGACCTGCATTTCTGAAACACCTTTCACCACCTCAGGCCATTCACAACCAATGATTCCAGATGGATTCTCAGCAGGGACATCATAATTAGGGAAGGCGAGGGACAGACCTATAATTATCAAAAGGGGAAGCTGGATAAACACATGAGGGAGAAAGGAATAGAAGGATATGGTAATGGGGTGAGATGAAGAGGGGTGGGAGGAGGCAAATTGATACTGGGTCAATTGTTAATTTAAAAGCTGAGATTTATTGCTTTCTGTTAACCAAAGGTATTAAGGGACATTTGGGTAAAGGCGGGTATATGGAGCTAGGTTGCAGATCAACCATGATCTCACTGAATGGCAAAACAGGCTCGAGGGACTTAATGGCCTCCTCCTGTTCCTATGTTGCCTATGAGACAGGTGTGGTACATTTAACCAGCACGGACCAGTTGGGCTGAATGGCCTGTTTCTGTGCTGTACATTCTATGTCATTCTATGTAAAAGTTCTCACTACTGATTGTGGCCTTGTGACCCTGATTGAAATGGCATGTGTGTGAATATTGGCCGAGGTCAGGACCGAGCGCCGATTGGTTGCTGTAGCAACATACAACAACAACTTGTATTTATATAGCGCCTTTAACGGAGTTAAAACATCCCAAGACGCTTCACAGGAATGTTATAAGGCAAAGCAAATACATTTGACTCTGAGCCAGATAAGAAGAAATTAGCGCAGGTGACCAAAAACTTGGTGGGTGTGAAGGAGCCCCTTGAAGGAGGAAAGAAAGGGAGAGAGGTGGAGAGGTTTAGGGAGGGAGTTCCAGAGCTTGGAGCCCAGGCAGCTGAAGGCACGGCCACCGATGGTTGAGTGATTATAATCAGGGATGCTCAAGAGGGCAGAAATTGAGGAGCGCAGACATCCCAGGGTAGCTACAATCAGAAGTCATTGTGCTGTGTGCAAAGCTGATGACGCAATAAGGCACAAATTTAAAAAAACATTGTTGCCAAGGCCAGATTTTTTGCCCATCCCTAGTGGCCTTGAGGCCCTGTCATTCTCATGTGAAATGCAAGTCCTTTCCCTCCCTATCTCTGTAATCTCCTCCAGCCCCACAACCCCCCGAGATCTCTGCGCTCCTCTAATTCTGCCCCCTTGAGCATCCCTGATTATAATCGCTCCACCATCGGTGGCCGTGCCTTCTGTTGCCTGGGCCCCAGGCTCTGGAACTCCCTGCCTAAACCTCTCCGCCTCTCTTTCCTCCTTCAAGACGCTCCTTAAAACCTACCTCTTTGGCCAAGCTTTTGGTCACCTGCGCTGGTTTCTACTCGGTGTCAAATTATTTATCTCATAACACTCCTGTGAAGTTGTTGTTAAAATACAACGCAGAGGCTCAGAATATAATGACCGACAGCAAATACCCATTGAGCTGCCCTCTGTTTTCGCTCTTTTAGCCTGCTGTCTGGATGTTGCTGGCTGTTCCGCTCCCTGTAAATACAAAACACACAGGAAGAGCGATTAACTGAATGAAATACAGGCTTCCGAAATCTTCGTCCAACAGTTCATCAGCTCCAGGCTCCACTGCCAGCCGACCGAACTCCATCCATCACTAACTCCAGCTCCACACCTCTGCCATCTGCACCCTGTCCCGTCGTCACTCATTTATCCTTTTAAGCACCTTGATTCGGTCAACTTTCAACCACCTAAACTCAAGGGAACACAAACCATCATGAATTACACCAAACGTTTTAAGCTCCTGAGGGAAAATATTGCTAATTTCCCCACCCCGTCCCCAAGAATAATCAAGTAATATTCGAAAAAATGTGTTGATTTGTCTTCGTGTCCAATGGAGTATCCAATATTTTCTCTCATAGATATTCCTATTACTGTCAGTACTAGTACATTTATCCAGTTCTTCTTCTGAAGGAGTTAAGAACATAAGAAATAGGAGCAGGAGTCGGGCCATTCGGCCCCTCGAGCCTGCTCTGCCATTCAGTGAGATCATGGCTGATCTTCTACCTCAACTCCACTTTCCTGATTCCCTTGATATTCAAAAATCTATCGACCTCTGTCTTGAATATTCTCAACGACTGAGCCTCCACAGGCCTCTGGGGCAGAGAATTCCAAAGATTCACCACCCTCTGAGTGAAGAAATTTCTCCTCATCTCAGTCCTAAATGGCCGACCCCTTAATTTGAGATTGTGAGCCCTAGTTCTAGGCTCCCTAGCCAGGGGGAAACATCCTCCCTGCATCTACCCTGTCAATCCCGGTAAGATCACCTCTCATTTTTCTAAATTCTGGGGAATATAGACCTAGTCTCCTCAATCTCTCCTCATGGAACAATCCCCCATCTCAGGAATCAGTCTGGTGAACCTTCTTTGCACTCCCTCTAAGACAAATATACCCTTCCTTAGGTAAGGAGACCAAAACTATACACAATACTCTAGGTGTAGTCTCACCAAGGCCCTATATAATTGCTGATTGGAGCGTGGGCAGGTACAGCAGGAGTGGCGAGGTCGGGGCGAAGGAGTGGCGAGAGATTGTAGCGTGACGTGATTGGGCGCCCAGGAGAGACGTGAGTTCAGGGCCCAGAGAGGCGATGGCCCAAGGCAGCACGGGCCAGCCCACACTGCGATATGTGTGCGCACTAGGTCCGTGCAGCAGAGCAGGTCTCCAGTCTTCTTGGTTAACCCTTGCCACTGGACCAAGACCTAGCTCTGTCAAGCCCCGTGTGGTGGCTGGTGTGCAACGGTCACCCCACGTTAAAAAAATCCACGCACAGGCATCTTCCACCCTTCAGGATGTAGTTCGGGATCTGGAATACCTGAAACACCCGTGAACTCATCCTTTTTTAGCATGGAAGCAAGTCATCCTCGTTTCAAGGGACTGCCTATGAGATATAATTGCAATAAGACTTCTTTACTCTTCTACGCCAATCCCTATAACATAACATTTGCTTTCAGTGATTCGTCTACAAGGATCCCCAGGTTCATCTGAATACCAGTTAATTGAACTTGGAGTAGATCTTGCCTTTGTGCAATAATGTAAAAAGAGCGAGAGTGAGTGGGAGCCCATTTTACATCTCTGCCGATTTCTATTTCCACTGACTTCAATCGGGACAGATGGAAAGAGGCTATCGATTTGCTATCGCCCATTTTACACAATCGGGTAAAGTCAAAATCTGCCCCAGAGTGTGATATAACCTTTCTGAGATTCTGCTTCACAGATCGAGTGGTCAGTGGAAAACCTTTGATCTCGTCTCATTTTGAAGCCTCTTCATTTTGTATTCGATCCCAGCGCAGATTTTCCCTCCCATCTGCTCTTCTAAAAGAAAAAAAGGAAGAATGCCCGTCTCCAGCAACTTTCACCACCTCAGGTTGTCTCAAAGCACTTTACAGCCAATGAAATACTTTTGAAGTACAGTCACCATTGTACTGCTGGAAACGGGGCAGCCAATCTCCGCACAGCAAGCTCCCACAAACAGCAATGTGATAATGATCCAGAAAATTTGTTTTTCAGTCATGTTGGTTGAGGGATAAATATTGGCCTCAGGACACCAGGGAGAACTCATCAGCTCTTCTTCAAAATAGTGCCACACCCACCTGAGAGGGTACTATTCACAGTACTACACCGGGAGTGTTGGTCTCCATTTTGTGCTCAAGTCTCGGCAAGGTGGCAGGAGTCAAAATCGCCCCTCGCATCACTTACTCAAACTTCACTTCCTTCTACAAAACTCAACCTTTCAAAACCCTCACATCCGATCGTCTAACTGCTACTTCCTCATTTGTTTTTATCTGCTCTCGCAGTCTGGTTAGCCTTGGTGGTGTTCTGCTCTACGGTCGTTATGTCAGCCGTGGCTCAGAGGGCTGCACACTCTTGCCTCTGAGTCAGAAGGTCGTGGGTTCAAGTCCCACTCCAGAGGCTTGAGCACAAAAATCTAGGTTGACCCTCCCAGTGCAGTGCTGAGGGAGAGCTGCACTGTCTGAGTTTCCATCTGCTCTCTCAGGTGGACGTAAAAGATCCCATGGCGCTATTTCGAAGAAGAGCAGGGGAGTTATCCCTGGGTGTCTTGGCCAATATTTATCCTTCAATCAACATAACAAAGAACAGATTATCTGGTCATAAGAACATAAGAAATAGGAGCAAGAGTAGGCTATTTGGCCCCTCGAGCCTGCTCCGCCATTCAATAAGATCATTGCTGATCTGATCATGGGCTCAGCTCCACTTCCCTGCCCGCTCCCCATAGCCTTTTACTCCCTTATCGCTCAAAGATCTGTCTATCTCCGCCTTAAATATATTCAATGACCCAGCTTCCCCAGCTCTCTGGGGCAGAGAATTCCACAGATTTACAACCCTCTGAGAGAAGAAATTCCTCCTCATCTCAGTTTTAAATGGGCGGCCCCTAATTCTGAGATTATGCCCCCTAGTTTTAGTTTCCCCTATGAGTGGAAATATCCTCTCTGCATCCACCTTGTTGAGCCCCCTCAATATCTTATATGTTTCGATAAGGTCACCTCTTATTCTTTTGAACTCCAATGAGTATAGGCTCAACCTACTCAACCTTTCCTCATAAGTCAACTCCCTCATCTCCGGAATCAACCTAGTGAACCTTCTCTGAACAGCCTACAATGCAAGTATATACTTCCTTAAATACGGAGACCAAAACTGTACGCAGTACTCCAGGTGTGGCCTCACCAATACCCTGTACAGTTGTAGCAGGACGTCTCTGCTTTTATACTCTATCCCCCTTGCAATAAAAGCCAACATTCCATTTGCCTTCCTGATTACTTGCTGTACCTGCATACTAACTTTTTGGGTTTAATGCACAAGACCCTCATTATCACATTGCTGTTTGTGGGAGCTTGCTGTGCACAAATTGGCTGCCGCGTTTCCCACATTACAACAACAACTACACTCCAAAAGTACTTAATTGGCTGTAAAGCGCTTTGGGACGTCTGCTGATCATGAAAGGCGCTATATAAATGCAAGTCTTTCTTTAGGTTTGAGACCTTTCCTTAAATTTGGGACAGAAGGCTGTAAAGGCAATGTCAGGTTAAAATAAGAGTCAAATAATCTTGTTCTCAAGCTTCACAACAAATAGTGTACCAAAGATAATGAAATTCAACATGTTGGACTAGATCTTGCTGCAGGAGGATATCTTTTGGCGTACCCTGTTAGTTAGTCTTTTCCCTTCACCTGCAACTTGCTGGAAGGACAAGCTGATAATGGCGCTGTGAGTGCAGCGAACCCCAGGTGGACAGAGGAAACGTTGCAAGAACACCCTCAAAGCCTCCCTGATAAAGTGCAACATCCCCACTGACACCTGGGAGTCCCTGGCCAAAGACCGCCCTAAGTGGAGGAAGTGCATCCGGGAGGGCGCTGAGCACCTCGAGTCTCGTCGCCGAGAGCATGCAGAAACCAAGCGCAGGCAGCGGAAGGAGTGTGCGGCAAACCAGACTCCCCACCCACCCTTTCCTTCAACCACTGTCTGTCCCACCTGTGACAGAGACTGTAATTCCCGTATTGGACTGTTCAGTCGCCTGAGAACTCACTTTTAGAGTGGAAGCAAGTCTTCCTCGATTTCGAGGGACTGCCTGTGATGATGATGAGTGCAATGGGGCATCTGGGACCTCATGAGCGACGGGACCAACCGTCTATCTCTTTAACCCGTGAGAGTTAAGAACTGAGAAGGAAACAGAGGAACTACAGAGAAGGAGGGTGAATTAAAGGGGTGAATTAGAGTCAAATTAGGTACAGAAAGAGAAATAAAAAAGAAAGATTGGATTAACAGAGAGAAAAAAGAGACAGAAAGGACAAAAAAGCAACTTTTAAATTTGACAATTTGAAAATCTGTAACAACCAAATTGTCTTCGTCAACCCTCTCCGTTACTTTGTCAAAGAACTCAGTCAAGTTAGCGAAACACGAGTTACCGCCTGTGGGAATAAGGCTCCATAGTTTCAATGGTTCCCTTTCTGAGTCTGAGAGACTGTGTCATTGCAGGAATATAAACCTTACGCTGTTAAGTTCCAGCCCTGACTTTCTGCGGCGAGTTTGCTGGGTAATTAAGGCACAGACCCAGCAAAGGTACGAAATGCGCAGGAAGGTTGAGGGCATGCTGCTGTTATCGCGAGCCTAAGCATCATGTGCCAATTCGCAACTCACGGGGTATCTCACCCTCGCCGCAAGTTGTCGGACGTTTAAACACATTAACAATGGCGAGCGCCGTGAAACTCTCTGTTATTCCGGCAGCAAAAATTTGAGCTACTATGAAGAAGTACCTCGATCTTGTCAGCCATGGCTCAGTGGATAGCACACTTGCCTTTGAGTCAGAAAGTTGTGGGTTCAAGTCGTGAGCTCAAAAATCTAGCCTGAGTGCAGTGCTGAGGGAGTGCTGCACTGTCGGAGGTGCCGTCTTTCGGATGAGACATTGAACCGAGGCCCCGTCTGCTCTCACAGGTGGACGTAAAAGATCCCATGGCGCTATTTCGAAAAAGAGCAGGGGAGTTATCCCCGGTGTCCTGGCCAATATTTACCCCTCAATCAACATAACAAAAAAACAGATGAACTGGGTCATTATCACATTGCTGTTTGTGGGAGCTTGCTTGTGCGCAAATTGGCTGCCGCGTTTCCTACATTACAACAGTGACTGCGCTCCAAAAGGTACATCGTTGGCTGTAAAAGCGCTTTGAGACATCTGGTGATTGTGAAAGGCGCTATACAAATGCAAGTCTTTATTTTCTTTTGAGTTGCGATCTTGTATTCAGATAACCACATGCACTTCCTCCTCACAATCTACCTTCTGATTTGAATGCATCGTAGGAAATGTACCCGAGGGACACAGTCAGTGCTCTCTAAAATTACATTGGGGTGAAGTCCAGTATTCGGCACAGAAACAGGCCATTCGGCCCCACAGGTGAATGCCAATGTTTAAGCTACAATGTTACCGTAATCTGATATAACTTAAAGTTCCAGTACCTGAGCAGTGGGGGAACGTGCCTGAATCTCTGTCCTCGCTCTCTCACTATGGTGTTGCATCTGTGACAAAATAGGGAAGCGAGCAGCACACATCCTGTTATTTCACAATCTCTCACACTTACTGCTAAGTTTATTGCATTCCTGGGGCATTGGAACCGGTTCTGGGGGAGGTGGGACCAGTACAAACCGGACGGTCTGCACCTGGGCAGGACCGGAACCAATGTCCTAGGGGGAGTGTTTGCTAGTGCTGTTGGGGAGGATTTAAACTGATATGGCAGGGGGATGGGAACCTATGCAGGGAGACAGAGGGAAACAAAAAGGAGGCAAAAGCAAAAGACAGAAAGGAGATGAGGAAAAGTGGAGGGCAGAGAAACCCAAGGCAAAGAACAAAAAGGGCCACTGTACAGCAAAATTCTAAAAGGACAAAGGGTGTTAAAAGAACAAGCCTGAAGGCTTTGTGTCTTAATGCAAGGAGTATCCGCAATAAAGTGGATGAATTAACTGTGCAAATAGATGTTAACAAATATGATGTGATTGGGATTACGGAGACGTGGCTCCAGGATGAGCAGGGCTGGGAACTCAACATCCAGGGGTATTCAACATTCAGGAAAGATAGAATAAAAGGAAAAGGAGGTGGGGTAGCATTGCTGGTTAAGGAGCAAATTAAGGCAATAGTTCGGAAGGACATTAGCTTGGATGATGTGGAATCTATATGGGTAGAGCTGCAGAATACCAAAGGACAAAAAACGTTAGTGGGAGTTGTGTACAGAGCTCCAAACAGTAGTAGTGATGTTGGGGAGGGCATCAAACATGAAATTAGGGGTGCGTGCAATAAAGGTGCAGCAGTTATAATGGGTGACTTTAATATGCACATAGATTGGGTTAACCAAACTGGAAGCAATACGGTAGAGGAGGATTTCCTGGAGTGCATAGGGATGGTTTTTTAGACCAATATGTCGAGGAACCAACTAGGGGGGAGGCCATCTTAGACTGGGTGTTGTGTAATGAGAGAGGATTAATTAGCAATCTCGTTGTGCGAGGCCCCTTGGGGAAGAGTGACCATAATATGGTGGAATTCTGCATTAGGATGGAGAATGAAATAGTTAATTCAGAGACCATGGTCCAGAACTTAAAGAAGGGTAACTTTGAAGGTATGAGGCGTGAATTGGCTAGGATAGATTGGCGAATGATACTGAAGGGGTTGACTGTGGATGGGCAATGACAGACATTTAGAGACCGCATGGATGAACTACAACATTCCTGTCTGTCGTAAAAATAAAAAAGGGAAGGTGGCTCAACCGTGGCTATCAAGGGAAATCAGGGATAGCATTAAAGCCAAGGAAGTGGCATACAAATTGGCCAGAAATAGCAGCGAACCCGGGGACTGGGAGAAATTTAGAACTCAGCAGAGGAGGACAAAGGGTTTGATTAGGGCAGGGAAAATGGAGTACGAGAAGAAACTTGCAGGGAACATTAAGACGGATTGCAAATGTTTCTATAGATATGTAAAGAGAAAAAGGTTAGTAAAGACAAACGTAGTTCCCCTGCAGTCAGAATCAGGGGAAGTCATAACGGGGAACAAAGAAATGGCGGACCAATTGAACAAGTACTTTGGTTCGGTATTCACTAAGGAGGACACAAACAACCTTCCGGATATAAAAGGGGTCGGAGGGTCTAGTAAGGAGGAGGAACTGAGGGAAATCCTTATTAGTCGGGAAATTGTGTTGGGGAAATTGATGGGATTGAAGGCCGATAAATCCCCAGGGCCTGATGGACTGCATCCCAGAGTACTTAAGGAGGTGGCCTTGGAAATAGTGGATGCATTGACAGTCATTTTCCAACATTCCATTGACTCGGGATCAGTTCCTATGGAGTGGAGGGTAGCCAATGTAACCCCACTTTTTAAAAAAGGAGGGAGAGAGAAAACAGGGAATTACAGACCGGTCAGCCTGACATCGGTAGTGGGTAAAATGATGGAATCAATTATTAAGGATGTCATAGCAGTGCATTTGGAAAGAGGTAATATGATAGGTCCAAGTTAGCATGGATTTGTGAAAGGGAAATCATGCTTGACAAATCTTCTGGAATTTTTTGAGGATGTTTCCAGTAGAGTGGACAAGGGAGAACCAGTTGATGTGGTATATTTGGACTTTCAGAAGGCTTTCGACAAGGTCCCACACAAGAGATTAATGTGCAAAGTTAAAGCACATGGGATTGGGGGTAGTGTGCTGACATGGATTGAGAACTAGTTGTCAGACAGGAAGCAAAGAGTAGGAGTAAATGGGGACTTTTCAGAATGGCAGGCAGTGACTAGTGGGGTACCGCAAGGTTCTGTGCTGGGGCCCCAGCTGTTTACACTGTACATTAATGATTTAGACGAGGGGATTAAATGTAGTATCTCCAAATTTGCGGATGACACTAAGTTGGGTGGCAGTGTGAGCTGCAAGGAGGATTCTATGAGGCTGCAGAGCGACTTGGATAGGTTAGGTGAGTGGGCAAATGCATGGCAGATGAAGTATAATGTGGATAAATGTGAGGTTATCCACTTTGGTGGTAAAAACAGAGAGACAGACTATTATCTGAATGGTGACAGATTAGGAAAAGGGGAGGTGCAAAGAGACCTGGGTGTCATGGTACATCAGTCATTGAAGGTTGGCATGCAGGTACAGCAGGCGGTTAAGAAAGCAAATGGCATGTTGGCCTTCATAGCGAGGGGATTTGAGTACAAGGGCAGGGAGGTGTTGCTACAATTGTACAGGGCCTTGGTGAGGCCACACCTGGAGTATTGTGTACAGTTTTGGTCTCCTAACATGAGGAAGGACATTCTTGCTATTGAGGGAGTGCAGCGAAGGTTCACCAGACTGATTCCCGGGATGGCGGGACTGACCTATCAAGAAAGACTGGATCAACTGGGCTTGTATTCACTGGAGTTCAGAAGAATGAGAGGGGACCTCATAGAAACGTTTAAAATTCTGACGGGGTTAGACAGGTTAGATGCAGGAAGAATGTTCCCAATGTTGGGGAAGTCCAGAACCAGGGGACACAGTCTAAGGATAAGGGGGAAGCCATTTAGGACCGAGATGAGGAGGAATTTCTTCACCCAGAGAGTGGTGAACCTGTGGAATTCTCTACTACAGAAAGTTGTTGAGACCAATTCACTAAATATATTCAAAAAGGAGTTAGATGAAGTCCTTACTACTAGGGGAGTCAAGGGGTATGGTGAGAAAGCAGGAATGGGGTACTGAAGTTGCATGTTCAGCCATGAACTCATTGAATGGCGGTGCAGGCTAGAAGTGCCAAATGGCCTACTCCTGCATCTATTTTCTATGTTTCTATGTTTCTATTCGAGAAGCTCATACTCAGCCTATTTCCTGAGAAATATAGGTTCTCTACTCTACTTTGATTCATAGACCTCAGGAATTACAGGAAGAAATCCGCATAATGTAACGTTTACTTTTTAAACCCAACTTTTAGTTTATTACACAAAAAACAACAAAAAATTACAGAACAAGATGACTTCGAGATTGATCGAAGACATACAATCATCCATCCTGCCAGTTGCTGCTGTTGTCGATTGTAGGCTCGTGGAGCTAGGGCAGAGGAAACGTTACAAGGACACCCTCAAAGCCTCCCTGATAAAGTGTAACATCCCCACTAACACCTGGGAGTCCCTGGCCAAAGACCCGTCCTAAGTGGAGGAAATGCATCCGGGAGGGCGCTGAGCACCTCGAGTCTCGTCACCGAGAGCATGCGGAAATCAAGCGCAGGCAGCGGAGCATGCGACAAACCAGTCCCACCCACCCCTTCCCTCAACGACTGTCTGTCCCACCTGCGACAGGGACTGTGGTTCTCGTATTGGACTGTTCAGCCACCTAAGGACTCATTTTAAGAGTGGAAGCAAGTCTTCCTCGATTCCGAGGGACTGCCTGTGATGATGTTGGGTCCCAGCTGTGTGCTTCTCCGCTTGTCTCGCCTCCTACTTGCGTTTTCTTCTCATTGTCTCTCTTTTCTTGGTCTTCTTTCCGTTGTTCCCCTTCATGGCCGTTCTTCCTTCGACCTGTTGTTCTGCGCCTGTTTTACTTCTGTGAGCTCCTTCATTTATATCCATTTGAGCACACAGGTCTCCTGCTGGGCTGCTTTCAGTTAATGTGTGTCTGGACGAGTTGCGATGGCTGTGATGATGTGTCTGGATCTGTTTGGATGGCCACAATTTGCACCTCGTTCTGTGCACGGAATCGGCAGGGCAAAAGATAACTCCTTATCTTTAGTGCCCTGCTAACCAAAAATGCACGCCTTGTGGGATCCTTTGTGGTCCAGGGTTTTCACAGATTGTAGTCTCTATCGAGAACTGTTTCCCCTCCAGCCAATGAATCTGTGTGCTTCTCTACTCGGATGTGTCAAAACCCTTTGACTCGATGTTTAATCGGGTCTCGCTCCCGACCGCAGAAATTACATTAATCAGTTATGTCACAAGCTTCCCCAGGCTCTTTCTCCAGCCCAACAGTCCCACATGTTTTCATTTAAACCATTTCAGTCCGTGGCCTCTTGCTGTGCCTTGATCACGAAACGTGAATTGGCTAGGATAGACTGGCGAATGATACTTAAAGGGTTCACAGTGGATAGGCAATGGCAGACATTTAAAGATCACATGGATGAACTTCAACAATTGTACATCGCTATCTGACATAAAAATAAATAGGGGAAGGTGTCTTAACCATGGCTAACAAGGGAAATTAGAGATAGTGTTAAATCCAAGGAAGAGGCATATAAATTGGCCAGAAAAAGCAGCAAACCTGAGGACTGGGAGAAATTTAGAAGTCAGCAGAGGAGGATAATGGGTTTAATTAGAGTATGAGAATAAGCTTGCAGGGAATATAAAAACTGACTGCAAAACCTTCCATAGATATGAGAAGAGAAAACGATTAGTGAAGACAAAGGTAGGTCCCTTGCAGTCAGAATCAGGCAAATTTATAATGAGCGACAAAGGAAAACATAAATAACCTTCCAGAAATACTAGGGGAACGAGGGTCTAATGAGCAGGAGGAAGTGAAGGAAATCCTTAGCAGTCAGGAAATTGTGTTAGTAAAATTGATGGGATTGAAGGCCGATAAATCCCCAGCACCTGATAGTCCAGAGTACTTAAGAAAGTGGCCCTAGAAATAGTGGACGCATTGGTGGTCATTTTTCAACATTCTATAGACTCTGGATCAGTTCCTATGGATTGGAGGGTAGCTAATACAACCCCACTTTTTAAAAAAGGAGGGAGAGAGAAAACAGGGAATTATGGACCGGTTAGCCTGACATCGGTAGTGGGAGAAATGTTGGAATCAATTATTAAAGACGTAACTGTTGTGTATCTGTAAAGCATGCACTCCCATGTTCCGCCACCAGGGAGCGCATCCCCTAAAGTCCCAAGTGATCCCAGCATTCTTTGGGAGCACTGTATATAAGCCGGCCCCTAAGGCCTGTTCCTCACTCTGGAGTGTCTTAATAAAGACTGAGGTCACTGTTACTTTAACCTCCCTGTGTGCAGTCTCATCTGTGTTACGGACACAATAACTGGCGACGAGTATACGAATCCAATGCAAAGATGCAGCAAACTGTGGGCATCCTGGAGAAGTTCTCGGAGGGTGAGGACTGGAGAAGTCTATGTCGAATGGCTAGACCAGTACTTTGTAGCCAACGAGCTGGACGGAGAAGAAAGCGCTGCAAAAAGGAGAGCGGTCCTCCTCACAGTCTGCGGGGCTCCGGTGAAACCCACAGATAAGTTGTATGAGGAGCTGTGTACACTGGTTCGGGAGCATCTTAAACCGAGGGAGAGCATGCTGATGGCGAGGTATCGGTTCTACACGTGCCAGCGATCTGAAGGTCAGGAAGTGGCGAGCTAAGTCGCTGAGCTAAGGTGACTTGCAGGACAATGTGAGTTTGATGGCTACCTGGAGCAGATGCTCAGAGACTTTTTTGTACTGGGCATTGGCCATGAGACCATCCTACGAAAACTTTTGACTGTAGAGACACCGACCCTCAGTAAGGCCATTGCAATAGGAAAGGTGCAATAGGATAAGATAGATTATGAAGGTAAACTTGTGCAAAACATAAAAACAGATAGTAAAAGCTTTTACAGATATATAAAACGGAAAAAAGTAAATGTTGGTCCCTTAGAAGATGAGAAGGATTTAATAATGGGAAATGTGGAAATGGCTGAGACCTGAAACAATTATTTTGCTTCGGTCTTCACAGTGGAAGACACAAAAACCATGCCAAAAATTACTGGTCACAGGAATGTGGGAAGGGAGGACCTTGAGATAATCACTATCACTAGGGGGGTAGTGCTGGACAGGCTCAAGATAGACAAGTCCCCTGTTCCTGATGAAATGCATCCCAGGGTATTAAAAGAGATGGCGGAAGTTATAGCAGATGCATTCGTTATAATCTACCAAAATTCTCTGGACTCTGGGGAGGTACCAGTGGATTGAAAAGCAGCTAATGTAACGCCTCTGTTTAAAAAAGGGGGCAGACAAAAGACAGGTAACTATAGGCCGGTTAGTTTAACATCTGTAGTGGGGAAAATGCTTGAAACTATCATTAAGGAAGAAATAGCGGGACATCCAGATAGGAATAGTGCAATCAAGCAGACGCAGCATGAATTCATGAAGGGGAAATCATGTTTAACTAATTTACTGGAATTCTTTGAGGATAGAAACATAGAAACATAGAAAATAGGTGCAGGAGTAGGCCATTCGGCCCTTCTAGCCTGCACCGCCATTCAATGAGTTCATGGCTGAACATTCAACTTCAGTAGAGGACACAGAGAGGCTGCAAAGAGATTTGGATAGGTTAAGCGAATGGGCTAAGGTTTGGCAGATGGAATACAATGTCGGAAAGTGTGAGGTCATCCACCTTGGGAAAAAAAACAGTAAAAGGGAATATTATTTGAATGGGGAGAAATTATAACATGCTGAGGTGCAGAGAGACCTGGGGGTCCTTGTGCATGAATCCCAAAGAGTTAGTTTGCAAGTGCAGCAGGTAATCAGGAAGGCGAATGGAATGTTGGCCTTCATTGCGAGAGCGATGGAGTACAAAAGCAGGGAGGTCCTGCTGCAACTGTATAGGATATTGGTGAGGCCGCACCTGGAGTACTGCGTGCAGTTTTGGTCACCTTACTTAAGGAAGGATATACTGGTTTTGGAGGGGGTACAGAGACGATTCACTAGGCTGATTCCGGAGATGAGGGGGTTACCTTATGATGATAGATTGAGTAGACTGGGTCTTTACTCGTTGGAGTTCAGAAGGATGAGGGGTGATCTTACAGAAACATTTAAAATCATGAAAGGGATAGACAAGATAGAGGCAGAGAGGTTGTTTCCACTGGTCAGGGAGACTAGAACTAGGGGGCACAGCCTCAAAATATGGGGGAGCCAATTTAAAACCGAGTTGAGAAGGAATTTCTTCTCCCAGAGGGTTGTGAATCTGTGGAATTCTCTGCCCAAGGAAGCAGTTGAGGCTAGCTCATTGAATATATTCAAGTCACAGATAGATAGATTTTTAGCCAATAAGGGAATTAAGGGTTATGGGGAGAGGGCGGGTAAGTGGAGCTGAGTCCACGGCCAGATCAGCCATCATCTTATTGAATGGCGGAGCAGGCTCGAGGGGCTAGATGGCCTACTCCTGTTCCTAATTCTTATGTTCTTATGTTCTTATGATAGCACAGGCGTTTATGTCCACCAGTGAATACACCAAACAAATCTCTCAGCGCACAAGTGCTAGCAATGTTCATAAATTAACTGGAACTGTGTTTGCGAGCAGAAATGTACAGGGCAGAAACCACGAGTCTGCAACTGCCAGCAGGCCTCAGGTGACCCAGATGGCTCGGATTCCCCAACAAAGGATGAATGCAAGGCAATTCACACCTTGTTGGCGTTGTGGAGACATCCATTCAACCTATTCATGCCGCTTTAAAGGGTATGTTTGCAAGAGCTGTGGAACAATGGGGCACCTCCAACGAGCTTGCAGACGAGCTGCAAACTCTGCAAAACCTGCTAACCACCACGTGGCAGAGGAAGATCAGTCCATGGTGGATCAAAGCAATTTCGAGCCTCAGAGAGAGGAGGCAGATGCTGAAGTACACGGGGTGCACACATTTTCGACGAAATGTCCACCTATAATGCTAAATGTAAAATTGAATGGCTCACCCGTAGCCATGGAACTGGACACTGGCGCTAGCCAATCCATCATGAGTAAAAAGATGTTTGAGAGACTGTGGTGCAACAAGGCACACAGACCAGTCCTGAGCCCCATCCACACGAAACTGAGAACATACACCAAAGAACTCATCACTGTCCTGGGCAGCGCCATGGTCAAGGTCAACTACGAGGGCACGGTGCACGAACTGCCACTCTGGATTGTCCCGGGCAATGGCCCCACACTGCTTGGAAGGAGCTGGTTGGGCAAAATCCACTGGAACTGGGATGACATCCGAGCACTATCACATGTCGATGAGGCCTCATGTACCCAAGTTCTCAACAAATCTCCTTCCCTTTTTGAGCCAGGCATTGGAAACTTTTCCGGGGTGAAGTTGCGGATCCATTTTGTCCCAGAGTCACGAACCATTCACCACAGGGCGCGAGTGATACCTCACATGATGAGGGAGAGAGTGGAAATCGAGCTGGACAGGCTGCAACGCGAGGGCATCATCTCCCCAGTGGAATTCAGTGAGTGGGCCAGGCCGATTGTTCCAGTACTCAAAAGTGATGGCACGGTCAGGATTTGCGGTGATTATAAAGTAAGTATTAATCATTTCTCGCTACAGGACCAATACCCACTACCTAAGGCAGACGAGCTATTGGCGACGTTGGCAGGAGGCAAGACGTTCACCAAGCTCAACCTGACTTCGGCCTACATGATGCAGGAGCTGGAGGTGTCTTCGAAGGGCTTCACCTGCATCAACACGCACAAGGGACTGTTCATCTACAACAGATGCCCATTTGGAATTCGGTCGGCTGCAGCGATCTTCCAGAGAAACATGGAGAGCATACTGAAATCGGTACGACGCACGGTGGTTTTTCAGGATGAAATATTGGTCACGGGTCGGGACACCGTCGAGCACCTACAAAACCTGGAGGAGGTCCTCCAGCGACTGGATCACGTAGGGCTGCGGCTGAAGAGGTCGAAATGCGTCTTCATGGCAACAAAAGTGGAGTTTTTGGGGAGAAAGATTGCGGCAGATGGCATTCGGCCCACAGACGCCAAGACCACAGAACGTCACGGAGCTGCGGTCGTTCCTGGGACTCCTCAACTATTTTGGTAACGTCCTACCGGGGTTAAGCACCCTCTTAGAGCCCCTACATGTGTTATTGCGTAAAGGTGAGAACTAGGTATGAGGAAAAAAAACAAGTAATTGCTTTTGAGAAAGCCGGAAACATTTTATGCTCCAACAAACTGCTTGTATTGTAAAACCCGTGTAAAAGACTTGTGCGAGCATGTGATGCGTCGTCGTACGGAGTCGGGTATGTATTACAACAAGCTAATGTTGCAGGGAAGTTGCAACCTGTCGCCTATGCCTCCAGGAGCTTGTCTAAGGCCGAGAGGGCCTACAGCATGATTGAGAAAGAGGTATTAGCGTGTGTGTTCGGGGTAAAAAAAATGCATCAGTACCTGTTTGGCTTCAATTTTGAGCTGGAAACCGATCACAAGCCCCTCACATCCCTGTTCGCTGAAAACAAGGGGATAAATACTAATGCCTCAGCCCGCATACAAAGGTGGGCACTCGCGCTATCAGCGGGTAACTATACCATCCGCCACAGGCCAGGCACCGAGAACTGTGCGGATGCTCTCAGTCGGCTACCATTGCCCACCACGGGGGTGGAAATGGCGCAGCCTGCAAACTTGTTGATGGTGGCGCAGCCCGCAGACTTGTTGATGGTCATGGAAGCGTTTGAAAATGATAAACCACCTGTCATGGCCCACCAGATTAGGACTTGGACCAGCCAAGATCCTCTGCTGTCCTGAGTAAAAAAACTGTGTGCTGCATGGGAACTGGGCCAGCATCCCCGTTGAAATGCAAGAGCCAATCAAGCCGTTCCAGCGGCGAAAGGACGAGCTGTCCATTCAGGCAGATTGCCTGATGTGGGGTAACCGTG
The DNA here is from genome assembly GCF_044704955.1 of Pristiophorus japonicus. NCBI lineage: Eukaryota > Metazoa > Chordata > Chondrichthyes > Pristiophoridae > Pristiophorus > Pristiophorus japonicus. The sequence continues at coordinate 125,187,892 of NC_091993.1, forward strand.
TAGTGCTACCCAAAAAGGGCAGGGAGACGTTCATTTCGGATCTCCACAGCACACACCCGGGTATAGTAATGATGAAAGCGATAGCCAGATCCCACTTGTGGTGGCCCGGTATCGACTCTGACTTAGAGTCCTGTATATGGCAATGCAGTGTATGTGCTCAGTTGAGCAACGCGCCCAGAGAGGCACCACTAAGTTTGTGGTCCTGGCCCTCCAGACCATGGTCGAGGATCCATGTCGACTATGCGGGCCCGTTTCTCTGTAAAATGTTCCTGGTGGGGGTGGATGCTTTTTCAAAATGGATTGAATGTGAAATAATGTCGGGAAGCACCGCCACCGCCACCATTGAAAGCCTGAGGGTCATGTTTGCCACCCACGGCCTGCCTGACATACTGGTCAGTGACAACGGACCATGTTTCACCAGTGCCGAATTTAAAGAAATCATGACCCGCAATGGAATCAAACATGTCACCTCGGCCCCGTTTAAACCAGCCTCCAATGGGCAGGCAGAGCGGGCAGTACAAACAATCAAACAGAGCCTTAAATGAGTCACAGAAGGCTCACTCCAAACCCGCCTGTCCCGAGTACTGCTCAGCTACCGCACGAGACCCCACTCGCTCACAGGGATGCCCCCGGCTGAGCTACTCATGAAAAGGACACTTAAAACCAGACTCTCGCTGGCTCACCCCAACCTGTATGATCAGGTAGAGAGCAGGCGGCAGCAACAAAATGTAAATGATGGTCGCGCCACTGTGTCATGGGAAATTGATCTGAATAACCCTGTGTATGTGCTAAACTATGGACATGGTCCCAAGTGGATCTCAGGCATGGTGATAGCTAAAGAAGGGAGTAGGGTGTTTGTAGTCAAACTAGACAATGGACAAATTTGCAGAAAGCACCTGGACCAAACGAGGCTGCGGTTCACAGATTGCCCTGAACAACCCACAGCAGACACCACCTTTTTCGAGCCTACAACACACACCCAAAGGATCAACGACACCACCCTGGACCAGGAAATCAAACTCATCATGCTCAACAGCCCAGCAAGACCAGGCTCACCCAGCAGCCCTGCAGGGCCAACAACATGCCAGCCCAGCGAGGGCACAACCAACACACCAGAACAGACATTTGTACCGAGGCGGTCCACCAGGAAAAGAAAGGCTCCCGACCGCCTCACCTTGTAAATAGTTTTCACTTTGACTTTGGGGGCGGGGGGAGTGATGTTGTGTATCTGTAAAGCATGCACTCCCATGTTCTGCCACCAGGGAGCGCATCCCCTGAAGTCCTAAGGGATCCCAGCATCCCTTGGGAGCATTGTATATAAGCCGGCCCCTAAGGCCTGTTCCTCACTCTGGAGTGTCTTAATAAAGACTGAGGTCACTGTTACTTTAACCTCCCTGTGTGCAGCCTCATCTGTGTTAGGAACAGAAGAGCAATAGCAGCGCATTTGGAAAGCAGTGACAGGATCGGTCCAAGTCAGCATGGATTTATGAAAGGGAAATCATGCTTGACAAATCTTCTCAAATTTTTTGAGAATGTAACTAGTAGAGTGGACAAGGGAGAACCAGTGGATGTTGCGTATTTGGACTTTGAACAGGCTTTTGACAAGGTTCCACACAAGAGGTTAGTGTGCAAAATTAAAGCACATAGTATTGGGGATAATGTATTGACGTGGATAGAGAACTCGTTGGCAGACAGAAAGTGAAGAGTAAGAATAAACGGGTCCTTTTCAGAATGGCAGGCAGTGACTAGTGGGGTACCGCAAGGTTCAGTGCTGGGACCCCAGCTATTTACAATATACATTAATGATTTGGACGAAGGAATTGAGTGTAATATCTCCAAGTTTGCAGTTAACACTAAGCTGGGTGGCAGTGTGAGCTGTGAGGATGATGCTAAGAGGCTGCAGGGTGACTTGGACAGGTTAGGTGAGTGGACAAATGCATGGCAGATGCAGCATAATGTAGATAAATGTGAGGTTATCCACTTTGGTGGCAAAAACAGGAAGGCAGATTATTATCTGAATGGTGACAGATTAGTAAAAGGGAAGATGCAACTAGACCTGGGTGTCATGGTTCATCAGTCATTGAAAGTGGGCATGCAGGTACAGCAGGCGGTGAAGAAGGCAAATGGTATGTTGGCCTTCATAGCGAAGGGATTTGAGTATAGGAGCAGGGAGGTCTTACTGCAGTTGTACAGGGCCTTGGTGAGGCCTCACCTGGAATATTGTGTACAGTTTTGGTCTCCTAATCTGAGGAAGGACATTCTTGCTATTGAGGAAGTGCAGCGAAGGTTCACCAGACTGATTCCCGGGATGGCAGGACTGACATATGAAGAAAGACTGGATCGACTAGGCTTATCTTCACTGGAATTTAGAAGAATGAGAGTGGATCTCATAGAAACATATACAATTCTGACGGGATTGGACAGGTTAGATGCAGCAAGAATGTTCCTGATGTTGGAAAGTCCAGAACCAGGGGTCACAGTCTAAGGATAAGGGGTAAGCCATTTAGGACTGAGATGAGGAGAAACTTCTTCACCCAGAGAATTGTGAACCTGTGGAATTCTCTACCACAGAAAGTTGTTGAGGCCAGTTTATTAGATATATTCAAAAGGGGGTTAGATGTGGCCCTTATGGCTAAAGGGATCAAGGGGTATGGAGAGAAAGCAGGAAAGGGGTACTGAGGTGAATGATCAGCCATGATCTTATTGAATGGTGGTGCAGGCTCGAAGGACGGAATGGCCTACTCCTGCACCTATTTTCTATGTTTCTATGTTACAGAAAGATGTTGATCTCCTGCCTGGTGATGTTCGGACGAATCCTGTGCTAGGGAAGGTTGTGGTTATCAAGATGTACGTTTCCCATTCTCAATTCATCTTTTTAATTCATTCACAGTTTCATTGGCAGACTGGACCGGAGCTGGAATTTGATCCAGCATATTACATAGAATTCGATAGAATTTACAGAGAATTACATGGAATGTACGGCACAGAAACAGGCCATTGGGCCCACCGCTCCGTGCCGGGGTTTATGCTCCACACCAGCCCCCTCCCACCCCTCTCCATCTCACCCCATCACCATATCCTTCTATTCCTTTCTCCTGATGTGTTTATCCAGCTTCTCCTTAAATGCATCGATACTATTCACCTCAACCCCTCCCTGTGGCAGCGAGTTCCACATTCTCACCGCTCTCTGGGTAAAGAAGTTTCTCCTGAATTCCCCATTGGGTTTATTGATGACTATCTTATATTGATGGCCCCTAATTCTGGTCTCGCCCTGAGGGAACACTGCACTGTCGGAGGGGCAGTACTGAGGGAGTGCTGCACTGTCGGAGGGGCAGTACTGAGGGAGCGCTGCACTGTCGGAGGGGTAGTACTGAGGGAGCGCCACACTGTCGGAGGGGTAGTACTGAGGGAGCACCGCACTGTCGGAGGGGCAATACTGAAAGAGCGCCACACTGTCGGAGGGGCAGTACTGAGAGAGCGCCACACTGTCGGAGGGGCAGTACTGAGAGAGCGCCGCACTGTTGGAGGGGCAGTACTGAGAGAGTGCCGCACTGTCGGAGGGACAGTACTGAGGGAGTGTGGCACTGTCGGAGGTGCAATACTGAGGGAGTGTGGCACTGTCGGAGGTGCAATACTGAGGGAGTGTGGCACTGTCGGAGGGGCAGTACTGAGGGAGTGCTGCACTGCTGGAGGGGCAGTACTGAGGGAGCGCTGCTCTGTCGGAGAGGCAGTACTGAGAGAGTGCCCCACTGTCGGAGGGTCAGTACTGAGGGAGTGCTGCACTGTCGGAGGGTCAGTGCTGAGGAAGCGCTGCACTGTCGGAGGGTCAGTACTGAGGGAGTGCTGCACTGTCGGAGGGGCAGTATTGAGGGAGTGCCGCACTGTCGGAGGGGCAGTACTGAGGGAGTGCCGCACTGTCGGAGGGGCAGTACTCAGGGAGCGCCGCACTGTCGGAGGGGCAGTACTGAGGGAGTGCCGCACTGTCGGAGGGGCAGTACTGAGGGAGTGCCGCACTGTCGGAGGGGCAGTACTGAGGGAGTGCCGCACTGTCGGAGGAGCAGTACTGAGGGAGTGCCGCACTGTCGGAGGGGCAGTACTGAGGGAGTGCCGCACTGTCGGAGGAGCAGTACTGAGGGAGCGCCGCACTGTCGGAGGGGCAGTACTGAGAGAGTGCCGCACTGTCGGAGAGGCTGTACTAAGGGAGTGCTGCACTGTCGGAGGGGCAGTACTGAGGGAGTGCCGCACTGTCGGAGAGGCTGTACTGAGGGAGTACTGCACTGTCGGAGGGGCAGTACTGAGGGAGTGCTGCACTGTCGGAGGAGCAGTACTGAGGGAGTGCCGCACTGTCGGAGGGGCAGTACTGAGGGAGTGCCGCACTGTCGGAGGGGCAGTACTGAGGGAGTGCCGCACTGTCGGAGGGGCAGTACTGAGGGAGTGCCGCACTGTCGGAGGGGCAGTACTGAGGGAGTGCCGCACTGTCGGAGGGGCAGTACTGAGGGAGTGCCGCACTGTCGGAGGGGCAATACTGAGGGAGTGCCGCACTGTCGGAGGGGCAGTATTGAGGGAGTGCCGCACTGTCGGAGGGGCAGTACTGAGGGAGTGCCGCACTGTCGGAGGGGCAGTACTGAGGGAGAGCCGCACTGTCGGAGGGGCAGTACTGAGGAAGTGCCGCACTGTCGGAGGGGCAGTACTGAGGGAGTGCCGCACTGTCGGAGGGGCAGTACTGAGGGAGTGCTGCACTGTCGGAGGGGCAGTACTGAGGAAGTGCCGCACTGTCGGAGGGGCAGTACTGAGGGAGTGCCGTACTGTCGGAGGGGCAGTACTGAGGGAGCGCCGCACTGTCGGAGGTGCCATCTTTCGGATGAGACATTAAACCAAAGTCCTATCTACTCTGTCGGGTGAATGTAAAAGATCCCACGGCCAGTATTTCGAAGAAGAGCAGGGGAGTTCTCCCCGGTGTCCTGACTAATATTTATCCTTCAACCAACATCACTAAAACAGATTATCTGGTCATTTATCCCATTGTTGGTTGTGGGATCTTGCTGTGTGCAAATTGGCTGCTGCATCTGCCTATCTGACTGTGACTGCACTTCATCAGTAATTAATTGGTTGTCCTGAGGATGTGAAAGGGGCTATATAAATGCAAGTTCTTTCTTTAATTTTTCTTTATTCGTTCCTGGGAAGTGGGTGTCACTGGCAAGGCCGGCATTTATTGACCATCCCTAATTGCCCCTGGAGAAGGTGGTGGTGAGCCGCCTTCTTGAACCGCTGCAGTCCGTGTGGTGAAGGTGCTCCCACAGTGCTGTTAGGGAGGGAGTTCCAGGATTGTGACCCAGCGACGATGAAGGAACGGCCGATATATTTCCAAGTCGGGATGGTGTGTGACTTGGAGGGGAACGTGGAGGTGGTGGTGTTCCCATGCACCTGCTGCCCTTGTCCTTCTAGATGGTAGAGGCCGTGGGTTTGGGAGGTGCTGCCGAAGAAGCCTTGGCGAGTTGCTGCAGTGCATCTTGTAGATGGTACACACTGCAGCCACGGTGCGCCGGTGGTGGAGGGAGTGAGTGTTGAAGGTGGTGGATGGGGAGCCGATCAAGCCACTAATGGATATTTTTTTTTTACATGTTTTTTTTTCGGGATGTGGGTGACGCTGGCAAGGTTGACATTCATAGAAACATAGAAAATAGGTGCAGGAGTAGGCCATTCGGCCCTTCGAGCCTGCACCACCTATCAATATGATCATGGCTGATCATTCCCTCAGTACTCCTTTCCTGCTTTCTCTCCATACCTCTTGATCCCCTTAGTCGTAAGGGCCACATCTAACTCCCTCTTGAATATATCCAATGAACTGGCATCAACAACTCTCTGCGGCAGGGAATTCCACAGGTTAACAACTCTCTGAGTGAATAAGTTTCTCCTCATCTCAGTCCTAAATGGCCTACCCCTTATCCTGTTCTGGACTTCCCCAACAATGAGAACATTCTTCCCGCATCTAACCTGTCCAGTCCCTTCAGAATCTTATACGCTTCCATGAGATCCCCTCTCATCCTTCTAAACTCCAGTGAATAAAGGCCCAGTTGATCCAGTCTCTCCTCATATGACAGCCAAGCCATCCCTGGAATCAGTCTGGTGAACCTTCGCTGCATCCCTCAAAAGGAAGAACGTCCTTCCTCAGATTAGGAGACCAAAACTGAACACAATATTCCAGGTGAGGCCTCACTAAGGCCCTGTACAACTACAGTAAGACCTCCCTGCTCCTGTATTCAAATCCCCTAGCTATGAAGGCCAACATGCCATTTGCCTTCTTCACCGCCTACTGTACCTTCGTGCCCACTTTCACTGACTGATGAACCATGACACCCAGGTCTCATTGCACCTCCCCCTTTTCTAGTCTGCCGCCATTCAGATAATATTCTGCCTTCGTGTTTTTGCCCCCAAATGGATAACCTCACATTTATCCACATTATACTGCAGCTGCCATGTATTTGCCCACTCACCTAACCTGTCCAAGTCACCCTGCAGCCTCACAGCTCACACCGTCACCCAGTTTAGTGTCATCTGCAAACTTGGAGATATTACACTCAATTCCTTCGTCCAAATCATTAATGTATATTGTAAAGAGCTGGGGTCCCAGCACTGAGCCCTGAGGCACCCCACTAGTCACTGCCTGCCATTCTGAAAAGGACCCGTTTATCCCGACTCTCTGCTTCCTGTCTGCCAACCAGTTCTCTATCCACGCCAGTACATTACCCCCAATACCATGCGCTTTGATTTTACACACCAATCTCTTGTGCGGGACCTTGTCAAAAGCCTTTTGAAAGTCCAAATACACCACATCCACTGGTTCTCCCTTGTCCACTCTACTAATTAAATCCTCAAAAAATTCAAGAAGATTCGTCAAGCATGATTTCCCCTTCATAAATCCATGCTGACTTGGTCCGATCCTGTCACTGCTTTCCAAATGCGCTGCTATTTCATCCCTAATAATTGATTCCAACATTTTCCCCACTACTGATGTCAGACTAACCGGTCTATAATTACCCGCTTTCTCTCTCCCTCCTTTTTTAAAAAGTGGTTTTACATTAGCTACCCTCCAGTCCATAGGAACTGATCCAGAGTCGATAGATTGTTGGAAAATGATCACCAATGCATCCACTATTTCTAGGGCCACTTCCTTAAGTACTCTGGGATGCAGACTATCAGGACCCAGGGATTTATTGGCCTTTAATCCCATCAATCTCCCTAACACAATTTCCCACCTAATAAGGATATCTTTCAGTTCTTCCTTCTCACTAGACCCTCTGTCCCTAGTACATTCATTGCCCATCTCTCATCGCTCGGAGTAGACAGTGGTGGTCCTTTTCCTTGAACTGCTGAAGTATTTCTCGCTGGTCTACTGCTTATGGTTTACAGAGCAGCAGTGATACCTGCCCTCCTATATGCTTCAGAGACATGGACATGAACAGCATGCATCTCAAAGCACTGGAGAAGTACCACCAATGCTGCCTTCGCAAGATCCTGCCAATCCACCTGCTCGATCAGCTCCGTTGGGCGGGCCACATCGTCCGCATGCAAGCGCTCTACTCGGAGCTACAACACGGAAAGCGAGCCCCAGGTGGGCAGAGGAAACGTTTCAAGAACACCCTCAAAGCCTCCTTGATAAAGTGCAACATCCCCACCCACACCTGGGAATCCCTGGCCCAAGAAGGCTCAGAGTGGAGGAGAAGCATCTGGGAAGGCGCTGAGCACATCGAGTAACTTCGCCGGGAGCACGCAGAAGCCAAACGCAAACAGCGGAAGGAGCGCACGGCAACCCAAGCCCCCCCCACCCACCCGTCCCTCCAACCACCATCTGCCCCACCTGTGACAGAGACTGTCGATCCCACATTGGTCTCATCAGTCACCTGAGAACTCATGTTAGTGTGGAAGCAAGTTATCCTCGACTCTGGGGGGCTGCCTAAGAAGAAGGTTTGTACCTGGCGATGCTACACTGTACGTAACATAAGTGTTCTTTGAGAAATAATTGCGCAATGAGCAACAGCCCAACGTTGAACGTGTGTGCAGGGAGTGACTGAGCATTATAGCATCAACGAGAGGTCTCGTATACACAATCTGAGGTGTGTTGGTGAATCGATAGAAAACCTTACAGAAAGACCAGCGTTTGGAGGATTGAGTGCAGTTTTGGGCTCCACACCAAAGGAGGGATGTTGAAGTAATAGATTCGCTAAGGTGCTTCCTGGGATGAGGAAATACAAATATGAAGAAAGACGTGAAAAATTGCAGTTGTGTTCATTAGAATAGAGGAAATTGCGCGGTGGTTAGCTAATGGGATGGGACAGGGTCGATAGATACTGATAGGTCCTTACTACACAGTATAAATGCACACGAGGTCCATGCTTGAGAGAAGGTCAGTCTGTGACCTGTCCTTTATTCCTTAGCACTCAAGTGATGAAGGTGGGTGGAGCTCCCCCTTTTATACCTGAAGGACCAGGTTAGGAGTGTCTCCCACCTAGTGGTCATTGTTCTCACAGTGTACAACTTAGGTCAGGTTATACATGGGTTACAATGCTGGTTGAATACATGACAGATACAGACTGTTTCTGGTCATTGAGGTCTAAGATGGCGGGACATAGATCATGGAGATGCAGCACAGGATGCCATTCGGCCCATCGTTCCTGTGCCGGCTCTGTGAAAGAGCAGTCAGCTTAGTCTACCAGAAGATTAAATGTAAGAGATTTCGCTCGGTGAGGCGGAGAATCATTTTTACACAGGCGGTTAAGAGGCTGTTGAATGCATCACTGGAGTTAATGGTTGTAGCAGTGACTATGTAACATTTAATCAGTTAGATAAATGCATGAAGCAAAGTGGGATAAAAGGATGTGGGAATAGGGCAGGCACATGGGACTTTAGACAGAGCTTTACTCTGTATCTAACCCATGCTGTACCTGCCCTGGGAGTGTGTGATGGGGCAGTGTAGAGGGAGCTTTACTCTGTATCTAACCCCCTGTACCTGCCCTGGGAGTGTTTGATGGGACAGTGTAGAGGGAGCTTTACTCTGTATCTAACCACGTGCTGTACCTGCCCTGGGAGTGTGTGATGGGACAATGTAGAGGTAGCTTTACTCTGTATCTAACCCCCTGTACCTGCCCTGGGAGTGTTTGATGGGACAGTGTAGAGGGAGCTTTAATCTGTATCTAACCCCGTGCTGTACCTGCCCTGGGAGTGTTTGATGGGACAGTGTAGAGGGAGCTTTACTCTGTATCTAACCCGTGCTGTACCTGCCTTGGGAGTGTTTGATGGGACAGTGTAGAGGGAGCTTTACTCTGTATCTAACCCCGTGCTGTACCTGCCCTGGGAGTGTTTGATGGGACAGTGTAGAGGGAGCTTTACTCTGTATCTAACCCCGTGCTGTACCTGCCCTGGGAGTGTTGGATGGGACAGTGTAGAGGGAGTAAGGGGAGGAGAGGGAGAGTGAGTGAGAAGGAGAGGAGAGAGAGTGAGAAGAGGAGGAGAGGGAGAGTGAGAAGGGGAGGAGAGGGAGAGTGAGAAGGGGAGGAGAGGGAGAGTGAGAAGGGGAGGAGAGGGAGAATCAGAAGAGGAGGAGAGGGAGAGTGAGAAGGGGAGGAGAGAGAGTGAGAAGGGAGGCGAGGTACAAATGGATGCAGTACCATGGTGTACCTGCTGGCGGTGTTGTTGAACCACGGTAAGTTAGTGCACTCAGGAGCGCCACCAGCCGCAGCATCGTGGTACTGCAGGCCAACAACGCGGTCATTCCTGCGGTGGCCGCGAGAGGGAGCCTTGTGGTGTCCAGGCAGGAATATCCAAACGACAATGGGCCTTACCTGCTCATCATGGAGCCCTGTGGCTCGCAGGAACACGTGCAACCCAGCACTCACTTCAAGGAGCTCAAGAAATGAAACATTCAGCTATTGGAAAACTGCATTTAAAAAATAAAACTTGCATCAGCATTTCCTTTTCCTTAATAGACCTTGGAGATGATTTTTGTTCCCGGTTTTGGGATTGAGAACAACAACAACTTGTACTTCTATAGCACCTTGAAGGTAATGGCCCTAAAATTCCGGCCTCGCCGGGTCCGTACGGAATACGCACGCACCGGGTGAGGCCTTGCAAAAGCCGGTTCTCGGGGCGCGATGCACATGCGCCAAAAGCCGGCTTTTCCGATCTGTCAAGAATTCTCCGCACAGATCCTCCGTCTCCCCGGGAGAGGGACATCCGCGCGGGACAGATCGGGCTATGTGCGCAACTCGCGCCCAGCGAATGTCCTTCAAACTTTTACGCCCGGTAAAGGCAGGCACATAGCTTACTTTTACCAGCATAAGAGTTTTAAAACATATAAAAATAAAACTTAAATACACATTTCTATATTAAAAACACTGTCCACTCAGATAAGTTTATTTTAAACACTATTAGAACACATTAAAAAAAATCCCCAAAATATATATTTTTTTCTAAAACATTTAATTCATTTTAAATATGTGTGGGTTTTTTTTTAATTTATTATGCTGTGTTTGGGTGTTTTAGGAGGTTACTCTCATTGATAGTAATGGGAACTCGGAAAATCGGAGTTCCCATTGCTATCAATGAAAATACTGCACTGTGATTGGTGGTCCAGGCCCACGTGACTCCAGCTCCTCCGTCCATATCTGGAAGATGTGGGCGCTCTGTGGGGAGAGAAGGCGTCCGACTGGGATCCAAGGCGCCTCCGGGGCCACCAGGTACATTCGTAGAGACATTTTCTGTCGGAGGCGTTCGTCTGAAGAAAGCCCCCGACCGGAATTTCATGGCCAATAAAACGCCACGTGGCGCTTCACAGCAGTGTTATAAGACAAAGCAAATGAATATGACACCGAGCCACGTCAGTATAAATTAGGACAGATGACCAAAAGCTTGGTCAAAGAGGTCGGTTTTAAGGAGCGTCTTAAAGGAGGAGAGGTGGAGAGGTTTAGGGAGGGAGTTCCAGAGCTTGGGGCCCAGGCAACAGAAGGCACGGCCACCGATGGTTGAGCGATTATAGTCAGGGATGCTCAGGAGGGCAGAATTAGAGGAGCGCAGACATCTCGGGGGGTTGTGGGGCTGTAGGGGATTACAGAGATAGGGAGGGGCGAGACCATGGAGGGATTTGTAAACAAGGATGAGAATTTTGAAATCGAGGCGTTGCTTAACTGATTAACATTTCTAAATCTCTGGCATTAAACTGACAGCAAGACCAAATCTTTTAAAACAATTTGGAATAAGTTTATTAAGCACACACACATGCACGTAGCCTATCGGACAAACACCAATCGACTGGTATCCTACAGACTCTACTTCATTACAAGAGGGAAGTTTCCTGCTTTGCCGTGTGGCCCGAAAAGAGAAAAGGGGGAGAGTAAGCTTTGCACTTGCCTTTTTATTTTCATATCATCATCACAGGCAGTCCCTCAGAATCGAGGAAGACTTGCTTCCATCTAAAAGTGAGTTCTCAGGTGACTGAACGGTCCAATACGGGAATTACAGTCTCTGTCACAGGTGGGACAGACAGTGGTTGAGGGAAAGGGTGGGTGGGGAGTCTGGTTTGCCGCACGCTCCTTCCGCTGCCTGCGCTTGTTTTCTGCATGCTCTCGGCGACGAGACTCGCGGTGCTCAGCGCCCTCCCGGATGCACTTCCTCCACTTAGGGCGGTCTTTAGCCAGGGACTCCAAGTGTCGGTGGGGATGTTGCATTTTATCAAGGAGGCTTTAAGGGTGTCCCTGTAGCGTTTCCTCTGCCCAACTGGGGCTCGCATGCCGTGTAGGAGTTCAGAGTAGAGTGCTTGCTTTGGGAGTCTTGTGTCAGGCATGCGAACAATGTGGCCCGCCCAACGGAGCTGGTCGAGTGTGGTCAGTACTTCAATGCTGGGGATAGAAACATAGAAACATAGAAAAATAGGTGCAGAAGTAGGCCATTCGGCCCTTCGAGCCTGCACCGCCATTCAATGAGATCATGGCTGATCATTCCCTCAGTACCCCTTTCCTGCTTTCTCTCCATAACCCTTGATCCCCTTAGCCGTAAGGGCCATATTTAATTCCCTCTTGAATATATCCAATGAACTGGCATCAACAACTCTCTGCGGCAGGGAATTCCACAGGTTAACAACTCTCTGAGTGAAGAAGTTTCTCCTCATCTCAGTGCTAAATGGCGTACCCCTTATCCTAAGACTATGTCCCCTGGTTCTGGACTTCCCCAACATTGGGAACATTCTTCCCGCATCTCACCTGTCCAATCCCATCAGAATCTTATATGTTTCTATGCGATCCCCTCTCATCCTTCTAAACTCCAGTGAATAAAGGCCCAATTGATCCAGTCTCTCCTCATATGACAGTCCGGCCATCCCTGGAATCAGTCTGGTGAACCTTCGCTGCAATCCCTCAATAGCAAGAACGTCCTTCCACAGATTAGGAGACCAAAACTGTACACAATATTCCAGGTGAGGCCTCACTAAGGCCCTGTACAACTGCAGTAAGACCTCCCTGCTCTTATTTTCTATGTTTCTATACTCAAATCCCCTAGCTATGAAGGCCAAGATACCATTTGCTTTCTTCACCGCCTGCTTTACCTGCATGCCCACTTTCACTGACTGATGTACCATGACACCCAGGTCTCGTTGCACCTCCCCTTTTCCTAATCAGCCGCCATTCAGATAATATTCTGCCTTCATGTTTTTGCCCCCAAAATGGATAACCTCACATTTATCCACATTATACTGCATCTGCCATGCATTTGCCCACTCACCTAACCTGTCCAAGTCACCCTGTAGCCTCTTAGCGTCCTCCTCACAGTTCATACCGCCACCCTGTTTAGTGTCATCCGCAAACGTGGAGATATTACACTCAATTCCTTCATCTAAATCGTTAATGTATATTGTAAAGAGCTGAGGTCCCAGCACTGAGCCCTGCGGCACTCCACTAGTCACTGTCTACCATTCTGAAAAGGACCCGTTTATCCCGACTCTCTGCTGCCTGTCTGCCAACCAGTTCTCTATCCACATCAGTACATTACCCCCAATACCATGCGCTTTGATTTTGCACACCAATCTCTTGTGCGGGACCTTGTCAAAAGCCTTTTGAAAGTCCAAATACACCACCATCCACTGTTTCTCCCTTATCCACTCTACTAGTTACAGCCTCAAAAAATTCCAGAAGATTCGTCAAGCATGATTTCCCCTTCATAAATCCATACTGACTTGGACCGATCCTGTCACTGCTTTCCAAATGCGCTTCTATTTCATCCTTAATGATTGATTCCAACATTTTCCCCACTACTGATGTCAGGCTAACCGGTCTATAATTACCCGTTTTCTCTCTCCCTCCTTTTTATAAAAGTGGGGTTACATTAGCTACCCTCCAGTCCACAGGAACTGATCCAGAGTCGATAGACTGTTGGAAAATGATCACCAATGCATCCACTATTTCTAGGGCAACTTCCTTAAGTACTCTGGGATGCAGACTATCAGGCCCCGGGGATTTATCGGCCTTCAATCCAATCAATTTCCCTACACAATTTCCCGCCTAATAAGGATATCCTTCAGTTCCTCCTTCTCACTAGACCCACTGTCCCCTAATACATTCGGAAGATTATTTGTGTCTTCCTTCGTGAAGACAGAACCGATGTATTTGTTCAATTGGTCCGCCATTTCTTTGTTCCCCATTATAAATTCACCTGAACCCGACTGCAAGGGACCTACGTTTGTCTTCACTAATCTTTTTCTCTTCACATATTTATAGAAGCCATTGCAGTCAGTTTTTATGTTCCCTGCAAGCTTCCTCTCATACTCTATTTTCCCCCTCTTAATTAAACCCTTAGTCCTCCTCTGTTGAATTCTAAATTTCTCCCAGTCCTCAGGTTTGCTGCTTTTTCTGGCCAATTTATATGCCTCTTCCTTGGCTTTACCACTATCCTAATTTCCCTTGTTAGTCATGGTTGAGCCTACTTTCCCATTTTATTTTTAATCCAGACAGGGATGTACAATTACTGAAGTTCACCCATGTGATCTTGAAATGTTTGCCATTGCTTATCCACCGTCGACCCTTTAAGTAGCCTTTGCCAGTCTATTCTAGCCAATTGACGCCTCATACCGTCGAAGTTACCTTTCCTTAAGTTCAAGACCCTAGTTTCCGAATTAACTGTATCACTCTCCATCTTAATAAAGAATTCTACCATATTATGGTCACTCTTCCCCAAGGGGCCTCGCACAACAAGATTGCTAATTAGTCCCTTCTCATTACACATCACCCAGTCTAGGATGGCCAGCTCTCTAGTTGGTTCCTCGACATATGGGTCTAGAAAACCATCCCTAATACACTCTAGGAAATCCTCCTCCACCGCATTGCTACCAGTTTGGTTAGCCCAATTAATATGTAGATTAAAGTCTCCCATGATAACTGCTGTACCTTTATTGCACACATCCCTTATTTCTTGTTTGATGCTGTCCCCAACCTCACTACTACTGTTTGCTGGTCTGTACACAACTCCCACTAGCGTTTTCTTGCCCTTTGGAATTCTGCAACTCCACCCATACCGATTCCACATCATCCAGGCTAATGTCCCTCCTTACTAATTTCCTCTTTAACAAGCAACACCACCCGCCTCCTTTTCCTCTCTGCCTATTGTTCCTAAATGTTGACTACCCCTGGATGTTGAGTTCCCAGCCTTGGTCACCCTGGAGCCAAGGATGTTGGCCTGGTCGAGGACGCTAACGTTGATGCATCTCGCAGGGGATTTGCAGGATCTTGCAGCGACATCATTGGTGGTATTTCACCAGCGATTTGAGGTGTCTACTGTATATGGTCCACATCTCTGAGCCATACAGGAGGGCGGGTATTACTACAGCCCTGTAGACCATGAGCTTGGTGCCAGATTTGAGGGCCTGATCTTTGAACACTCTCTTCTTCAGGCGGCCGAAGGCTGAGCTGGCCCACTGGAGGCGGTGTTAGACCTCATTGTCAATGTCTGCCCTTGCTAATAAGGTCCATTGTCTCTCAACATAAATTGGTAAAGCCCCAGGATTGGGTCTTGGTTCCAGGGCAGTTCTTTATTGGCTTTCCTCACATGTGACTGTCTGGAGGAATTGGAGCCGTTCCTTGATTAGATTAATTGTTTTCCAATTCACACTTTTTGGCTTCAAAGGGTATCAAAGCCATGCGTCTTTTGTTCCTTAAGCTCCGCCCACCCAGAGAAGACTTGATCCATTTTGTATTCTTGTGTTCCTCTGTCTCTGTAAAATCTGCACTTTCGACATTTATACATACACACTAAATCAATATTATCATTAATATACACTTTTATTCTTGCAACCGGGAGCCAATGTAGGTCAGTGAGCACAGGGGTGATGGGTGAGTATCTCATTGCTTTTTGTGGGAGCTTGCTGTGCGCAAATTGGCTGGCACTTTTCATACAGCAGCGACGACAACTTATTGGCTGTAAAGCGTTTTGGGACGTCCTGAGATGGAGAGAGACGCTGTATGAATACAATTTCTATCTTTCTTTCTTTTCGATATTTCTATCTTTTTAATCTTTCTTTCCAAAAAGAGCATTGCAAGAAAGTGATTTTGCCCCTTTAAGTGGAGCTGTTTACTGTTGCGAGTTGGCTGGAGTTGGGGATATTGGCTGCGCTGCTGTTTTTCTATGAACTTCCATGGGTACATAAGTGAAGAAACTTTGGGTTGTTGACCTTCAGGCACTTACAAGAGGATTGAGGGTCTTCCAAGATCTTCTACAACAGTCGCAGCGATGCCTCGTTCAGGTCACATGTTGACCAACTGGTGGAACAAGCCGTCAGGAAAATCTATTCATTCCGAGTCGATTGATACCTTTGAAAAGGAACTGGATCAATACCTGTCAAAGGAAAGTTATTGGAGAGTAATGGGGATATTGATCGATCTCTTTGATTCATATGGGAGTTAGGAAGAAAGCACAGTTCTTGGAACAGATTTTTTAAATAATTATCCCCAATTAATAGGCATACAGTAGATCTTGCCAGCCAAAAAAAAAGGTAAAAATCCGTTGTACCAGATCTCCACCCATCCAATTTTCTGGCAGGGGGTTTTACTGATGCCAGAAAGCACCCATTGGTTTTCATTATATTTTATTAAATTTAGATGTCCAATTTGTTAAAAATTAATTCACGGGATGTGGATGTCACTGGCAAGGCCGGCATTTATTGCCCATCCCTAATTGCCCTGGAGGAGATGGTGGTGGGCCGCCATTTCAGAAGACAGTTAAGAGTCAACCACATTGCTGTGGGTCTGGAGTCACATATAGGCCCAGACTGGGTAAGGGCGGCAGATTTCCTTCCCTAAAGGGCATTAGTGAACCAGATAGGTTTTTACGACAATCCGGTAGTTTCATGGTCACCATTACTGACACTGGCTTTTTATCCCAGATTTATTTAATTAACTCAATTAAAATTAACCAGCTGCCGTGGGGGGATTTGAACGCTCGTCTCCGGATCATGAGTCCAGGCCTCGGGATTCCTGGTCCTGTAACATAACCTCCTCCTCACCATCATCATGATAGGCAGTCCCTTGGAATCGAGGAAGACTTACTTCCATTCCTAAAGTGAGTTCTTTGGTGGCTGAACAGTCCAATTCGGGAGCCACAGACCCTGTCACAAGTGGGACAGATAATCGTCAGGGGAAGGGTTGGGTGGGACTGATTTGCCGCACGCTCTTTCCGTTGTCTGTCCCTCAGTACTATCCCTCCGACAGTGCAGTGCTCCCTCAGTACTGCCCCCTGACAGTGCTGTGCTCCCTCAGTACTGCCCCACTGACAGAGCAGCACTCCCTCAGTACTGCCCTGACGACAGAGCAGCGCTCCCTCAGTACTGCCCCTCCGACAGAGCAGCACACCCTCAGTACTGCCCCTCCAACAGAGCAGCGCTCCCTCAGTACTGCCCTGACGACAGAGCAGCGCTCCCTCAGTACTGCCCCTCCGACAGAGCAGCGCTCCCTCAGTACTGCCCCACTGACAGAGCAGCACTCCCTCAGTACTACCCTGACGACAGAGCAGTGCTCCCTCAGTACTGCCCCTCCGACAGAGCAGCACACCCTCAGTACTGCCCCTCCAACAGAGCAGCACTCCCTCAGTACTGCCCTGACGACAGAGCAGCGCTCCCTCAGTACTGCCCCTCCGACAGAGCAGCACACCCTCAGTACTGCCCCTCCAACAGAGCAGCGCACCCTCAGTACTGCCCCACTGACAGAGCAGCACTCCCTCAGTACTGCCCCTCCGACAGAGCAGCACTCCCTCAGTACTGCTCCTCCGACAGAGCAGCACACCCTCAGTACTGCCCCTCCGACAGAGCGGCACTCCCTCAGTACTGCCCCTCCAACAGAGCAGCGCTCTCTCAGTACTGCACTGGGAATGTCGGCGTTAATTTCTGTGCTTAAGTCTCTGGAGTGGGACTTAAACCCACAACCTTCTGACTCAAAGGCGAGGGCGCTAACCATGGAGCCACGGTTAGAGTAGGAGCACAATTCGGACCTAGCAACCACTACATAGTTAGGTTCAATGTGAAAATAGATAATAGAGTTAAAAAATGTGTGATGGGCTGTAACAAGATAAAAGGGCTCAAATTAACTGGGCAAAAAAGTTAGCAAACTGATCGACAGATGGGAAATTTTCAAAATATTCGATGGATATAGGACAAAATAATTATGTTTCTACCTGATAAAAAAGGTGTATCAGAGTTGCGTAAACAAATAGAGATTAAAACCAAATTGAAACTTAAGTTGGGAGGAACAGGATAAAATTAGAGCTAACGAGATAAAATAAATCATGAGGAATATTGAAGGTGTGGTGGGGAGGTGGGAAGTAGATTAGAATTGCATTGAACGTACAACACAGAAACAGGCCATTCTGTCAGAAGGTTGTGGGTTCAAGTCCCACCCCAGGGACTTGAGTAGATAAATCTAGGCTGACACTCCACTCCCAGTGCAGTGCTGAGGGAGCGTCACACTGTTGGAGGTGCCACCTTTCGGATGAGACGATAAACCGAGGCCCCGTCTGCTCTCTCAGGTGGACGTAAAAGATTCCATGCCACTATTTCGAAGAAGAGCAGGGGAGTTATCCCCGATGTCCTGGAGCCAATATTTATCCCTCAATCAACATAACAAAAACAAATTATCAAGTCATGATCACATTGCTGTTTGTGGGAGCTTGCTGTGCGCATGTTGGCTGCCGCGTTTCCCACTTTATAACAGTGGCTACACTCCAAAAAGTACTTAATTGGCCGTAAAGCATGTTGAGACGTCTGGGGGTCGTGAAAGGCGCTATATAAATGCAAGTCTTTCTTTCTTTCAACCGCTCCGTGCCGGTGTTTATGCTCCACACGAGCCTCCTCCCACCCCTCTTCATCTCATCCCAGCAGCATATCCTTCTGGTCCTTTCTCCCTCATGTGTTTATCCAGCTTCCCCTTAAATGCCTCTATGCCACTCGCCTTGACCAGTCCCTGTGGCAGCGAGTTCCACATCTCTGAGTGGAGAAGTTCCTCCTGAATTCCCCACATAAAGTAGTGTCTTCCCAACACTGAACTCCTTTTATTTTGCCTTTCTTGCTTTCACAAGTCACACAGTACCTGGGAAAAAAATGGACACATATTTCATAGAAACATAGAAACATAGAAAATTCGGCCCTTCGAGCCTGCACCGCCATTCAATAAGATCATGGCTGATCATGAAACTTCAGTACCCCATTCCTGCTTTCTCTCCATATCCTTTGATCCCTTTAGCCATAAGGGCCACATCTAACTCCCTTTTGAATATCCAACGAATTGGCCTCAACTACTTTCTGTGGTAGAGAATTCCACAGGTTCACCACTCTCTGGGTGAAGAAGTTTCTCCTCATCTCGGTCCTAAATGGCTTACCCCTTATCCTTAGCCTGTGACCCCTGGTTCTGGACTTCCCCAACATCGGGAACATTCTTCCTGCATCTAACCTGTCCAATCCCGTCAGAATTGTTTCTGTTTCTATGCGATCCCCTCTCATTCTTCTAAATTCCAGTGAATAGAAGCCTATAACCTTTGTCCCCGGTGTCAGCTGGTTTGGATTACAGCTGTGTTTGAAATATGGGGCTTGCCAAGAGGCTTGTCATAACAAGTACCTGGGCCTTTGAAACCTTGTTGTGTTATAGTGCGCATCCTAGGGATGCGGAATATTTTAGGACAGGAGAGGGCACTTCAACCCAATGTGCCTGTGTTGAGTTTAGGCCCCGGCCGGGGGCTAGATTTTACACAGCCCCATTTTCCTGATATCTTCACTGAACCTTCTGCATTCTTGTCAAAGACCTTTTTTCAACCTTGTAATCAGCTAAGCATGAAAAAAAAAGTTTCCTCTGTTTTCCCCCCTTTATATATCTACCGCTTATCCTGACATCATCGTCTCTTGTGTTCGATTTATCGACTCCAGATATAATCTGACTGTCATTTTCCACAGAGTCACCATGACCCCAATCTCTCGACATAAACTACAATTTGCTTCCTTTTTTTTAACCTGCTCATCCACTTTTAAAAACAACAACAGCTTGTATTTATATAGCGCCTTTAGCATAGTGAAATGTCCCAAGGCGTTTCACAGGAGTGTTATAAGACAAAACAAATAAATTTGACACCGAGCCACATAAAAAGAAATTACAGCAGGTGACCAAGGAGCGTCGTGATGGAGGAGAGAAAGGTCGAGAGGCGGAGAGGTTTAGGGAGGGAGTTCCAGAGCTTGGGGCCCAGGGAGCTGAATGCACGGTCACCAATGGTTGAGTGATTACAGTCAGGGATGTTCAGGAGGCCAGAATTAGAGGAGCGCAGACATCTCGGGGGGGTTGTGGGGCTGGAGGAGATTACAGAGATAGGGAGGGGCGAGGCCATGGAGGGACTTGAAAACCAGGATGAGAATTTTGAAATCGAGGCATTGCTTAACCGGGAGCCGATGTAGGTCAGCGAGCACAGGGGGTGATGGGTGAGCGGGACTTGGTGCGAGTTAGGACATGGGCTGCCAAGTTTTGGATCACCTCAAGTTTACGTCGGGTAGAATGTAGGAATGCATTGGAGTAGTCAAGTCTAGAGAAACTTCAGGAGAAACTTCTTTGCCCAGAGAGTGGTGAAAATGCCGAACTCGCTGCCACAGGGAGGGATTGAAGCGAATAGTATCAATGCATTTAAAGGGAAGCTGGATGAGGGGAAAGGAATAGAAGGATATGGTGATGGGGTGAGATGAAGAGGGGTGGGAGGGGGCTGGTGTGGAGCATAAACCCCGGCACGGAGCGGTGGGGCTGAATGGTCTGTTTCTGTGCCGTAAATAGTTTGCAATACTTTGTAAAATACTTCATTGCCTGTAAAGCACTTTGGGACATCCTGAAGTTGGGGAAGGCGCTATATAAATGCAAGTTCTTTTGTCTTTTAAGTCCTTCCTTTTTACCCAAGACACATCACGTCTCCAATAGCATTTAGTCACCTGTCCGAGTCCATATATCAATAACAGACCAGATCATTCGTTACAGAAGCATTAGAACTAAATTGCTAACTAGTTAGTTAAGGTTTCCATATCTCTCAATATTAATCAACAATCAAAATGTTTTAATTGAATGTTCTTCGTCTCCTAATCATATTCCTTCCCACAACCGAACAACAGTGGAGGTTCCCCAGTCTCTCGGTCCTCCCTTCTTCCGACAATCTACAGGCTTTTAAAAGCCAATCGTAGAGTCACCTCACCACACTTGGAGAGTGCACGATTCTAGCCTCCAGATGATGGGAACGTTATTGAGGCACCGGGGAAGGTGAAAAGCATTACGTGGTGTAGAATGTGGGAGGCGTATTTACATCATCATCACAGGCAGTCCCTTGGAATCGAGGAAGACTTGCTTCCACTCTAAAAGTGAGTTCTCAGGTGACTGAACCGTCCAACACGGGAATTACAGTCTCTGTCACAGGTGGGACAGACAGTGGTTACATATTTACTCATTTATATTGCGCCCTCCCACCCCTCTCCATCTTACCCCATCACCATATCCTTCTATTCCTTTCTCCCTCGTGTGTTTATCCAGCTTTGCCTTTAGTTATAATGCTTCTGTACAGAATGATCTGGTCTGTTATTGATGTATGGACTTGGACAGGGGATTGATTGCTATTGGAGGCTTGATGTGTCTTGGGTAAGAAAGGAAAGACTTAAAAGAAGAACTTGCATTTATATAGCGCCTTTCACAACTTCAGGACGTCCCAAAGTACTTTACAGGCAATGAAGAACTTTTACAAAGTATTGCAAACTATTTACAGCACAGAAACAGACCATTCAGCCCCACCGCTCTGTGCCGGTGTTTATGCTCCACACCAGCCCCCTCCCACCCCTCTCCATCTCACCCCATCACCATATCCTTCTATTCCTTTCTCCTTCATGTGTTTATCCAGCTTCCCCTTAAATGCATCGATACTATTCGCCTCAACCTCTCCCTGTGGCAGTGAGTTCCACATTCTCACCGCTCTCTGGGTAAAGAAGTTCCTCCTGAATTGTTGTACCTCCTGAAGTATCGACTGAATTTATTAGTGACTATCTTATATTTCTGACCCCTAGTTTTGGTCTCCCTGTACATTTTCTCTACGTCTAGCCTGTAAAAACACTTTCATAATTGTAAAAGCTCCATCAGGTCACTCCTCAGTGGGGAGTAAGGAATTTGAGGGGTTTGAACGGCCTTTTTGAGTCAGCTCAGGGCAAGGCTGATGAATCGAGCAGTTCAGTGTGGGTCGCCCACCCTCATCTGTACTAATTGTTGGCCGTAGTTCAGTAGGAAGCGCTCTCGCCGGCAAACCAGAAGGTCCCACGCCCGAGACCTGAGTGCACAATCTCGGCTGATGTTCCAGTGAGGGACTGCGGGAGTGCTGCGCTCTCAAAAGTTCCGTCTTTCAGATGAGACATTGAACTGAGATTTAAGAGTGAAACTCATCAGTGATCATAAAACACGCAGTAAAGAAAATACGTTAATTCGCAGCATGAAAGTCAGCTTTCACTAATGAAGTTCTAAATAAAAATATTGAGCAAATAAATTAATAAACTCAGCTTTTTTTGGTCTTCAGAAACGTTTATTCCTTTAGTAAATGTTATTCTGAATTCAGTGAACATTCACATAGTAAGTTCAGAGTTGTAATTTATAACTTTTTACAAGAGGAATCTCAGAAGAATATCACAATCCCGTTTGGAAAAGGTTATTTAAGCTACCATGTGAAGGCACAACAGTAATATAGCACAACAACATTTTGCATTTATATAGCGTAGCAAAACATCACAAGGTGTTATCAGAAAAAATTGACACCGAGACACATAAGAAAGAAAGACTTGCATTTATATAGCGCCTTTCACGCTCACCGGACATCCCAAAGCGCTTTACAGCCAATGAAGTACTTTTTGAAGTGTGGTCACTGTTGTAATGTAGGAAACGTGGCAGCCAATTTGCGCACAGCATGCTCCCACAAACAGCAATGTGATAATGACCAGATAATCTGTTTTAGCAATGTTGATTGAGGGATAAATATTGGCCGGGACACCGGGGATAACTCTCCTGCTCGTCTTCGAAATAATGTCGTGGGATCTTTTACGTCCACCTGAGAGAGCAGACGGGGCCTCGGTTTAATGTCTCATCCGAAAGTCGTCACCTCTGACAGTGCGGCGTTCCCATAGCAGTGTACTGGAGTGTCAGCCTAGATTTTTGTGCTCTAGTCTCTGGAGTGGCACATATTAGGACAAGTGACCAAAAGCTTGGTCAATAAGAACATAAGAAATAGGAGCAGGAGTAGGCCATGTGACCCCTCGAGCCTGCTCCGCCATTTAATCCGATCATGGACTCAGGTCCACTTCCCTGCCCGCTCCCCATAACCCCTTATTCCCTTATCAGCTAAGAAACTATCTCTGTCTCAAATTTATTCAATGACCCAGCTTCCACAGCTGGGGTAGGTTTTAAGGAGGGTCTTAAAGGAAGAGAAGTGCCTGGCTCCAGTTGACCCTGCAAGCCAGTGCCCCCAATGGGTAGATTGATCCAGCAACTGGAAGCTTACCATTTTCAGCTGGTGAACTTCAGCAGTATTCCTTCGCACACGCAGAGGCTCCTAAGCCTTGGCTCCACCAAGCTGTGCCGAGACTCTTCGGCTGTAGGTAAGTGGGGCATATCCCCGTGGCGAGAGAGTGCGGTCTCTGTATTGGGCACAGTTAGCCTACAGGTATAGATAGCTTGGTGCGGTAGCTGCTTGACCATGACCAGTGGGCTTCAGCCCATGTCAGTCACCTGCTTAACCAAAAATCCTCCACTCACAACAACAACAACAACAACAACTTGCATTTATCATTGCAAAGATGTTAATCCATTAACACACACACAATGGCAACCACATTTTGCCTTTATATAGTGCCTTTAAAGTAGTAAAGCATCGCAAAGCGCTTAACCAACGCCTAATCAAACAAAATTTGATACTGAGCCATTAAAGAAAGAAAAGAATGACTTGGATTTATATAGCGCCTTTCACGACCACTGGATGTCTCAAAGCGCTTTACAGCCAATGAAGTACTTTTGGAGTGTAGTCACTATTGTAATGTGGGAGCCAATGTGCGCACAGCAAGCTCCTGTGCACAGCAAGCTCCCACACACAGCAATGTGATAATGACCTTGCTGCTCTCAACATCGAGGCATTGGCTACGCTCAATCAGCTCCGATGGACAGGCCACCTTGTCCGCATGCATGATTCTCGACTCCCGAAACAAGCGCTCTAGTCCGAGCTACATCATGGCAGGCGAGCCCCAGGTGGGGGGGGAGAGAAAACGTTTCAAGGACACCCTCAAAGGCGCCTTGATAAAATGCAACATCCCCACTGACTCTAGGGAATCCCTGGCCCAAGACTGCTCAAAGTGGAGGAGGAGCATTCGAGAAGGCGCTGAACATCTCGAGTCTCTTTGCCGGGAGTACGCGGAGACCAAGCGCAAGCAGCGGAAGGAGCGCACGACAACCCAAGCCCCCCACCCACCCGTCCCTCCAACCACCGTCTGCCCCACCTGTTCTCATCAGTCACCTGAGAACTCATATTAGTGTGGAAGCAAGTCATCCTCAACTCCGAGGGACTGCCTACGAAGAAGAAGGATAATGACCAGATAATCTGTTTTTGTGATGTTGATTGAGGGATAAATATTGGCCGGGATACCGGGGAGAACTCCCCTGCTCTTCTTCGAAATAGTGCCACGGGATCTTTTACTTCCACCTGAGAGAGCAGACGGAGCCTGGGTTCAATGTCTCATCTGAAAAACAGTACCTCATAAGTGTCAGCCTAGATTTATGTGCTCAAGTCCCTGGAGTGGGACTTGAATCCGCAACCTTCTGACTCAGAGGTGAGAGTGGTCTTCACGAGATATTAGATCAGGTTTGATCAAAAGGTAGGTTTTAACGACTGTTTTAAAGGAGGAGAGGCAGAGAGGCGGGGAGGTTTATGGAGGGAATTCCAGAGCTTAACGAAGATTTGACTCTTCTCTACCACATCCCCGTCTCCCCGACCCGCCACCTCTCCCAGCGCCTAAAGGCCGGGGTACATGTACAAATTGGAAGCTTGAGTTTCCATTGGATGTCATCTCACCCAATCCATCGCAGGACTTGTTCCAACTGACTGTCCTCGCAAAATAATGGCTCCGAAATTCCGTTTTGGCCTTCCCGCGGGCATTTTAGAGAAAAAGTACGCACCCGCCTTAAGCTTTTCGACTTTTCGATGCTGAGGCCTTTCCTGACTGCCAGTCACAGCACGTGCTCGTCGGGACTTGCGCAGGCCTGGAGCTGGAATCACATGGCTCTGGGCAGCCAATCAGGTAAAGTATCATAGTAATAGGAGTTCTGAAAGGTCCTAAACTCCTATTACATTGATTGAGAAACAGCCCCAAACACCCAAAACACTAACAAAAAATAGAAAATATATACTACATTCATTTAAATTAAAGTTATAATGTCTTAAAAAAATATCTATTTTCCGGATTTTTTTTAAAAGTTTTTTAAAATCAACCTACCATTGTGGGGAGGGTTTTTAATGATAAAATATGTTTTAATAACTTTATTTTTATATGTTTTTGTGTTTTTTGTGTTTTGTGTAAAAGTAGGCTAATCAGGCGCAAGATTTTTGAGGACATTTTTATGCATAAATATCGGAAATTTGTACGTACAAATGTCCTTGCTCCCGATCTGCGAAAATCTGTCAAGCCAGAAACGTGACAGATCGGAAAAGCCGGTTTTCAGTGCATGCGCATTGCGCGCCAAAAACCGGCTTTTCCGAAGCCTTCCCGGGTCCGGACACACTCTGTACAGACCCGGGGAGGCCAGAATTTCAGGGCCATTATAAATTTCAGCGGAAAATTCAGCACAAGTTTTCACTGAGGATAAACATTCTTTTTAGAAGATGTAAAAGAAAAAGTTGAAAGAGACTCGACGACCTTGATGATGAAGAAGAGTCTAATGTGTTTAAGCTGTGGTATCTCTGTTATCATTGCACCTAAAGTAGCTGCAGCTTTGAAACCTGTGAGTGTCATTGTGACTACACATGCTCGCTCAGTTCGAGGCCTGAATCAAAGAGCTGTTATGACCATTTGTCAATGGCTAATTATAGATTCTATCTTGTAATTGAGATCGTTGTTGCTGCCTGTTGTGTTGGTGGTGTTCACAGAACTCTCTAACTCAATCCAACAGGTGTTGGTTTTGACAGTAGGCTGGATGTGAGGAGAAACGGCTTAATTTAACCATAGGATCAGACTCTTGCATCAAAGAGCCTTGCCGTCTGAATCCTGCTCTGTCCCCAGGAGTGCCTCACAGTAGTACTGGACTACCGTTTAATCAGAAGGGATTGATAGAATGAAAGACTTGTTTTTAACATAGCACCTTTCACAACCACCTAGACATCTCAAAGCACTTTACTGTCAATGAAATACAGGTTAAACCTCCCTTCACCAGAACCCTCGGGACCTGGCCTGTTCTGGATAAGGGATTTTTCCGGACGAGGGGTGGCCATGTTAAATTGGATGGTACAGGTACTGAGCAAGGGGATATGGGGGCTGCCTGGCTTGGGGCTGGGAGTGCAGCAGAGAGAACATGGGAGGGGGCGGGGGGGTGGGGGGAGGCGGTGGATCGTGGGGTCAGGCCAGCGATTGCAGGAGTCGGCAGCAAGGAAGGTCTTCAATTTGTTCATTCGGCCAGGAATGGTTCACGATGAGGGGTCATTCCGGATAAGGGAGTTCTGGATCAGGGAGGTTCAATCTGTACTTTTGGAGTGTAGTCACTGTTGTAATGTGGGAAATGCAGCAGACAACTTTGCACACAGCAAGCTCCCACAAACAGCAATGTGATAAATGACAAGATAAAATGTTTTTGTGATGTTGATTGAGGGATAAATATTGGCCCCAGGACTATTGCTCTTCTGGATCTTTTAAGTCCATCTGAGAGAGCAGACGGGGCCTTAGTTTAACGTCTCATCCAAAAGACAGCACCGCGCTCCCTCAGCACTGCACTGGGAGCATCAGCCTAGCTTTTTGTGCTCAAGTCCCTGGAGTGGGACTTGAACCCACAACCTTCTGACTCAGAGGCGAGAGTGCTGCCCACTGAGCCACAGCCGACATTGAGAGACAGCCAGGCTCTCAGAGATGAAATGGTTGCTGACTCTCACATACGGGAAATGGTAGTTATAATGTTTTGATGAGTTTATTTCATTTCAAAAGAAGTTAGAATCATAGAATTATAGATTCTACAGCACAGAAGGAGGCCTTTCGGTCTGTCGTGTCTGTGCCGGCTCTTTGAAAGAGCGAAGTCCTTTGGCTTTGTATTTGTTTTGGTTTCTTTTGCAGTACTTCCCAACACTACATATAATTGGTGAAGGGGCTTGTAATGTATTTGCTTCATGGGTTCTTTGCTTAAGAATTCATAGCAACACATTCTTATTAAGAACTAGTTGGTTTATTCGCAAAGGTTTAACAGTCACAGGACACATTGCCAGTTCATCCACTAGGCTCACAACCACCTACCTCATCGTGGATCCCCTGAACCCAACTGGCTGGGGTTTTATTGAGTCTTGTGAACATCACGTGACTGGCTAAGCCATTCCCAATTGAACAGTTCAACCAACCTGTGAGCATATGCACAGGTGCATAAATTACTGTGTCATTTCTTTGTCTCCATAACCCAAATAGTTGTACCAGCTTTGCCTTGGTTGACCTTGAAAGTGAAGGAGTCGAGGACAAATAGTAGACGTCATCAACCAAGTACAATATGAACATTGCACAAAGTGGGCACCAATATAGAGCTGCAGGGAGAGCAAAGAGCAGACGCTCAGTCTAGCACTGTACTGATTCACAGTCCCTATCACACCAGTATCCCGTACTGTTACAAACCCATGTACCCTAGATACAGCAGTGACGAGGGGGTCAGTGTGATATTGAAGGGGATTTGACTATTCCAATGCTCTCCTGGCCAGCCTCCCACCTTCAATCCACCATTAGTTTGAGCTCTCTGCTGCCCATATCCTAACTCGCACCAAGTCCCATTCACCCATCTCCCCCTGTGTTCGTTGACCTACATTGGCTCCCGGTTCGACAATGTCTCGATCTTAAAATTCTCATCCTTGTTTTCAAGTCCCTCCATGGCCTTGCCCCTCCCTACCTCTGCAACCTCCCCCAGCCCCTCAACCCCTCCACGATCTCTTCGCTCCTTCAATTATGGCCTCTTGTGCTGTCCCATTGTAATCGCTCCACTATTGCCGACCGTGCCTTCAGCTACCTAGACTCAAAGCTCTGGAACTCCCTCCCTAAACCTCTCTGCCTCTCCATCTCTCTCTTCCTTTAAGACATTCCCTAAAACCTACTTCTTTGATGAAGTTTTTGGTCACCTGCCCTGTTATCTCCTTATGTGTCTCGGTGGCAAGCAATGTTTGATAACGTTCCTGTTAAGCGCGTTGGGACACTTTACTACATTAAAGGTGCTATACGTTGTTGTAACTCTCGGGGTCACTGTGTGTGTGTTGAAGGAGATGACATTTCTGATGCCTGGATTACTTCTTTGAAATTTCAAATTTCAGACTGCTCAAAATTGTCCATTGTTGAACAAGGTATTTGAGGCAACATGAGGGTGAAGGGTAGCACTGGTGGCAATCAGGTATTCACAAGCCTTCCTCAATAGTCATAACGTCATTGAACCCCTTCAACATTACAACCCTCTGAGACATCCCCATCGACCTGTTATAAAAACAGGTATAGGCTGGAAATACTCAGCAGGTCAGGCAGCATCTGTGGAGAGAGAAACAAGAATTAGGGGACATTGTACTACGCAAATCCAGCAAAGAACAACTAAAAAAATAATAAAGAGAGGGAAGATAGATTATGAAAGTAAACTAGCAAGAAATATAAAAACAGACAGTAAGAGTTTCTACAGGTACATAAAAAGGAAAAGAGTAGCTAAAGTAAATGTTGGTCCCTTAGAGGATGAGACTGGGGAATTAATAATGGGGAACAGGGAAATGGCAGAGATGTTGAACAAATATTTTGTATCGGTCTTCACTGATACTAAAGACACTAAAAACATTCCAATAATGGATAATCAAGGAGCTATAGGGAGGGAGGAACTTAATACAATCACTATCACTAAAGAAAAAAGTACTTGATAAAATAATGGGGCTAAAGGTGGACAAGTCCCCTAGACCTGATGGCTTACATCCTAGGGTCTTAAGAGAAGTGGCTGCAGAGATAGTGAATGCATTGGTTGTAATCTATCAAAATTCCCTGGATTCTGGGGAGCTCCCAGTGGATTGGAAAACCGCAAGTTTAAAGCCCCTATTTAAAAAAGGAGGAAGACAGAAAGCAGGAAACTATAGACCAGTTAGCCTAACATCTGTTGTTGGGAAAATGCTGGAGTCCAGTATTAAGGAAGCAGTAGCAAGATATTTGGAAAAGCATATTTCAGTCAAGCAGAGTCAGCATGAAAGGGAAATCATGTTTGACAAATTTGCTGGAGTCCTTTGAGGATGTAATGTGCAGAGTGGATAAGGGGGAACCAGTGGATGTGGTGTATTTGGATTTCCAGAAGGCATTCGATAAGGTGCCACATAAAAGATTACTGCATAAATAAAAGTTCACGGGGTTGGAAGTAATATATTAGCATGGATAGAGGATTGGCTAACTAACAGAGAACAGAGAGTCGGGTTAAATGGGTAATTTTATGGTTGGCAAACAGTAACTAGTGGGGTGCCACAGGGATCGGTGCTGGGGCCTCAACTATTTACAATCTATATTAATGACTTGGATGAAGGGACCGAGTGTAATGTAGCCAAGTTTGCTGATGATACAACAATGGGTGGGAAAGCAAGTTGTGGGGAGGACACAAAAAATCTGCAAAGGGATATAGACAGGCTAAGTGAGTGGGCAAAAATTAGGTAGATGGAGTATAATGTGGGAAAATGTGAGGTTATCCACTTTGGCAGTAAAAATAAAAAAGCAAATTATAATTTAAATGGAGATAATTTACAAAATACTGCAGTACAGAGGGACCTGGGGGTCCTTGTTCATGAAACACAAAAAGTTAGTATGCAGGTACAGCAAGTAATCAGGAAGGCAAATGGAATGTTGACCTTTATTGCAAGGGGGATAGAGTATAAAAGCAGAGAAGTCCTGCTACAACTGTACAGGGTATTGGTGAGACCACACGTGCAGTACTACGTGCAGTTTTGGTCTCCGTATTTAAGGAAGGATATACTTGCATTGGAGGCTGTTCAGAGAAGGTTCACGAGGTTGATTCCTGAGATGAAGGATTTTACTTATGAAGAAAGATTGGGCCTGTACTCATTGGAGTTTAGAAGAATGAGAGGTGATCTTATCGAAACATATTGGCCCAGAAGTCGCAGCATCCCCGAGTCCGTATGGAGTGTCTACGGACCCAGGAAGGCATCGGAAAAGCCTGTTTTCAGCGCACAACGCGCATGGCTGAAAACCAGCTTTTCCGATCCGTCAAGTTGCTGGCTTCACAGCTCAGGAGCAAGGACATTTGCACGGGCAAGATTGCAGGATTTACCCATATCTTGCCCAGCAAATGTCCTCAAAACTAATGCGCCTGAGAGAAGCAGGCGCATAGCCTACTTTTACAGGCGTAAGAGTTTTAAAATACACAAAAACATTTTAAAATAAAGTTATCAAAACACATTTTATTGTTAAAAACCCTCCCCACTACAGTAAGTTTATTTTAAAGCATAATTTAAAAAAACTTTTTTAAAATCGGGAAAATATATATATTTTAAATATATTAATAACTTTAATTTAAATTAATAAAAATATGTTGTGCATTTTTCTATCTTTTATTAGTGTTTTGGGGCTGTTTCTCATTCATAGTAATAGGAGTTTCAGACTTACGAAAGGAAGGACGTTCTTGCTATTGAGGGAGTGCAGCGAAGATTCACCAGACTGATTCCCGGGATGGTGGGACTGACATATCAAGAAAGACTGGATCAACTGGGCTTGTATTCACTGGAGTTCAGAAGAGTGAGAGGGGACCTCATAGAAACGTTTAAAATTCTGACAGGTTTGGACAGGTTGGATGCAGGAAGAATGTTCCCGATGTTGGGGAAGTCCAGAACCAGGGGTCACAGTCTAAGGATAAGGGGTAAGCCATTTAGGACCGAGATGAGGAGAAACTTCTTCACCCAGAGAGTGGTGAACCTGTGGAATTCTCTACCACAGAAAGTAGTTGAGGCCAATTCACTAAATATATTCAAAAGGGAGTTAGATGAAGTCCTTACTACTCGGGGGATCAAGGGGTATGGCGAGAAAGCAGGAAGGGGGTACTGAAGTTTCATGTTCAGCCATGAACTCATTGAATGGCGGTGCAGGCTAGAAGGGCTTAATGGCCTACTCCTGCACCTATTTTCTATGTTTCTATGTTTCTATGTTTCCTATTACTATGAATGAGAATATATTGCGCCTGATTGGCTGCCCAGAGCCATGTGACTCCAGCTCCAGGCCTGCACATGTCGTGACGTGCACGTGCTGCAACGCGCAGTCAGGAGAGGCCTCAGGACCGGTATCTCGCGTGGGCGTAGCAGGAACAGGTCGGCGCGCATCTTTTTTCTAAAATCTATTCGAACGCCCGTGGGAAGGAGAAACCGGGATTTCTGGACCATAAGATAATGAGGGGGTTCGACAAGGTAGATGCAGAGAGGATGTTTCCACTCGTGGGAAATTCTAGAACTAGGGGGCATAGTTTCAGAATAAGGGGTCGCCCATTTAAAACTGAGGTGAGGAGGAATTTCTTCTCTCAGAGGGTTGTGAATCTTTGGAATTCTCTGCCCCAGAGAGCTGTGGAGGCTGGGTCATTGAATATATTTAAGGCGGAGATAGACAGACTTTTGAGCGATAAGGGAGTAAAGGGTTATGGGGAGTGGGCGGGGAAGTGGAGTTGAGCCCAAGATCAGATCAGCCATGATCTTATTGAATGGCGGAGCAGGCTGGAGGGGTCGAATGGTCGACTCCTGCTCCTGTTTCTTATGTTCTTAACGTTTCAGGTCGATGAAGTTCTCAGAATCAGAAGACGTTCAAGATGCAATCGTTAATAAGCAAGTACAGAGTGACGGTAAAAGGGTGTGTGGGGAGGGGGAGGGAGGACAGAATGAAAGGGAAGGTCTGTGATAGGGTGAAATTTACAGTACGGAAAAAGACCATTTCGGCCCATCATGTCCATTGCCCCGCATGTCTACAGGACCTCCTCGTTCTAGTGCGGACCCTCACCCAGGCATTACGCCAAAATGAACTCACTTTGGGCAGTAGTCTTTCCAGAGGTGGAAGTTACAAGTACAGAGAGCTTCTAGTTTGCAATTGTTCTTAAGTTTAATTTATTTGTGTGATTGATAGAAGCGAACAGATGAGAGGGCTCAACGCAGGTTCGAGGCACAGCACCCCGTCTTTCATTCAGGGACTTTACAGCCTTCCGACTTCAACATTGAGTTCAACAACTTTAGATCATAACCACCACTCAAATTTTCTCGGACAGCAGCTGTTGCTGAAGATTCGGCGATTCCTATTTCCACCTGCTCTAGACCCACCTTTCGTTTCTTTGCTTAGAGTCGGCTGTGACTCTGAGTCAGAAGGTTGTGGGTTCAAATCCCATTCCGGGGACTTGAACACACAGATCTAGGCTGACACTCTGGTGGAGCGCTGCACTGTCGAAGGTGTTGTCTTTCGGATGAGACGTTAAACCGAGGTCCCGTCTGCCCTCTCGGGTGGACATAAAAGATCCTATAGCACTATTTCGAAGGAGAGCAGGGGAGTTATTCACGGTGCCCTGGGGCCAATATTTATTCCCTCAATCAACAACACAGCTTATCGGGTCATTATCACATTGCTGTTTGTGGGAGCTTGCTGTGCGCAAATTGGCTGCTGCGTTTCCCACATTACAACAGTGACTACACTCCAAAAGTACTTCATTGGCTGTAAAGCGCATTGGGACGCCTGGTGTTCGTGAAAGGCGCTATATAAATGCAAGTCTTTCTTTCTTTACTTGCCCCATTACCCTTCCCCTTTGTCTCGCACCATCATCCCTTTTGTCTCTCTAATCTCTCCTGCCTTCCACCCGATCACAGACCTTCCCTTTTGTTCTGTCCTCTCCTCCCCAACCTTCCCCCGCCCCCCCCACCGCCCCTTCTACTGTGACTCTGTACTTGTTTATAAACTATTGCATCTCTAACATCTTCCAGTTCTGATAGAACATCAGCGACCAGAAACGTTAACTCATGTCCCTCTCTCCAGAGATGCTGCCTGTTTTTATAACAGGTCAGTGGGGTTGTCTCAGAGGCTCAATGTTGAAAGGGTTGAATGACTTTATGACTATTGAGGAAGGCTTGTGAATAGCGCTTTGAACAGTAAGATTTGTTACAACCTATGGCGCATTTCAACATGTCTTTAATTCTTTAGAAGTTTTCCAATTTGTTCCAGTTCTTCAGTATGTTGTCGGAGTTCCTTTGTTGCTATAGAGTTATTTCCTGCTAGTTTCTGCGATCAATGTAAAGGATTTTTGCTTCACAAGAAATGGTCTATATTTCATAAACTTGCATAGATTATTAACACCAGCTGGCATTTTAATAATAGATCATGCCCCATTTTATTGCTGCACAAAACCATAAAATGATACAGCACAGACGAAGACCTTTTGGCCCATCGTGTCTGTGCCGGCTCTGTGACAGAGCGATCCGATCAGTCCCACTCTCCCCGTTCTTTCCCCACAGCCCTGAAAATATTTCATTTTCAAGTATTTATCCAATTCCCTTTTGAAAGTTACTATTGAATCTGCTCCCACCGCCCTTTCAGGCAGCGCGTTCCCGATCACAACAACTCGCTGCGTAAAAATAATTCTCTTCCACTCCCTCTCTGGTTCATTTCTGTGTCTCCTGATTACTCACCCTCCTGCCACTCAAAACAGTTTCTATCAGGTTCTATCAAGTGTACCAGCTTAACTTCAATACTAGTTGGTAAATCACAGATGGTAACTATTAAGTTTACCAGCATAACCCCAATAGAAGTTGGTCAATTATAGACAGTAATGATCAGATATACCATCCAGTGCTAGTTGATAAATCAATCATTTATGTACCTATTTATAAAATATAATTGGCCAAATTTTGGGCTGATTGAGATTGATAGATTTTTATTACCCAGGATATCAAGGAATATGGGCCAACGGTGGGTATATGGAGTTACGTCACAGATCAGCTATGAACTCGTTGAATTACGGAACAGGTTCGAGCGGTTCAATGGTCACATTACTGTTTGTGGGAGTTTGGCTGCTGCATTTCCTACATGACACCAGTGATGACACATCAGAAAATACTTCATTGGCTGCAAAGTGCTTTGGGACTCCCAGTGGTTGTGAAAGGCGCTATATAAATGCAAGTCTTTCTTTTTATTTTACTCCTGTCACTATGTTCCTGTGATACAAATTACCCTTTTTAGTTGGAGGATCTCTTTCCTGGGACATTTGGTGAAAGTTCCACCAAGGCCACAATCCGAGTGGAGTCCTCACGGCACGGAGCATCACCCCTGGGTGGCATCGCACTCGCGGGTATCACCGCGACAGGTAAGTGTCATGAACGAAATTAACCGCAGCTGGACATGCATTCTAAAACACATCTGCGATCATTCAACAAGAACAACTTGTATTCATGTAGCATCTTTACAGTTGTGAAACATCCCAAGGCGCTTCACAGGAGTATTATGAGACAATAAAAGTGACACTGAGCCGCACAAGGAGAAATTAGGGCAGGTGATCAAAAGCTTGGTCAAAGAGGTAAGTTTTAAGGAGCGTCTTGAAGGAGGAGAGAGAGGTAGAGAGGTGGAGAGGTTTAGGGAGTTCCAGAGCTTTGGGCCCAAGCAACAGAAGGCACGGCCACCAATGGTTGAGTGATTATATGCTCAAGAGGGCAGAATTGGAGGAGCGCAGACATCTCGGGGGCGGGGGGGGGGGTTGTGGGGCTGGAGGAGATTACAGAGATAGGGAGGGGCGAGGCCATGGAGGGATTTGAAAACAGCTATTAAAATTTTGAAATCGAGGCGTTGCTTAACCGGGAGCCAATGGAGGTCAGCGAACACAGGGGGTGATGGGTGAGCGGGACTCGGTGTAAGTTAGGACACGGGGCAGTGAGCACAGTGGGTGATGGGTGAGCGGGACTTGGTGCGAGTTAGGACACGGGGCAGCGAGCACAGGGGGTGATGGGTGAGCGGGACTCGGTGTGAGTTAGGACACGGGGCAGTGAGCACAGGGGGTGATGGGTGAGTGGGACTCGGTGCGAGTTAGGACACGGGGCAGTGAGTACAGGGGGTGATGGATGAGCGGGACTCGGTGCGAGTTAGGACACGGGGCAGTGAGCACAGGGGGTGATGGGTGAGCGGGACTCGGTGCGAGTTAGGACACGGGGCAGTGAGCACAGTGGGTGATGAGTGAGCGGGACTCGGTGCGAGTTAGGACACGGGGCAGTGAGCACAGTGGGTGATGAGTGAGCGGGACTCGGTGCGAGTTAGGACACGGGGCAGTGAGCACAGGGGGTGATGAGTGAGCGGGACTCGGTGTAAGTTAGGACACGGGGCAGCGAGCACAGGGGGTGATGGGTGAGCGGGACTCGGTGCGAGTTAGGACACGGGGCAGTGAGCACAGTGGGTGATGAGTGAGCGGGACTCGGTGCGAGTTAGGACACGGGGCAGTGAGCACAGTGGGTGATGAGTGAGCGGGACTCGGTGCGAGTTAGGACACGGGGCAGTGAGCACAGGGGGTGATGAGTGAGCGGGACTCGGTGTAAGTTAGGACACGGGGCAGCGAGCACAGGGGGTGATGGGTGAGCGGGACTCGGTGCGAGTTAGGACACGGGGCAGCTGAGTTTTGGATCACCTGTAGTTTACGTAGGGTAGAATGTGGGAGGCCGGCCAGGAGTGCGTTGCAATAGTCAATTCTATCTCTGTAATTACTCGCTCCAGCCGGGAGGGCACGTAAGATTGTTACAACCTTGTTCAGCAGAGAATTAAATGGCTATTTAATATTTTTGACATGCAGTTGGTGTTTCTCTTGATTGTTTTATTCTGGGGCAATGAGAAGATGCTTAGAAACCTTTAGTCAACTCCGAAAAATAATATTTACAATTCAGCTGATCAAAAACCTGCTGGAAAACTCTTCTAGAATATTCTGACAACAATTTTGACAAAAATATTTCTGAATCTCCCCAGTGCTCCCTACTTTTATTGCAGTGTGTCAGGGTAAATTCTGATGAGTGACTGAACTTCTCATTCAAAAATAAAATTGATTCCAATCTGCTCATTTTGAAAGACCGATGCTATCTAGCCTATCTCGCATTGGGCTCCCAATGCATCACTTGGTCCCTTTGCGTGTCAGCTTGGTTTATCTGTAAGTCGGAAGGTTGTGGTTCAAACCTCACTCCAGGAATTGAGGTCATGATCTCGGCTGAGACGGTTGTACTGCCGGAGGTGTCGTCTTTTGGATGAGACATTAAATTGATCAGGTGGATGTCCAAGATCCCTTGGCGCTACTCAATAAGGAGCAAGAGAGTTCTCCCCGGGGTCCTGGCTAACTTTTATCTCTCATCCAACACCATGAAAATCGCTGTTTGTGGGCTGACCTTGTAGGGAGTCAAGGGTTATGGGGAACAGGCAGGGAAGTGGAGCTGAGCCCAAGATCAGATCAGCCATGATCTTATTGAATGGCGGAGCAGGCTCGAGGGAACGAATGGCCAACTCCTGCTCCTATTTCTTATGTTCTTATGTTGTCTGTGAATAACTTGGCTGCCATAGTTACCTACATTACAACAGCGACTATATTTCAAACAGGAACTAATTGGTTTCAAAGCACTTTGGGACTTCCTCATGAAGATTCTATACAAATGCAAATTATTTCTTCCTCTCTTTCTATGTCCGCATTGAGAATTCTGAGATAAAATTTGAAGCTGCTGAGAGTCCTGAGTCTTTCAGGGATAATTATAGTACGATTGGTTGTGGGTTTAAGTCCCACTCCAGAGACTTGAGCACAAAATTCTAGGCTGATACTCCCAGTGCAGTGCTGAGGGAGTGCTGCACTGTCGGAGGTGCCGTCTTTCAGATGAGACATTAAACCGAGGCCCTGTCTGCTCTCTCAGGTGGACGTAAAAGATCCCATGGCACTATTTCAAAGAAGTGCAGGGGAGTTATCCCCTGTGTTCCTGGGGCCAATATTTATCCTTCAATCAGCATCACTGAAAAACAGATTATCTGGTCATTATCACATTACTGTTTGTGGGAGCTTGCTGTGCGCAAATTGGTTGCTGCGTTTCCTACATTACAACAGTGACTACACTACAAAAGTACTTCATTGGCTGTAAAGCACTTTGGAACATCCTGAGATTGTGAAAGGCGCTATAGAAATGTTTCTTTCTCCCTTTCTTTCTCTCTTTCTCTCTTTCTTGACCCACCCCCCCTATGCCATTCACAACACTAATGGGAATGCCCACCCACGAGGATTCTGGAGTGACACATTGACTCTCCTTTTGGGGGCGAGAGAGGACACTGACCAGTCTGACCTAAGTGGTCCGATAGAAAAATCATGCTGCTGGCTACTCCTCTAATGAGTCACTGCTTCTCTAATGGCAACGTATCTTTCGTAAATCGCTCTGAGATCGATTGCCATTGCGATACCGCACCGTGGGGCTTACCAAGACCGTTGTACAACTGCCCCTTGTTGGTGTACCTACGCTGGCCAAAACTGGACTGATCTCCAAAATTTCCAAGTACCTGCAGTAACTGTTACTCCTGTAGGTGGCGCAGTGATCGGTATATTAAAGTTAAAGGTGTCACTGTGACACCCTATAGCTGCTATTTAACAGTGAGAATATATCATCCTGTGATCTGGCCACCAGGTTCCCACAAATCGCTCCAAATTTCATTCATCCACCATTTTTTTCCTCAATAACTGAAAATTCTAATGTCCAAAATCTAGGTTGAACCAAAGTGAAAAAGTTCGGAAAGATATGTATTTCACAATAAGATGGCTAAACTCATCCATTGAATTACCTTGGTTATTTTTCAATACCTTAAATAAAGATTTTAAAGAAAACCAATTTGCACAGGGCAAGCGCCCATGAACAGCTGTGATAATGACCAGATAATCTGTTTTTTTGTTATGTTGATTGAGGGATAAATATTGGCCAGGACACTGGGAATAACTCCCCTGCTCTTCTTCAAAATAGTCCACCTGAGAGGGCAGGGGGGGGCCTCAGTTTAACTTCTCATCCAAAAGACAACACCTCAACAGTGCAGTGCTCCCTCAGCACTGCACCTGGAGCATCAGCCTAGATTTTTGTGCTCAAGTCTCTGGTGTGGAACCTGAACCCATGACCTTCTGACTCAGAGGCAAGTGTGCTCCCACTGAGCCACTGCTGTTGTCGAGATTTTGCTTGAAAGTCTCTCACGACAGCCTCGGCTCAGGGTTGACTGTTGCACCGTGCAGTCTGTCTCAATTTCCCAAGATGTACCTGCGTCTTTCAGTCGGCTGATCTGAGCAATCTTTTTGGTTTCCGCTCAAAAGCTTTACAATATTGTTTGAAGGAAGTCCAGAGGGCAAATTTCAGAAAGCTTAATTACTTACGATTCGTACTGAGTTATGTTTCCTATAAAAACACCCACGTGTGTGTGGAGACAGTGATCCAATTATACACCTATTGCAGCTTTTGTTTCGGGCTCTATGAACTTAAAAAAAATGAAAGAGAGAGAAGAAAGGGAGAATTCTTTGGCCCTGATTTTAACTCCCGGGTGGATTTCCCACTCAGGCCCAAGTTACAATTACAGTCGGGTCTCAATCATGTTGTCGGGCCACAAAGTGCATTTGTAAAGAAGGACCCTGTTGGCTCCGGGCACCTGTCCTCGCAGGAGAGCAGCTTAAAATCGCAAATGTTGCGATCATGGTGGCTTTCGGACAGGTGAGAGCCAGGGCGATTTTAACTTCCCACCTGCATTGTTTCTGCTGAGCGAGCCGGGTTAAAATCACGCCCACAGGGTGATTTTTTTAATGATACTTCAATTGTCAATTTTACCCAACAAAAATTCCACGTGAGAAAAACCGATCTTTAAATTTATGTTTCTCATTCTCTCTCTCTCTCTTTCTCTGTTTTCATAGAAACTTACTGCACAGAAGGAGGCCATTCGACCCGTCGGGCCAGTGCTGGCTCTTTGGAAGAGCGTTCGTGCTTAGTCCCACGTCCCCGTATTTTGACCGTAACCCGGTAAACTCCTTACCCTCAAGCACCCCCTCCAACTCCCTTTTAAAATTATTGACGGAATCCGCTTCCAACTTCTTTTCGGGTCAAGCGTTCCAGATCCCGTCAACACTCTGTGAATAAATTCTCATCTCTCCTCAACTTCTTCTCTTGACCCCTCTTTTTCACTCACTCTCACGCATTCTCTAACGCTGTTACTCACTCTCACACATTCGCTAACTCTCTCCCACTCACTCACACATTCGCTAACTCTCTCACTCAATCATTCTCTAACTCTCTCTCACTCACTCTCACGCATTTTCTAACTCTCTCTCACTCACTCATTCTCTAACTCTCTCTCTCTCACTCTCCCTCCTTCTCTCTATCATTACATACACACTGTCCTTCTCACGTCTTTCTCTTTTCAGCCCCCTCCCCCAGCCTGCAGCCCAAATCTTGGACAGTTTTGCTTCATATCGTTAACAATTAATGTGAGGAGCCTGGCTGGAAAAGCGAAAGGGTTTGCCAGAACCCAACATCAGGGCTGCAGATGTCAGAGAAACTCCTGACTGGGGCAAGTATGGTGGTTAGTGCAATACAGGTCACCTTCAAACGAGGCACAGCTGAAAATAATGGGAGGCATTTGCAAATGATTTTATCAGCAGTTCCAGTCTCCGGCTCAGAAGAACGTAACTTACTTAGGAAAGCAAATCCCCAGCCAGTTTTGGATCGAGTGAATATATTTTTAATGCAAATTAATTTGTCATCAATGTCAAGGTGGTCACGGTGATTGGCCACAGGAGTTCAGCTTCTGCCTCAGAAACCGATTCACATCTTCTTTCTGTAATTGTATCTGTAACTAAATTCGCAAAGGAGTTAGAAAATTAATGCTGATTTATAGGCATTACATGGCAGGTGAAATTTCATGCCGAGAAGTGTGAAGTGATGTATTTTGGAAGGATAAATGAGGAGAGGATATATAAATTAAATGGTATAATTTAAGGACAGAAAAGACCTGCGTTTATATAGCACCTTACATAACCTCAGGGTGGCCCAAAGCGCTTTACAGCCAATGAAGTACTTTTTTGGAGTGCAGTCACTGTTGTAATGCGGGAAACGCAGCAGCCAATTTGCACACAGCAAGCTCCCACACACAGCAATGTGATAATGACCCAGATATTCTGTTTCAGTGATATTGATTGAGGGATAAATATTAACCAGGACACCGGGGCTAACTCTCCTGCTCTTCTTTGAAATAGTGCTATGGGATCTTTTACGTCCACCTGAGAGAGCAGACGGGGCCTCAGTTTAACGTCTCATCCAAAAGACTGTCCCTCTGACGGTGCAGCACTCCCTCAGTACTGCCCCTCTGACGGTGCAGCACTCCCTCAGTACTGCCCCTCCGACAGTGCAGCACTCCCTCAGTACTGCCCCTCTGACGGTGCAGCACTCCCTCAGTACTGCCCCTCCGACAGTGCAGCACTCCCTCAGTACTGGGAATGTCAGCCTGGATTATGTGCTCAAATCTCTTGAGTGGGACTTGAACCCTTTCTTTTCTATACCATCTCTCCAGCCACAACTTTCTGACTCAGGTGACAGTGTTACCCACTGAGTTACAGCTAGAAAAGGGGGTGCAGGAATAAAGAGACCTGGGGGTTCACATGCACAAGTATTTGCAGGTGGAAGAACAAGTTGAGAAGGCTGTTAACGCATATGGATTCCTTGGCTTTATAAATTGATGCACAGAGGAAAAAAAGCAAAGAAGTTATGCTTACCCTTTATAAATCACTGGGCTAGGCTCAGCTGGAGTATTGTGGCCAATTCTGGGCACCACACTTTAGGAAGGATGTCATTGCCTTAGAGAGGGTGCGGAAAGGATTTACTGGTATAGTACCAAGGGTGAGGACCTTCAGTTAGGTGGAGAAGCTGGGATCATTTTCCTTAGTGTCAGCTGTGGCTCAGTGAGTAGCCTCCTTGCCTGTGAGTCAGGAGGTTGTAAGTTCAAAATCCCACTCTGGAGATATAAGCACAAATAATCTAGGCTGACACTCCAGTGCAGTGCTGAGGGAGTGCCGCACTGTCAGAGGTGCTGACTTTAGGATGAGACGTTAAACCGAGGCCCCGTCTGCTCTCTTTGGTAGATGTAAAATGTCCCACGGCACTGTTTCGCAGGGGAGTTCTCCCTGGTGCCTTGGCCAATATTTATCCTTCAATCAACATAACATAAAATAGATTATCTGGTCATTATCACATTGCTTGATTCCCTTAATATCCCCCAAACTGTTTTACTCCTTCTCATGTGTACTATCTCTCCAGCCACAATTTGCTTAGAAATATAGGAACAGAAATAGGTCATTCAGCCCCTCAATCAAGTTCTGCCTTACTATTAAATTATGGCCAACTCTATATACCCGCCGTTGCTCCATATCCCTTGATAACCTTACCCAACGACAATCTACCCATCTCAGTCTTAACGATGTCAATTGGTCCCCAGCATCTTTATGGAAGTGAGTTCCAGATTTCCACTACAATTAACAAAAGTCAGTACCATTTAATGTTCAATTATTTCAGCAACAGTTTAGAATTGGAGCAGTAATCAAACAGAACATGTCTTTTTAAATGTTCTCAGCTTTCCTTCAAAATAAAGACAGACTTGCCTTTTCTATAGCTCCTTTCACAACCACCGGACATCCCAAAGTGCTTTACAGCCAATGAAGTACTTTTTGAAGTAAGTCACTGTTGTAATGTGGAAAACGCGGTAGCTAATTTGCGTACAGCAAGCTCCTCCAAACAGCAATGTGATAATGGTGACAATCTGTTACATAAGAACATAAGAAATAGGAGCAGGAGTAGACCATTTGGCCCCTCGAGCCTGCTCTGCCATTCAATAAGATCATGGCTGATCTGATCATGGACTCAGCTCCACATCCCTGCCCGCTCCCCGTAACCCTTTATTCCCTTATTGCTCAAAAATCTGTCGATCTCCGCCTTAAATATATTCAATGACCCAGCCTCCACAGCTCTCTGGGGCAGAGAATTCCAAAGATTTACAATCCTCTGAGAAGAAATTCCTCCTCATCTCAGTTTTAAATGGGTGGCCCCTTATTCTGAGACTATGTCCCCTAGTTTTAGTTTCCCCTATGAGTGAAAACGTCCTCTCTGCATCCACCTTGTCGAGACCACTCATTATCTTATATATTTTGATAAGATCACCTCTCATCCTTCTGAACTCTAATGTGTATAGGCCCAACCTACTCAACCTATCCTCATAAATCAACCCCCTCATCTCCGGAATCAACCTAGTGAACCTTCTCTGAACAGCTTCCAATGCAAGTATATCCTTCCTTATATACGGAGACCAAAACTGTACGCAGTATTCTAGGTGTGGCCTCACCAATACCCTGTACAGTTGTAGCAGAACGTCCCTGCTTTTATACTCTATCCCTCTTACAATAAAGTTGTAGTGATGTTGATTGAGGGATAAAAATTGGTCAGGACTCTGGAGATAATTCCCCTCACTCTTCTTCAAAATAGTGCAATGGGATCTTTTACATCCACCTGAACAAGCAGACAGGGCATAGGTTTAACATTTCATCTGAAAGATAGGACACTCTGACACTGCAGCACTCCCTCAGTACTGCCAGCCTAGATTTAGGTACTCAAATCTCTGGGGTGGGACTTGAACCCACAAGCTTTTGACTTTGAGACGAGAGTGCTACCCACTGAGCCACAGCTGACCCATTTCATGGAGCCACATTGGGCATCACCTCCTTCCCTACACCACTATGTGGCACTCTAATGGGAATTCCAATGTTAAATGCACACCCAGACCTGTAACGATTATCTTTCACATTATGAAGTGGTATTCTATTATTTTTCTTCCCAACAGATCATTCAAACTGCTTTCTGTAAGAAGAAATATTTTGCACACGCTTTTATCTTGTATCCGATGCCAGTTGGTGTTTTGAATTCGAAGGAAATCCTTTATAAAGTGCCGACCACGAAAAGAGTGCTAATTCTTTGATATTACCTTCGAAATAATTTCATTTTGGGATCGACATGAAACTTTCAATCTGTCAAAATCTTCGCCTCCCTTACCTTCTGTTGTAAAGTTTGTGGATGATTATTTCCAAGAGCGAAGTCAGAGGGCGTCAATTTTTTCCAGTCAAATATTAAATTGGAATTTCTTCATTTTCCTTTTTGTCCTTCTGACGAACGCACTCGGTGAGATGCTGGATTTCAGAAATCCAATGCTGCCTCAGCTTTTTGCTCAGTTTTGTTCTTTTGAAAGCGTCCCAATTTTGACACTTGTGGTGCAAATTCAGAACAGTTACTGCACAGTTTGTGATCAGCACTTAAGAATTAGGAGCAGGAGTCGGCCATACAGCCCCTCAAGACTGCTCCAACATTCAATAAGGTCATAGCTGATCACTTTCCCCCCTGATTTCCATATCCCTTGATTCCCCTAGAGTCCAAAAATCTATCGATCTCAGCCTTGAATATATTCAGAGGCTCAGCATCCACAGCCCTCTGGGGCAGAGAATTCCAAAAACTTCTGAGTGAAGAAATTCCTCCTCATCTCAGTCTTAAATGGCCGACCCCTTATCCTGAGACTGTGACCCCTGGTTCTAGACTCCCCAGCCAGGGGGAAACAATCTCTCATCATCTACCCTGTCAATCCCCCTCAGAATCTTATATATTTCAAGATCACCTCTCATTCTTCTAAACTCCAGAGAGTATAGACCCATTCTACACAATCTCGCATCATAAGACAGCCCTCTCATCCCAGGGGTCAATCTGGTGAACCATTGCACCGCCTCCAAGGCAAGTATATCCTTCCTTAGATAAGGAGACCAAAGCTGTGCGCAGTACTCCACTTGTTTCCTTAGTTCAGGTAACAAGAATCAGTCCCGTAAACCGATGGAAGGTGTGTAGGAGGATGGGGAACAGGAGGGGAGGGAGGGAGGGAGGGAGGCGCGAAGGGGAGTTGTATTTTCAGTGGCACCTGGGGCAATCGTCTCCCATTATAAACCGAGGCGGCTGAATCTGCTGGAAAATAATGTCAAGTTAAAGGCACCTGTTGTTATCAGTCTGTAAAAAAATCCTGGAATTTGAGGGGGAGAATTTGAGAGCGGAAGTGTGACGGAAAAAATCCAACCCATTGCCCAATCTACAACTGACATTGTCTCCTTCCTTAATTCCCTCTCTAATTTTAACCCCATTCCTCTATAGCTGCTGATACCAGGATGGGCAGTTTCACAGCAGACTGACAGTGGAGAGGGGCTCGGACTTGGGGTGTAACCCAGGTCCATCTGGACATCTTCAGAGGAAGGCCCATAACTGGGTATGTGCATCATCTTCGGTCCCCGTCACCAATTCCATCCCCTGGCCACTGACTCCGTCCCTCTCTCCGGCCACTATATATATTTTTTCCTTTATTCGTTCACAGGATGTGGGCGTCGCCGGCAAGGCCAGTGTTTGTTGCCCATCCCGAACTGCCCCTCGAGAAGGTGGTGGTGAGCCATTTTATACAATTTTGTGGCTGGCTAGGCCATTTCAGAGGGCAGTTAAGAGTCAGTCACATTGCTGTGGGTCTGAAGTCATATGTAGGCCAGACCTTTGGGAAGGAAATCTGCTGTCCTTACCCCATCATTGGTAGCCTTGAGGAAGAGTTCATAGAGTGTATCTGGGATAGTTTCCTTGAACAGTACGTTGCAGAACCAACCAGGGAGCAGGCTATCTTAGATCAGGTACTGTGTAGTGGGACAGGATTAATAAACAATCTCCTAGTAAAGGATCCTCTCGGAATGAGTGACTATAACATGGTTGAATTTCAAATTCATTTGGAGGGTGAGAAAGTTGTATCTCAAACCAGTATCCTAAGCTTAAATAAATCATTTTCCAACATTCCAT
Organism: Pristiophorus japonicus; assembly: GCF_044704955.1. NCBI lineage: Eukaryota > Metazoa > Chordata > Chondrichthyes > Pristiophoridae > Pristiophorus > Pristiophorus japonicus. Next base: position 125,232,583 of record NC_091993.1, read on the forward strand.
TGACTCTGGATCAGTTCCTATGGAGTGGAGGGTAGCCAATGTAACCCCACTTTTTAAAAAAGGAGGGAGAGAGAAAACAGGGAATTATAGACCGGTCAGCCTGACCTCAGTAGTGGGTAAAATGATGGAATCAATTATCAAGGATGTCATAGCAGTGCATCTGGAAAATGGTGACATGATAGGTCCAAGTCAGCATGGATTTGTGAAAGGGAAATCATGCTTGACAAATCTTCTGGAATTTTTTGAGGATGTTTCCAGTAAAGTGGACAAAGGAGAACCAGTTGATGTGGTATATTTGGACTTTCAGAAGGCTTTCGACAAGGTCCCACACAAGAGATTAATGTGCAAAGTTAAAGCACATGGGATTGGGGGTAGTGTGCTGATGTGGATTGAGAACTGGTTGTCAGACAGGAAGCAAAGAGTAGGAGTAAACGGGTACTTTTCAGAATGGCAGGCAGTGACTAGTGGAGTGCCGCAAGGTTCTGTGCTGGGGCCCCAGCTGTTTACATTGTACATTAATGATTTAGACGAGGGGATTAAATGCAGTATCTCCAAATTTGCAGATGATACTAAGTTGGGTGGCAGTGTGAGCTGCGAGGAGGATGCTATTAGGCTGCAGAGTGACTTGGATAGGTTAGGTGAGTGGGCAAATGCATGGCAGATGAAGTATAATGTGGATAAATGTGAGGTTATCCACTTTGGTGGTAAAAACAGAGAGACAGACTATTATCTGAATGGTGACAGATTAGGAAAAGGGAAGGTGCAACGAGACCTGGGTGTCATGGTACATCAGTCATTGAAGGTTGGCATGCAGGTACAGCAGGCGGTTAAGAAAGCAAATGGCATGTTGGCCTTCATAGCGAGGGGATTTGAATACAGGGGCAGGGAGGTGTTGCTACAGTTGTACAGGGCCTTGGTGAGGCCACACCTGGAGTATTGTGTACAGTTTTGGTCTCCTAACTTGAGGAAGGACATTCTTGCTATTGAGGGAGTGCAGCGAAGGTTCACCAGACTGATTCCCGGGATGGCGGGACTGACCTATCAAGAAAGATTGGATCAACTGGGCTTGTATTCACTGGAGTTCAGAAGAATGAGAGGGGATCTCATAGAAACGTTTAAAATTCTGACGGGTTTAGACAGGTTAGATGCAGAAAGAATGTTCCCAATGTTGGGGAAGTCCAGAACCAGGGGTCACAGTCTGAGGATAAGGGGTAAGCCATTTAGGACCGAGATGAGGAGAAACTTCTTCACCCAGAGAGTGGTGAACCTGTGGAATTCTCTACCACAGAAAGTAGTTGAGGCCAATTCACTAAATATATTCAAAAGGGAGTTAGATGAAGTCCTTACTACTCGGGGGATCAAGGGTTATGGCGAGAAAGCAGGAAGGGGGTACTGAAGTTTCATGTTCAGCCATGAACTCATTGAATGGCGGTGCAGGCTAGAAGGGCTGAATGGCCTACTCCTGCACCTATTTTCTATGTTTCTATGAGACTACAAAGGGATGAGTGCAGAGTTGGCTAAAGTGGACTGGGAAAATAGATTAAAGTGTAGGACGGTTGATGAACAGTGGCGTACATTTAAGAAGATATTTCATAACTCGCAACAAAAATATATCCCAATGAGAAGGAAAGGCTGTAAGAGATGGGAGAACCATTCTGGCACACTCACAGTAAAGGATGAAGTTGTGTACTGTGAACAATGAGCACATGTGACCTTAGCTCCTTTAATAAGACTCCAGAATGCAGGTACCACGTGGGTGGCCTGCTTATATACCGTGCTCCCAAGGGATGCTGGGATCCCTTGGGACTCCAACAAGTAGGCCCTCTGGTGGTGGTGTGATACAGGTTGCAAAGGGTTAAATACATAACACATCCGTAGCTAACTAAGGAAATAAGGGATGGTATCAAATTGAAAACAAGGGCATACATTGTGGCCAAGGCTCATGGGAGACCAGAGGATTGGGAAAAATTTAAAGCCAGCAAAGAACGACTAAAAAAAAAATAAAGAAAGGGAAGATAGATTATGAAAGTAAACTAGCATGAAATATAAAAACAGATAGTAAGAGTTTCTACAGGTATATAAAAAGGAAAAGAGTGGCTAAAGTAACTGTTGGTCCCTTAGAGGATGAGACTGGGGAATTAATAATGGAGAACAGGGAAATGGCAGAGACGTTGAACAAATATTTTGTATCGGTCTTCACGGTAGAAGACATTTAAAAACATCCCAATAGTGAATAATCAAGGGGCTATAGGGAGGGAGGAACTTAATACAATCACTATCACTAATGAAGTAGTACTCGGTAAAATAATGGGACTAAAGGCATACAAGACCACTGGACATGAAAGTGGCTGCAGAGATAGTGGATGCATTGGTTGTAATCTCCCAAAATTCCCTGGATTTGGGGAGGTCCCAGCGGATTGATCTGCATCCAACCACTGGGAGGCGTTTGACCCAGATACAACTCGGGCACATGGGCATCCTGAGGTCGTTAAAGTCTTTCTTTTTCAACAATCCAAGTTACAATCTTTCTACAATGGCCCTTCAAGTACTTACAGGTCAGGTACAACGTGGGTTATATAGAGATCACACTCTCTCTACACTGCCCCATCAAAAATAGGAATTTTGCACAAATAAGCGAATTTTTATTAATATCGTACGATATGATTTTACGGCAATTATTTTGACAGTGCTGCTATTTCTGGGAGCTTGCTGTGCGCAACTTGTCTACACTTCAAATGTACTTCATTGGTTAAGCAAAGCACTTTGGGACGTGCTGAGATTGGGTGAAAGGAGCTATATAAATGCATGTCTTTCTTTTATCCCTCAGCCTTTATCAGAGTTGGGCCATAAATCCTGGGGCAAAACTGGTGCTGACCTCATCCAAGTTGCGACGATGTCAGCACGTCACTGATTGCCTCACTCTCATTGCATCTTCTAACAAGGCTGTATGTCTTACAAGCTTCTTACAGTAATAGAGATCAGGCATAACCTAAGAAGGAAAGAACTTACATTTATATAGCACCTTTCACAACCTCAGGCTGTCCCAAAGCGCTTTCCAGCCAATGAAGTACTTTTTGAAATGCAGTCACTGTTGTAATGTGGGAAACGCGGCAGCCAATTTGCGCACAGCAAGCTCCCACAAACAACAATGTGATAATGACCAGATAATCTGTTTTGAGTGATGTTGATTGAGGGATAAATATTAGCCCCAGGACACCGGGGAGAACTCCCCTGCTCTTCTTCAAATAGTTGATGTGGGATCATTTTACATCCACCTGAGAGGGCAGACGGGGCCTCGGTTTAATGTCTCGTCTGAAAGAAGGCACCTCCGGCAGTGCAGCGCTCCCTCAGTCATGCACTGGGAGTGTCAGCCTGGATTATGTGCTCAGGTCTACTGGAGTGGGACTTGAAATAGAATCATAGAATGATAGAAATTTACAGCCCATCGTGTCCACGCCGGCTGACCAAGAGCTATCCAGCCTAATCCCACTTTTCAGCTCTAGGTCCGTAGTCCTGTGTGTACACATCCAAGTACTTTTTAAATGAGATGAGGGTTTCTGCCTCTACCACCCTTTCAGGCAGTGAGTTCCAGATCCCCATCAACCTCTGGGTGAAGACATTTCCCCTCATATTTCCTCTAAACCTCCCCCAATTACTTTAAATCTATGCCCCCTGGTTGTTGACCTCTCTGCCAAGGGAAGCAGGTCCTTCCGATCCACTCTATCCAGGCCCCTCATAATTTTATACACCTCAATCAGGTCTCCCCTTAGTCTCCTCTGTTCCAAAGAAAACAGACCCAGCATCTCCAATCTTTCCTCATAGCTAAAATTCTCCAGTCCAGGCAGCATTCTTGTAAATTTCCTCTGCACCCTCTCTAGTGCAGTCACATCTTTCCTGTAATGTGGTGACCAGAACTGCACGCAGTACTCCAGCTGTGGCCTAACCAGTGTTTTATACAGTTCAAGCATAATGTCCTTGCTCTTGTATTCCATGCCTCGACTAATAAAGGCAAGTATTCCAGATGCCTTCCATATGCCTTCTTAACCACCTTATCTCCCTGGCCTGCTACCTTCAGGGATCTGTGAACCTGCACTGCCAGGTCCCTTTGTTCCTCCACACTTTTCAGTGTCCTTCCATTGAATATGTATTCATTGAAAAGTGAACCCACAACTTTGTGACTCAGGCGAGAGCACTACCCATTGAGTCACGGCTGACACTAAGTACAGTGTTCACGTCGCACCAAGCCAGGATTTGAAAAGCTGGGGGGGGGGAATGGACTGTTGAGGGAGGTAAGTGTAACAGAGCGCCCCCTACCGGACTACGTGCTGCAACTACTGATGTATAATAACAAAGGATCATATGCCAAGTCACATGCTGACAATTTCTGTTGGCGCCATCTTGTAGAGCGTATTTGTTGGTGAGGTCGTAAGAATATATTGCAGTAAGTATTGAAATTCCTGAGAAAGAATGAGTTAACGAGTAGGGAGTGCAGTCTTCTTTAAGCGCTCTACTCCGAGCTCTGACCACGGCAAGTGAGCCCCAGGTGGGCAGTGGAAATACTTCAAGGACACCCTCAAGGCCTCCTTGAAAAAGTGCAACATCCCCACCGACACCTGGGTGTCCCCGGCCCAAGACCGCCCTAAGTGGAGGAAGAGCATCCGGGAGGGCGCCGAGCACCTCGAGTCTCGTCGCCGGGAGCACGCGGAGGCCAAGCGGAGGCAGCGGAAGGAGCGCACGACAACCCAAGCCCCCCCACCCACCCGTCCCTTCAACCACCGTCTGCCCCACCTGTGACAGGGACTGTAGGTCCCTCATTGGTCTCATCAGTCACCTGAGAACTCATGTTAGTGTGGAAGCAAGTTATCCTCGACTCCGAGGGACTGCCTACGAAGAAGAAGAATTTTCTGAGTAAGGGTCAGCATACCAGTGCCGCTACTGGGCTGCTCATAGAGTTTCCAAATGTAATATTTACCCCATTATATCATATTTATATAATCTCATGTTTTTAAGAGGAGTTTTTGAATGGTTTTTATAACCTTTGCCGCTGATATCCTGCTGAGTGTTTGCTTATTTCAAAGAATTACAAAATTCACAGGAAGGTGATCCTGTCAACGGGGTAGTTAGCAACAGTCGTGTTGGAGTGTTTTAAAAAGCATGTGTGTTTAAAATGGCAGGGATCAGAACTTATAAACAGTTGGAAAGGAGATCCATATGGATATCATTACTCTGCTCAGCTGCATTCTGGATGTGTTTATGCAAAAAAAAAAGTCGAGGAATCATCGCTGGAATGATCGAGAGAGACACGGGGAGCTGGGCGATGTGGAGGGAGGGCACGCAATGACTGGTGCTGGGAACGTGTCTGCTCGCTAATTCTGCTGATCAGAGAAATCGTTCCAACGCCCGAGGAGGAGGTCACTACGCGGGGTGACAGGGCAATGCATGGGCCAGTGAGGGAATGAGAATATGACTGAGTTAGGATCTGCGGGAAAGGGGGGGGGCGGCCTGGAGATGACGGTTTTACGACCCTGTAGTGATGTCGCAAAGCCTGTTGCAATGTCAATAAATGTCACAGGTGTGGAGCAGGTGGGGAAGCTGCAGTGATTATAGGAGTTAAATATACACATACACAGGTATACACACACATACGCACAGGTATACACACACATATACACAGACACAGGTATACACACACAGACACACACACAGGTATACACACACATACACACAGGTATACACACACATATACACAGACATAGGTATACACACACACACACACATGTATACAAACACACAGGCATATATACACACACACACAGGTATACCCACACACACACACACAGGTATCCACACACACACACTTATACACACATACACCCAGGCATACATACACACACACACACACACACACAGGTACACACACACGCACACATAGGTAAACATACACACACACAGGTACACACACACAGAGACACACATACAGGTATACACATACACACACATGGGTATATATACACACATGTATACACATACATGCACACATATACACACATACACGTATATATATACACACACATGTATATATACTCACACAGGTATACACACACATACATACACACATGTATACACACACACACATACACACAGGTATACACACTCACTCACATACATACATACACACACATATACATCATCATAGGCAGTCCCTCGAAGCGAGGATGACTTGCTTCCACGTCAAACAGTTCAAAGGTGTTTCAATAAAGGACCTAATATTCCAGATCCCGAACTACATGTTGAAGGGTGGAAGATGCCTGTGCGTGGATTTTTTTAACGTGGGGTGGCCGTTGCACACCAGCCACCACACGGGCTTGACAGAGCGAGGTCTTGGTCCAGTGGCAAGGGTTAACCAAGATGACTGGAGACCAGCTCTGCTGCACGGACCTATTGCGCACACATATCGCAGTGTGGGCTGGGCCCGTGCTGCCCCGGGCCCTCGCCTCTTCTGGGCCCTGAACTCACGTCTCTCCTGGGCCCCGGTCACTTCCCTCTACAATCTCTCGCCGCTCCTTCGCCCCTCCTGCTGTGCCTGTCCGCACTGCAATCAGCGACCTGGCTTCGCAGCCGTCGCCCTCCTGCAGCAACACGCGCTGCTCCCTGCAGTGGTATACCGCCGCACGCTGCTCCCTGCAGTGGTATACCGCCGCACGTTGCTCCCTGCAGTGGCCCCGGCCTGCTGATGGTCTTGTAGGCCGGGACCACGCCCCATATATACACACACACACACACACACACACGTATACGCACAAACATACACGCATATACACATATACACACACTCACACACACGTATACATATACACACACACATATACACACAGGCCCGTATACACACACACATACACACAAACACACGTGTATACACACACATGTCATACACAGTACATGCCACATGTACAAATACACACGTGTATACAAACAGACACGTGTATACACACAGACATGTGTGTCACATACAGTACACACCACATGTACAAATACACACACGCAGACACACACATAAATGTACACACACACGTATACAAACAGAATCATGTACGCCAATGTTCCCTTTGCGTGTTTTGGGGGAGCGTGGCCCCTTTAAGAGGCTACACAGCCCATTCAGAATACTGCACATGTGCGTATTTTCCTATTTAAAAGCCGGCTAGCTGGCTGTGCGGGAACTGCAGAGCGCTACATTGCCGCACAGCTGAAAGGGAACATTGATGTACACACATGTACATGCACACACACTTTCTTCCAAAGTGTGTCTCCTAATTGTGCCAGTGTGCCATTTCTCTGTGTCCCACACCAGCCGGTTCTGTGGGATTGGCAGGTTAGAGAGTTGTCCCATATTGCGGGACGGGTTAGCACTGTGAGCGCATGTCGATAAGGATCGGGACTCATTCTCAGTTGAGATTTCCACGAGTGGAGGGAGCCCTCCCGAGCCTCACAATCACTCCCAGATATCCACCAATCATTGCTTGGCTGAAGTAGAAATGAAAGGTGAGGGTAAAGGATTACAAGAACACAGAATAAAGAAAGACTTGCATTTCTATAGCACTTTTCACAAGCAGCGGATGTCTCAACGCGCTTTACAGCCAATGAATTACTTTTGGAGTGTAGTCACTGTTGTAATGTGGGAAACGCGGCAGCCAATTTGCGCACAGCAAGCTCCCACAAACAGCAATTTGGTAATGAGCAGATAATCTGTTTTAGTGACGTTGATTGAGGGATAAATATTGGCCCCAGGACACCAGGGAGAACTCCCCTGCTCTTCTTCAAAATAGTGCTGTGGGTTATTTTGCTTCCACTGGAGGTTGCAGACGGGGCCTCGGTTTAATGTCTCATCTGAAAGACGGCACCTCCGACAGTGCGGTGCTCCCTCAGCACTGCACTGGGAGTGTCTGCCTAGATTTTTGTACTCAAGTCGCTAGAGTGGGACTTGAACGCACAATCTTCTGACTCAAGAGGCGAGGAGTGTTACCCACTCAGCCAGAACAATAACATGCTGATAGAGTAGGAAAGGTTTAATTTTGAGGCAAAATACTGGGAGAGATGAAGAAGCAAAGAGTTTGGTGCCAATGTCCGACTACTGTTAGGGGCTCGACTCTTCCCCCTTCTTGTTTGTTTCGAAGTTGTACAGAGCAGCTGAGAGATTTCAATCTTTACTCAGTCCAACTTCGAGATTAAGTTGTGCATCCAATTTTAAGTGCTGCCTGTCACTTGAATTCAGCAGCTGCCGTTACGGTAAGTTTCAGCGCCTCTCGGGGGAGATCTTCGCTGGTGAGGGGGGTTGGCGGTGGGGGAGGGATCCTTGTTGTTGGGGGTGGGTCTGGGGTTGCCAACTCTCCAGGGTTGTCCTGGAGTCTCCAGGAATTGAAGACTGACCTCCAGGATACTGCCCCGAGTAAAACCCGGGAGAGAAATCACCGGGGCGTTAATAAAAAAACAAAAACCGTACGCTGCTTTCATTTTCTTTGAACACTTTCATTTATTGGTCGTAAAAATATTGGAGATGGAAAATTGGCTCTTTGATTAGAACATAAGGACATAAGAAATAGGAGCAGGAGTAGGCCATGCGGCCCCTCGAGCCTGCTCCGCCATTCACTAAGATCATGGCTGATCTTCGACCTCAACTCCACTTTCCTGCCGGATCCCCATATCCCTCGATTCCCTGAGAGTCCAAAAATCTATCGATCTCAGCCTTGAATATACTCAACGACTAACTGAGCCTCCTCAGCCCTCTGGGGAAGAGAATTCCAAAGATTCACCACCCTCTGAGTCAAGAAATTCCTCCTCATCTCAGTCCTAAATGGCCAACCCCTTATCCTGAGACTGTGACCCCTGGTTCTAGACACTCCAGCCCGGGGGGGGAAACATTCTCTCAGCATCTACCCTGTCAATCCCCCTCAGAACCTTGTATGTTTCAAACTGTTTCTTTTGTTATGTTGATTGAGGGATAAATATTGGCCAGGACACTGGGGATAATTCCCCTTCTGTTTTTCGAAATAGGGCCATGGGATATTTTACGTCCACCAGAGAGAGCAGACGTGGCCTCTGTTTAACGTCTCATCCGAATGACGGCACCTCCGACAGTGCAGCACTCCCTCAGTACTGCCCCTCCGACAGTGCAGCACTCCCTCAGTACTGCACTAGGAGTGTCGGCCTAGATTTTTGTGCTCCAGTCCCTGGAGTGGGACTTGAACCCACAACCTTCTGATTACTAATTTCACTCCTGAAAGATCTGCCTATAATTTTTAGACTATGTCCCCCAATCCGAGAATCCCCAACCAGCGGAAATAGTTTCTCTGTATCTACCCTATCTGTTTGTTGTGTATACTGTGTGATGTCTGTAACACTATTATGCAACACTGAATGTACCCTTACACTGTACATACCGTGCCTGCACACCAGAGGGTGCTGCTGCTGGAGACCTAAGGGTTACCTGCACACTGCAGATAACCCAGTATAAAAAGGAACTCACAGCTTGTTGTCCTCACTCAGGAGCTGCAAATAAAGGACTACAGGTCTACACAGTTTAAGTATCATACCCTGCCTCGTGGGGTCATTACTAAAGGTGCCTACATACACTACAACTGGCGACGGGAATACGAGGTCACGAACCACACGCTCAGCATGTCGAATCTCAGCAACTTTCAGCAATTTACCGATGGAGAAGATTGGGACGCTTTTGTAGAAAGATTGGAACACTTAAGGAGACTGGCTGCACCGTGCGACTTTGGCGACCACCCAAATGAAGCACTAAGGGACTCTGAACCGCCGAAAGCAGTGCGCCGCATTGATACTTCTAAGGGCAGAAACGCTGCCCCGAGTCCCGCAACCCTGAGTCCGCCACATGGGGCAAACCGGCTAGCCCCGTGCTGGCGCTGTGGAGGAAACCACAGGGCCCACCAGTGCCACTACAAAGATTATGCATGCAAAGAGAAAAGGCACCTTCAAAGGATGTGCAGAGAAAGCTTTACTCACCGAGTCTTTGATGAGTTGGCTGATCACCGGGGCTCTGACACAGATGAAGGTGAAGTTGCTCAACCCCTGGAAGAAGAGTATGGAACTCATACCTGCTCCACCGAAAGTTCTCCGTGGGCGATGAGTACACAGACTTTAAAGCTAAAGATGCAATTAAAGGGTGCAAGTATGAAAATGTATGCAATGTAACCATGAATTGTGATGCTGGTTTAACTAATGCGACTAATGAGATGAATGCAGGTGTCAGTAAGGTTAAGAACAAGTTTATTATGCTTAACAATAATGATAAAGATTGTGAAATGCCTAATGTAACCATGTCTGTTGAAACCAGGACACCCAAAAGTGATGCAAATGCTAGAATGTATAATGCAGACTCGACTATGTGTGATCAGAGCCAAGGTGTCATGTATACCGGTAGGACACTGCCAAAGGACATTGGGTCCTACAGGGACCATGCTGATGCCAATGGAATCCCCCTGTGGGAGACCCCCAGGTCCAGCAGGCTACCTGACCATGTAGCCTGGACCTTTGGAACGAATGTGATGCCCCGTGCAGGACACACACACAGGCAGTGGGAGCAGACCCACTACAGGGACAGTGGTCAATGGGCAGCCCAGCCACCACCAATGGCAACCTGCACCAGACCAGCCCTACATCCCCTGGCCACCAGGGCCAACACCAGGAGCATGAGGCCAATACCCTCCAGCTTTCCTGGCAAACCCTGGGATGACCTGACCCTCATCCCAATTGGTGGACAAGGAGCCCACCCAGTCTTGTGGCCCTGCCCACAACTACCCGCATCACAGAGTATACACACCACCCACTGCTGCCGTGGCTACCTCCCCGAGGGATCCCACAACAGTGACACCCACTTGGTTTGTGTGTGAGGGAGGGGAAACGTTTGAGGCCAGCCTCAAGCACAGGGGTCACACCTGGTAACCACACAACCCTCACCACAACCTCCCATAGCCCACCACTGATCACCTCCCCTGGGCAGGACAATAGGATATGAAAAATGCTCAGGGGGGAAGTGTTGTTGTGTATGCATGCCTGTTTACTGTGTGATGTCTGTAACAATGTTTTGCAACACTGACTGTACCCTTACACTGTACACACCTTGCCTGTACACCAGAGGGTGCTGCTGCTGGAGACCTAAGGGTTACCTGCACACTGCAGATAACCCAGTATAAAAAGGAACTCACAGCTTGTTGTCCTCACTCATGAGTTACAAATAAAGGACTACAGGTCTACACAGTTTAAGTATCATGCCCTGCCTCGTGGAGTCATTACTAAAGGTGCCTACATACACTACACTGTTCCCCTTAATATCCTGAAAAGTTCAATCAGATCACCTCTTAACATTCTAAATTCCAGGGAATACAACCCTAGTTTGTGTAATCTCTCCTCGTAACTTAACTCTTGCAGTCTCTTCACTGCAGTCGAACACTCAAAGGATTCCTCAGTGCAAGGGTCATTGGAACACGAGTTATCAATGAAGACAACTCTGTGTCTTTCTCAGCTTCCACAATTTTTTCTCTCCCCCAACCTTCAAATATATGACAACTCCTTCAATCAATATTACAAAAAGGATATAGAGGTAGTAAAGAAGGTGCAAAAAAGACTTACACAGACTGAGTGATCACAAGCATCAGGGAAGACTGAACAGGCTGGGGGGCAGTAAAATGCAGAGAACTCCCCCTGCTCCTCTTCAAATAGCTGTCATGGGATATTTTACATCCACCTGAGAGAGCAGACAGAGCCTCAGTTTAACACCTCATCAGCTCTCCCTGGGAGTGTCAGCCTAGTTTTTTTTTTCAAGTTTCTGGACAGAGACTTGAACCCATGACCTTCTAACTCAGAGGTGAGAGTGACGACCCGCTAAGCCAGGTATGCCACTGCTGCAATTCATGGGCCTGTGCTGAGCTGTAGCTAACATGCACTCGAACCTGAATAGTGAGACTGTGCAGAGGGAGTTTTACTCTGCATCCAACCACCACTGTACTTGGTTTAGGAGGGATTTTTTAAAATGTATTCCTTCACGGGATGTGGGCATCGCTGGCAAGGCCGGCATTTATTGCCCATCCCTAATTGCCCCTTGAGAAGGTGGTGGCCTTCTTGAACCGCTGCAGTCCGTGTGCTGAAGCTGCTCCCACAGTGCTATTAGGGAGGGCGTTCCAGGATTTTGACACAGCGACAGTTGTAATGTATTTGCTTCATGGGTTCTTTGCTTAAGAATTCATAGCAACACATTGCTATTAAGAACTAGTTGGTTTATTATCAAAGGTTTAACAATCACACGACACATTACCAGTTCATCCACCAGGCTCACAACCACCTGCCCCATCGTGGATCCCCCGAACCCAACTGGCTGGGGTTTTATTGAGTCTTGTGAACATCACGTGACTGGCTTAGCCACTCCTAACTCAACCTGTGAGCATACTCGCAGGTGCATACATTACAACGATAAATGTATGGACAATATATTTGCAAGTCTCGATGCTGTGTGACTTGGAGGTGGTGGTGTTCCCATGCGCCTGCTGCCCTTGTCCTTCGAGATGGTCGCGGATTTGGGAGGTGCTGCCGAAGAAGCCTTGGTGAGTTGCTGCAGTGCATCTTGTAGATGGTACACACTGCAGCCACTGCCACTATGACTAATTGAATATTAGCAATAAATAAATAGCAGGGATGCATTGCAGCATCCTAAGAAAGAGCATTGTAACCCAAAGCTTAAGGTAAAAGAATGACTTGCATTTATATAGCGCCTTTCAGGACCACCGGACATCTCAAAGTGCTTTACAGCCCATGAAGTACTTTTGAAATGTAGTCACTGTTATAATGTAGGAAATGCAGCAGCCAACAGCAGGCTCCCACAATCAACAATGTGATAATGACTAGATAATCTGTTTTTTTGTTATGTTGATTGAGGGATAAATATTGGCCAGGATACCAGGGATAACTCCCCTGCTCTTCTTCGAAATAGTGCCATTGGATCTTTTACATCCACCCGAGAGGGCAGACGGGGCCTCGGTTTAACATCTCATCCAAAAGACAGCACCTCCGACAGTGCAGCACTCCACTGGGAGTGTCAGCCTAGATTTTTGTGCTCAAGCCTCTGGAGTGGGACTTGAACCCATGACCTTCTGACGCAGAGGCGAGTGTGCTGCCCACTGAGCCACAGCTGCTGTAAGAAGGGTAGGAGCACATCAGGGATTTGTCTAAAGTGTTAAATTACTACAAATTGGTGCCATGTATTAGTGACATGGGCTTCTCCTTCCCCCATCCATGGCCCATTACATATCCGTACAATAACAGACCACGAATGTGCTGGCTCACCACTGACCACTTGTGCAAATTGCTACACTCCGAGTTATTAACAGCAACACGCTCGTTCATATCCATCAACTGTCCTTCCGAGCTGAGTTATGGAGCGATATAAGCCACGAAATAAATACAAACCAAATCCCTCCAACAGTTACATTTTAAAATGAGGAAAGCCTTTAGGCTTAACCGCCCAGCCCGGGAGAATGACTGATGCAAAGAGACTGTGGTTGATGTCAGTCGTCAGGCTGATGTCAGTTCTAAAGGGTTTATTTGACCCCGCGCTCACCATTTAACCCTCCGTACCATCGCCCGCCTCCGCCCCTGCCTCAGCACATCTGCTGCTGATACCCTCACCCGTACCTCGCCCCTCCCTCTCTCTGTAACCTCCCCCAGCCCTACTACCCCCTCAGATCTCTGCGCTTCTTCAATTCTGGTCTCTTGTGCATCCCTGATTCCATCATTCCACCATTGGTGGCCGTGCCTTCAGCAGCCAGGGCCCTCTAGAATTCATAAGTAAATAAGAACATAAGAAATAGGAGCAGGAGTAGGCCATACGGCCCCTCGAGCCTGCTCCGCCATTTAATACGACCATGGCTGATCCTATCATGGACTCAGGTCCACCTCCCTGCCCACCCCCCATAACCCCTTATTCCCTTATCGGTTAAGAAACTGTCTATCTCTGTCTTAAATTTATTCAATGACCCAGTTTCCACAGCTCTCCTGAGGCAACGAATTCCACAGATTTACAGTGTGACTGTTAAACCTTTGTTAATAAGCATACTAGTTCTTGATAACAATATAAATTCTTAAGCAAAGAGCCCATGAAGCAAATGCATTACAGACGCCAACTCCAACTGTGCAGCACTCCCTCGGTACTGCACTCAAGTGTTGGCCTAGATTATGTGATGAAGAGCGGGGATTTGAACCCACAGCCTTCTGACCCCGAGTCAAGAGTCCCAGCACTGATCCATGGCTGACACTTATACCTGAGGTTATACAGAGCAAGACCGTGTGTGGATACAGCGCTGTAACAGTGGCCAGCCATTTCATGCTGACGGAAATTTTAGCACGATACAAAGCCAGTGAAACTGCAACCGCCATAAGACCTTCACTTACTGTGACACAACATACAAAAAGAACGAGTTAATAGTAACTGCACACACACTTAGCGCTAGAAATTATGTGGCGTCCTGTTTGGGGTGATAACTTCTGCGGGAGGGCGAAAGTATTGCCGGGCGCTAAATATTTGATTCTGCTGGAACTTCCTCTTTAGCGCTCCAAGAGGGAGGTGGAGCGCTAAATCAAGTGCTACCACTTCCCTTAGAGCGCTAACGGGAGTGAGAGGGGGCGGTGTGGGCAGAGCCCTGAGTAATGTCCCATGCAGCACCGCCGCTTTAACAGGCTCCTTCCCTCCCTTAAAGGGAAGGGCCAACACTGCGGTCATTGAAGCCCAAGGCTGGGGGTGTTGGGCGACGGTACCTGCGATATGCACATAGCAGCCCCAAAGCGCTCTGAGAGAGTGCAGGACTGAGCAATCGCGGGGTCCAAACTAAGCAAAACGCAACACACTGCGGACGTAAATACATTTTGTCCTACCTCACCACTGCCTTTAATTAGCGCTCCCCAAACGGCCGCCCGAGGTGACAGCGCCTCCTGCAGTTACCGTTGTTGATGCCCGGCGATGTTGCAAGGGGCGGGAGCGAATTTTACATCTGGGGCACTAACATGGCGCTGCGCACCGGATGATGTCACGATTTCCGGGGCGGAGAAGCTCGAGGCGGTAAGTTTTAGTGCCAGTGCAAACCCGCCAGGGAAGTTCGCAGGCGTCGGTGAGCTCGCCGCGCCCGGTCAGTGACCCCTTAGTGCCCCCTTACCGCCCCCCGGAGGCACTAACAGGAGAAAGAAAGGCTTGCATTTATATAGCGCCTTTCACGACCACCAGACGTCCCAAAGCGCTTTACTGGCAATGAAGTACTCTTGGAGTGTAGTCACTGTTGTAATGTGGGAAACGCGGCAGCCAATTTGCGCACAACGATTTGATAATGACCAGATAATCTCTTTTTGTTATGTTGATTGTGGGAGAAATATTTGGCCAGGACACCGGGGATAACTCCCCTGCTCTTCTTCGAAATAGTGCCATGGGATCTTTTACATCCACTTGAGAGAGCAGACGGGGCCTCGGTTTAATGTTTCATCCGAAAGACGGTGCAAACCAGACCAATTTCTCCCCTATAGAATCTACAGCACAGAAACAGGCCATTTGGTCCAACTGGTCTGTGCCAGTGTTTATGCTCCACGTGAGCTCCCTCCCAGTCTAATTACTTCTTCCCTCCTTCCCGCTGTATCCCTCTCTCCCTCATATATGCATAAAGCCTCTCCTCAACCACTTCATGTGCAGACCTTTGCAAGACCTTTAATAGATTGTTGTAGGAACGTTGATAGACCTCACTGGGAACTTAGCATATTAAAGAAGGCTAACATCGACTTGAAATGGCTTCCACGGAACATTTTGATCCCCAGAGAGAAATGGCAGTGAACAAGAATGATCATCACGTTAGTAGTCAGAGAGGGTCCTCTCTGCATCTGCATTCAGTTTCCTTGGAAAATGGACACAGTATTATAAAATGTTCACAGAATGTTACATTGGTGTCCTTCTCTGAGACCCTCACCTGCCAACAATAGTCAATGGAGAGCAAAGAGAGTTAAAAACCTGACTGAATTTTCCCCAGGTAACTTAGGACAATTGAGTATAAGACAAGACGTACTGTGTTGCCCTTGTACAAGACCTTAGTCAGGCCGCACTTGGAATATTGTTTCCAGTTTTGGCCTCCTCACGGTGGGTGATATTGAGGCCCTGGAAAGGGTGCAGAAGAGGGCCACCAGACTCATTCCAAGTCTAAAGCATCTTAGTTATCAAGATAGGCTATAAGAGTTGGGACTTGATACCTGAGAGCAGCGTAGACTTAGTGGGGATCTGATCATAGTGTGATCTATCAATGTCCTATCCAAAATCTATTAAAGGGTAATCAAGAGTCTATCAAAGGTGTGCATGGGGTGGTTGAAGCAGATAGCTTCGATTCATTTAAGGGGATGCTTGATGCATATATGAGGGAGAGAGGGATACATGGGGGGGGGGGTGCAGGGGGGAGCGATTAATGAAGGGAATAGAGTGTTCCAGCTGACAGTTTATTTCAATTAAATAGGTTAGGCAGGACCAGGGGGCACAAATTTAAGTTTATAGGACTAGATTGAGGTTAGACATCAGGAGGTGGGTCTTTTCCCAGAATACTAGATCTCTGGAACAAGCTGCCCTCTCATGTGTTGGATGCAGACTCGCTGAGCTCCTTCAAGCAAAAGCTGGATTGGTTTTTGGTTGCGGCGGAGATTAACTCCTACAGAAGGTAGGTACTGCAGGGACTTCAGGACCGGAGTGATCTCCTGGACTAGTTTCGATCGCCCAGATTGGTCAGAGAGGAATTTCCCAGATTTCTTTTCCCAATTTGGCCTGGGATTTTTCCCTGTGTTTTTTTTGCCTCTCCCAGGAGATCACATGGTTTTGGGTGGGGTGGAGTGTATAAGTTGAGATACACGGGGTATTGCAATTGGGTGGGACAGGCTCGAAGGACCAGATGGTCTTCACCTGTCCGTCATTGTTCCTACATTAGGGATTTGAACCTGGACCCTTACTGGAGCTTAGCATTGCCACTGGGTGCTGGATTTTAAAATTCTCATCCTTGTTTTCAAATCCCTCCACGACCTCGCCTCTCCCTATCTCTGAGTCTCTTTGCCGAGAGCATGCAGAAATCAAGCGCAGGCAGCGGAAGGAGCGTGCGGCAAACCAGACTCCCCACCCACCCTTTCCTTCAACCACTGTCTGTCCCACCTGTGACAGAGACTGTAATTCCCGTATTGGACTGTTCAGTCACGTAAGAACTCACTTTTAGAGTGGAAGCAAGACTTCCTCGATTTCGAGAGACTGCCTAAGATGAATCTCGTCCAGCCCCACAACCCCCCGAGATCTCTGCGCTAATCCAGTTCTGGCCTCTTGAGTCTCCCCAATTTTAATTGCACCACCATTGGCGGCCGTGCCTTCAGCTGCCTGGACCCTAAGCTCAGGAATCCCCTCTCTAAACTTCTCCACCTCTCTCTTTCCTCTTTTAAGATGCTCCTTAAAAGCTACTCTTTGACCAAGCTTCTGCACTCATTTCTTCTTAATGTGGCTCGGTGACAAATTTTATTTTAAAACACTCCTGTGAAGTGTCTTGGGACATTTTACTACGTTAAAGTCGCTATAAAAATACAAGTTGTTGTTCATTTTGACAGAGCCACCACGAGAGCTTCCTCGATAGACTTGCCCAAGAGAACCATTTGCCCAGTGTAGCTGGGACTCCAGCCATTCACCACTCCCTCTTTCCATATGACAAGAGCCCAAATGCATTGTATTGTAACTGTTGGGAAAGGTCAAGTATAATAGGGATCAGATGGTGATAGACGGTGTAATTGAGTTCGGTACCAGCCCATGGGCAAAGCCTGAACAGCTGGGTGAAGGAAAGAATGATTTTCCATTGATTGTCGGAAGTTGAGCCAGATGACTTAATAAGGACTGCTTTCCATTAATTGTTTCCTCCTGGTCAGGGGGGTTGGTTTCATCCAACAGGCCCACAAGTAGCAGGCCATTTATTGAAACTAGCTTGCTGTGATGGCCTTCATAGTCGAATAGCTGCGAACACTCACAACCGAGGCTATAAGGAATGGTCACTTGGTTAGGTTGGAGACTGCACTGTGCCCCGTCACAAGACGGCACTGTACCCCATTGTAATGTATTTGCTTCATGGCTTCTTGATTAAGAATTCATAGCAACTCATGGCGTGAGTATACCCACAGGGTACATACATTACACGCATCACAAGACAGCACCTTCGGGGAAAACTGGATTTTTTTTTTAACACAATATATTAAAGCACAACCAAAGAAGTGAAATGAAAATCAGAGAAGTAGAGATGTCCGCATTCCAAATGGAAAATGAATTCATTGTTGGTTCAGGTGCTGAGAGTTTGAGCTCAGCGTCGACGGCCGAACATTAGCTGATCCTTTGTCTGTTTTCAGGCCTGATTTTCCAGCAATTTTCGGTTTTAATAGGAGTTCTTCGCCTGCCTCCCGGCATATTGGGTTTTTTGTCACAGATCATTGCGGGTCCATCATCTTTATATTGCGCTACTTTCGGTCTGAATTTCCAACCTTTTCCCACGTCGTGAAAGAGGCGGGGGCGATGTGTGATTTTCTACGTGTAAATTTCCTAAGTTCACATCTGATTTTGTTTCTTCCTCCGCCCCCCGGGCTCATATTAACTGCGCGGATTCAGATGAATCTTTCCCAAAACAGCTTATAAATCTGTGTTTGCACAAGAGGGACATTAATCTTCATTGAGCTGACAGCTTTTGTGTTACACTGGGCTTGATGTGCGTGCAATCCTCGGTTTCATTTCTTGCCGCTGATGATAATATTTCCGCGAGGCAAAGTGCACGCAGTCTTGCAATGACTTTCTCCCAAGATTCAGAACAGTAGACCACTAGATAACGCCTGTGTTTTGATCACAAGCGCGAGAAGCAGCAGGATTCAAACTTGCTGGAGCTGATGTCGAACCTGCCAGTCAGCTTCTCGAGTGACTTCAATTATCCCTCAGCCTTGAGTAAGGACTTGAGTAGCACAAAAATCTAGGCTGACACTCCCACCATCATCATCACAGGCAGTCCCTCGGAATCGAGGAAGACTTGCTTCCACTCTAAAAGTGAGTTCTCAGGTGACTGAACCGTCCAATACGGGAATTACAGTCTCTGTCACAGGTGGGACAGACAGTGGTTGAGGGAAAGGGTGGGTGGGGAGTCTGGTTTGCCGCACGCTCCTTCCGCTGCCTGCGCTTGGTTTCTGCATGCTCTCGGCGACGAGACTAGAGGTGCTCAGCGCCCTCCCGGATGCACTTCCTCCACTTAGGGCGGTCTTTGGCCAGGGACTCCCAGGTGTCGGTGGGGATGTTGCACTTTATCAGGGAGGCTTTGAGGGTGTCCCTGTAACGTTTCCTCTGCCCACCTGGTGTTCGCTTGCCGTGCAGGAGTTCCGAGTAGAGCGCTTGAGTTGGGAGTCTCGTGTCGGGCATGCGGACAATGTGGCCCGCCCAGCGGAGCTGGTCGAGTGTGGTCAGTGCTTCGATGCTGGGGATGTTGGCCTGATCGAGAACACTGACGTTGGTGTGTCTGTCCTCCCAGGGGATTTGCAGGATCTTGCAGCGACATCGTTGATAGTCATCAATGTGGAACTCTCAAAATATGCAAATTCAAATGAAAATGAGCTCTTAATTTGCATCAAGTGTTTGTTGAACATACACAGGAGTTGACACTGGAGTTGATACATGAAGCATAACTTACCAGACCTGAGTGAATGAGCTTTTCCCAGAAGACTTAGTTCATTTAGAGGGATTGGCACTGAGATCAAGTGAAGGAAATCTCACTATTTATTGCGAAGAGATGGTCCGGAATGAAAGGCACGGATTGGACTAAAATAAATTGTGGAGTACTTTCAGCTCAGACAAAAGCCTTGAGAATCCCAGGTTCTTGTGCCATAGGGAAATCGGAACAGGAGGAGGCCATTCAGCCCCTCGAGCCTGTTCCGCCATTCAGTTAAATCATGGCTGATCTGTATCTTAACTCCATCTACCTGCCTTGGTTCCGTAACCCTTAATTCCCTTGCCCAGCAAAAATCTATCCCTCTCCGTTTTGAAATTTTCAATTGACCCTCCAGGCCTCAACAGACTTTTGGGGGGAGAGAGTTCCAGATTCCCACAACCCTTTGTGTGAAGAAGTGCTTCCTGACATCACCCCTGAACGGCCTGGCTCTAATTTTAAGGTTCTGCCCCCTTGTTCTGGACTCCCCCCACCAGAGGGAATAGTTTCTCCCTATCGAACTCTTTGATCATCTTAAACACCTCAATTAGATCAGCCCTTAATCTTCTATCCTCAGGGGATACAAGCTTAGTCGATGCAACCTGGCCTCGGAATTTAACCCTTTTAACCCCAGTGTCCACTAAACAGTAGAAGGAAAGAAACATCACAGGATCTCGCTGGGATCACAGGGTTCGGGAGACTTGTCCCTAACCACGGCTTGATCATAGTAGGCTGTGAAAGCTTGAGTGGTGGCAATGGATTCACTCGGCTGATGCACTAGTAACATAGCCTGGGACCATACACACAGGGGAACTGTCGCAAAGCTTACACAAACCACACAAATGAGTCGCTGGCCTTTTCCCAATTGGTCCCCTTCCCTTTGTCTGCTACCTTGTTGTGCTGAACTCAAAGAAAGTCGTGCATTTCTATAGCGCCTTTCACGCCCACCGGTCATTCCAAAGCGCTTTACAGCCAATGAAGTACTTTTTGAAGTGTAGTCACTGTAGGAAACATGGTAGCCAATTTGTGCACAGCAAGCTCCCACAAACAGCAATGTGATAAATGACCAGATAATCTCTTTTTTAGTGATGTTGGCTGAGGGATAAATATTGGCCAGGACTCCGGGAAAAACTCCCCCGCTCTTCTTCAAAATAGTGCCATGGGATCATTTACATCCACCTGAGAGAGCAGACGGGGCCTCGGTTTAACGTTTCATCTGAAAGACGGCACCTCCGACAGTTCAGCGCTACCTCAGCACTGCACTGGGGGTGTCAGCCTAGATTTTTGTACTCAAGTCCCTGGAGTGGGACTATGAACCCACAACCTTCTGACTCAGAGGCGAGGGTGCTGCCCACTGAGCCATGGCTCAAGACTCATGCACCATCTCTTATGCATTCTTTTGTAAGTTCTCAAAACTATGAGACTTCTCTTAGTCTTCTCTTACTCTATAGGCTTTGAAAACTCAAACTTGGTGTCACCCAGTCACAGATTTCCCTTAGTCTTTTTTGTGGAACCAGACTGTTCGCAACTTGGGTATCAAAATTGATGCTGGAATGAGCTTTCAACCACATATCCGCAGCATAACTAAGACCGCCTATTTCCACCTCCGTAACATCGCCCGTCTCCGCCCCTGCCTCAGCTCATCCACTGCTGAAGCCCTCATCCCTGCCTTTGTTACCTCTGGACTTGACTATTCCCACGCACTCCTGGCTGGCCTCCCACATTCTACCCTACGTAAACTAGAGATGATCCAAAACTCGGCTGCCCCGTGTCCTAACTCGCACCAAGTCCCACTCTCCCATCACCCCCTGTGCTCACTGACCTACATTGACTCCCGGTTAAGCAACATCTCGATTTCAAAATTCTCATCCTTATTTTCAAATTCCTCCATGGCCTCGCCCCTCCCTATCTCTGCAATCTCCTCCAAACCCACCCCCACTCCCCGAGATGCCCGCGCTCCTCTAATTCTACCCTCTAGAGCATCCCTGATTATAATCGCTCCACCATTGTTGGCCGTGCCTTCTGTTGCCTGGGCCCCAAGCTCTGGAACTCCCTCCCTAAACCTCTCCGCCTCTCAACCTCTCTTTCCTCCTTCAAGACGCTCCTTAAAATCTCCCTACCTGCGCTAATTTCTACTTAAGTGGCTCGATGTCAAATTGTTTTATCTCACAATACTCCTGTGAAGCACCTTGGGACGTTTCACTACATTAAAGACGATATATAAACACAAGTTGTTGTTGTGTTGTGCCATTCCACCCCCGCTGGTGTCCTGCAATCTTTTCCTTTCCCCTTCAGCTTAGTTTCGCAGGAGGAAAATAAATTAATTACACCGAAGGCGCTTCATTTTTCGCCCCACCAGTGAGGACGCGGACAACTCCTCCGGGAGAACTGGTGAATCGAGCAACACTGCTCTCCCATCCTTCAGGATTATTCCTCCTTATCTTGGGAACAGCCAACCGGATGCTGTGGATTTAACTTTCATTCTTTCGGCTTGTTGTTTATCCTTCTGTCGAAGTATAGTAGCATAAATAAAGTTCCCATCCAAAATAAGGAGGGAATGACATGCAATGTTTGAGTGCACTTGGACACAATCATCCAAGAACCCTGCAACATCTGTCCTGTCGCAACAGCATTGTTGGACAAGAATAATTCAGGTCTGACACCGCGAGTTGTGGAATAAATGATGTCTGCTTTGTTCCAGACCCAATACGTTTGGTTCTCACGTTGTTGGGCACAGAATGCAACAATTGGGTCAGAGTCAGAGCGCACGCGATTCCCGCGTTTAGTCGCTGAAGAAATCCTCTCGCTGGACAGTCTCCACGTGCAGTAACAAGGCCAAGGACTGAACGTGTACGAATTCCCGCCTCTGGTGGCTGATGTGTAAGAAATGGACTGACACGTGGAACAGTTGTGGGACGCAGATAGATAATCAGCAAGCTCGTGGCGGCAGCCGACGTTCCAAGAATGAACAGACAAGGCAACGGGACATCAATCACCATCCGCACAGAATGAGTCCGCGCCAGATGTTTCCCGACAAGAACTACCATCGTCCACACTAGATGAGTCAGCACCAAGAGAGACAGGAACTATCAGGCTCGGAGTTGTAATTGGAGAGTTTCTGCTGACAGGGTAAGAGGGAAAAAGGCGCCAACATGACTGACCCAACAAGAGGTCAAACTGAATACATCATCGAGGAAGACTTGCTTCCACTCTAAAAGCGAGTTCTCAGGTGGCTGAACAGTCCAATACGGG
Organism: Pristiophorus japonicus; assembly: GCF_044704955.1. NCBI lineage: Eukaryota > Metazoa > Chordata > Chondrichthyes > Pristiophoridae > Pristiophorus > Pristiophorus japonicus. The sequence continues at coordinate 125,255,616 of NC_091993.1, forward strand.
AATTACAGTCTCTGTCACAGGTGGGACAGACAGTGGTTGAAGGAAAGGGTGGGTGGGGAGTCTGGTTTGCCGCACGCTCCTTCCACTGCCTGCGCTTGGTTTCTGCATGCTCTCGGCGACGAGACTCGAGGTGCTCAGCGCCCTCCCGGATGCTCTTCCTCCACTCAGGGCGGTCTTTGGCCAGGGACTCCCAGGTGTCGGTGGGGATGTTGCACTTTACTAAGGAGGCTTTGAGGGTGTCCTTGAAACATTTCCTCTGCCCAGCTGAGACTTGCTTGCCGTGTAGGAGTTCCGAGTAGAGCTCTTGCTTTGGGAGTCTTGTGTCAGGCATGCGAACAATGTGGCCCGGCCAACGGAGCTGGTCGAGTGTGGTCAGTGCTTCGATGCTGAGGATGTTGGCCTGATCGAGGACGCTAACGTTGGTGCGTCTGTCCTCCCTAGGGATTTGCAGGATCTTGTAGAGACATCGTTGGTGGTATGTCTCCAGCGATTTGAGGTGTCTACTCTATATGGTCCACGTCTCTGGAGGGTGGGTATCACAACAGCTAGCCCTGTAGACCATGAGCTTGGTGGCAGATTTGAGGGCCTGATCTTCGAACACTCTTTTCCTCAGGCGGCCGAAGGCAGCGCTCGCCAACATGACTGACTCAGCAAGAGGTCAAACAGACTACAAGGAAAGAGCAATCAACCCTTGGGACTGCAGTCGGAGAAGAAAGGACCCGATCTGGTCAATCGGATCCAGAGGACCTACAGTCAACATGGCCTGACCGCTCAAGGGCGATTGTATGTAAAAGTTAATGATTATCGTGTAAAGTCATAGGCTTTGTTTGGGCATAGTAAGTGCAAGAGGTACTGATCAACTGCTAATAAAGTTGGAATTGGGTCAGATTTGATTTTGTCTCAGGGTCTGAACTCCTTTGCCAGAAGGCAAACTCTGACAGACAGAGGAGTTGAAATTTCCCCCCTCTTTAAACATAGAAACATAGAAACATAGAAAATAGGTGCAGGAGTAGGCCATTCGGCCCTTCTAGCCTGCACCGCCATTCAATGAGTTCATGGCTGAACATAAGACCTAGTACTGTCTCTAAGAAATAGAAAACGAAGAGGCGAATATTGGTCGCATCTCTGCCCCATTGATTGAGGCGGAGAAAAACCGGTGAGGCACCTACTTTTTGGTTGGGGGAGCAACTTTGGCCCCAGAATCCTTCCCTCCGGGCAGTCTCTACCCAGTACCCGGCGACTGATCATTTATGGCACAAAATGGCTCATAGTTTGGGACAAGGTAATTTCACTCAAAGACGCTCATGGATAATTAGTGTGGGAGCTAGAAATGTTACATTATCGTAGAATCATACAGCATAGAAGTAGGCCAATCGGCCCATCGTGCCTGTGCCAGCTCTTTGAAAGAGCGATCCAATTAGTCCCACTCTTCCCCCACTGCCCTGCAAATTTTTCCTTTGCAAGCACTTAGGAAAGAGAGGCCAGAGTGGGAGCAGAGTGGGGAATTAAAGTGACAGGCGACCGGAAGCTCGGGGGTCACAGGCAGCATCTGCAGAGAGAATTAGAGGAGCGTGACCCCAATATAAAAATTTGACATCAAGCCGCATAAGTAGAACTTAGCGCAGGTGATCTCGAGCTTGGTCAGAAGTAGGTTTTAAGGAGCGTCTTGAAGGAGGAAAGAGAGGCGGAGAGGTTTAGGCAGGGAGTTCCTGCACCAGAAGGTACGGCCACCAATGGAATCCTAACCCTAAATGCACCTATCACCCCCTGTGCTCACTGACCTGCATTGGCTTTCGGTTAAGCAACGCCTCGATTTCAAAATTCTCATCCTTATTTTCAATCCATACATGGCCTCGCCCCTCCCTATCTCTGTAATCTCCCTATCGCTGTAATCTTCTCCAGCCCCACAACCTACACCCCCACCAGCCCCCATCCCGAGATGTCTGCGCTCCTCTAATTCTGCCCTCCTGAACCCCCCGATCGCTGCGCAGATAGACGAGAAGGAAAGAGCATGCATTAATTACAGCATATTCACATCCCAAAGCGCAGCCAATGAACTGCTTTGTGAGTGCAGCGACTGTTGTTACATAGCCAAACATGGCAGCCAAAGATGTGCACAGCAAGAGTCCACAAGCAACAGCTAATCCGGTTTTAGTGATTTTGGTTGAGGCGTAGATGTTGGTCGTGGAGAACTCCCTCCTGCTCTCCCTCAAATAATGCTGTGAGATCTTTTGCGTCCACCTGAGCAAGCAGATGGGCCCCTTGATTTGCCGTCTCATCCAAAAGACGGCCCTGGCGACAGAGCAGCGCTCCCTCAGTACCGCACTTGCAGTGTCAGTTGAGGATGTGTGCTGAAGCCCCATTTCTCTGTGTGTTCCTGACGCATGGCCCCTGAACTCCACACAGACGGTTTGTGTTTGGCCATTGAGTATGAGTGGACATAAAGAACATACTGGCAGCGGTGCAAGAGCTCTCGCCGGTGAAAAGGTCGCAGTAATCTGATGTTTACACGAGGAACTTATTGAGAAAAAAATAAATCACTTTGTCCGAGCAACAGCTGTAGAATGGCCTGATCCTCGGGGTACGGGATTGTCAAGGCTTATTCGCGTTTCCTTCACTTCATCATAGCTGTTTTTCTGCATCTGATGTCTCTCTCTGTTTCTCTATTATCGAGAGTACGTTTGTACTTAAAATTGTACAGCACAGAAGGAGGCCATTCGGCCCATCGTGCCTGTGCCGGCTCTGTGAAAGAGCGATCCGATTAGTCCCACTCCCCCCCTGCTCTTTCCCCACAGCCCTGCACATTTTCCTTTTCAAGTATTTATCCAATTTCCTTTAGAAAGTTACTATTGAATCTGCTCCCACCGCCCTTTCAGGCAGCGCGTTCCCAATCACAACAACTCGCTGCGTAAAAAAATCCCCTCATCTCTCCCTCTGGTTCTTTCGCCAATCTGTGTCCCTCTGGTTACCGATCCTCCTGCCCCTGGAAACTGTTTCTTCCTATTTACGCTATCAAAACCCCTCGCAATTTTATAACCTTTTTCACCCTTCATAACCCTCTATTAAATCTCGCCCTAACCTTCTCTTCTCTGAGGAGAACAGCCCCAGCTACTCCAGTCTCTCCACGTAACCGAAGTCCCTCATCCCCGGTAGTGTTCTAGTAAATCTTCTCTGCATCCTCTCCAAGGCCTTGGCATCCTTGCTTCTAATTATTATTATCTGATAATGCTGATTATATGAGCTCATTAATAAGCTCATTATAACTGCTCAACCATTGGTGGCCGTGCCTTTAGCTACCTGGGCCCCAAGCTCTGGAACTCCCTCCCTAAACTTCACCGTCTCTCTACCTCTCTCTCCTCCTTTAAGATGCTCCTTAAAACCTACCTCATTAACCAAGCTTTTGGTCATCTGCCTTAATTTCTTCTTTTATGGCTCGGAGTCAAATATATCTGTTTTGTCTTGTAACACTGCTGTGAAGCGCCTTGTGACATTTTACTATATTAAAGGCGCTACATAAATACAGATTGTTATTATTGACAGGCGAAGGAGGCCATTAGATGTCACAACAACTGGAATATGGGAGATAGAAATTGCAGCACGGAAACAGGCACATCCAGCCCGGGTTGGTGTGAATCCTCCACACAAGCAGTATTCGAGTCCCAAGTGCCCACCATGTTCCCATATCCCATTATCCCATTATCCACTTTCCCTCAGCCACTCTAACCCGTTCTTAAATGTCGGTGTGGTCGCTAATGGTGCATTCCAAAACATCACAACCCTTTCTGCACAATGGTTTCTCCTGCTCTCTGCCTTAACACTTTTACATTGACTCTTATAATTATGTCCCCTCATTTTAGACCCCGAGATCACTAGAGATCTCTTTCTATCTACTCTGTACCATCATCATCATCATCATAGGCAGTCCCTCAAATCGAGGATGACTTGCTTCCACGTCAAAAAGTAATGAGTTTGCAGGTGTTTCAATGAAGGACCTAATATTCCAGGTCCTGAACTACATGTTGAAGGGTGGGAGATGCCTGTGTGTGGATTGTTTTAACGTGGGGTGACCGTTGCACACCAGCCACCACACAGGCTTGACAGAGCGAGGTCTTGGTCCAGTGGCAAGGGTTAACCAGGACGACTGGAGACCAGCTCTGCTGCACCGACCCAGTGCCCACACATATCGCAGTGTGGACTGGGCCCGTGCTGCCCCTGGGCCCTCGCTTCTTCTGGGCCCCAAACTCACGCCTCTCCTGGGCCCCCGATCATGTTGCACCACGATTACTTCCCGCTCCTGCACCCCAACCTCGCTGCTCCTGCTGTACCTGCCCACGCTCCAATCAGCAACCTGGATTAAATTTGGCTGAGGGATGATGACAGCTTGCCTTTAAACGAAGCGTCCGTATGCCGGCATTCGGCATGGCAGCCCAAACCTGCAAGGACCATTTGCAGGTCGGGTCCTTCAAAGGGGCATACCACTTCAAGGTACAGCGCATGCTGGAGAGCGACTGGATTAGACGACTCTGTACCATCTGGGGTAGGTACTGTGGGGAATTCAGGGCCAGAGTGCACTAATTTCGATCGCCTAGATGGGTCGGAGAGGAATTTCCCAGATTGTTTTGCCCACCATGGAAATGGTGCCCCTTTAAAGGGTTATCCAGCAACATAACACTGATGATCGAAGTGATTCCTGCTAGACAACCTCTTCCTCATCAGAGACTTTTTCATGTTCCTACTTCAATCCACTTGTTTGCTGGACAGGAAGTGCCCTGACTGAAAGAACATTGGGTTCTGATTTATGGTGGAATAGCGGGCTCAAACACGGGTATGCAGCCACATACTTCAATCAGCTCGAGGCCCCAGGCCCTTCATCCAGCACATGGCATCCCGCAGCATTAATTAGAATTATTAATTACCATTCTCATGCCAATTATCACAAAGCCTATGAATAGAACGCTCCTTAACACAATAAGCCCTGTTGTTGACCCGATGTTGTGTGGCCGGATGAGTCAGTGAAAGCTGCGTTGACCACAGACAAATTCTCAGGCAAAGACCTCAAGGGAGCAACTGATGGGGAACTCTCCCATTTGTTATCTTCGCTCGGCTCCAGGGTTCTATTGGGTCAATGGACTCGAACATTAGCCAATAGCCAATGGGCTGACGCATGTCTATTGCTTTTGTAAGTCACTGAGGTCACGAGTAAAGCATCGAAAGAAGTCACGATTCAAATAAGAGGCAAATGTCATACAGCAGCTTGCATTTATATAGCGCCTTTAACGTAGTGAAACGTCCCAAGATGCTTCACAGGAGCAATTATCAGACAAAGTTTGCATAAGGAGATATTAGGGCAGGTGACCAAAAGCTTGGTCAAAGAGGTAGGTTTTAAGGAGCGTCTTAAAAGACGAGAGAGAGACGGACAGGTTGCTAGGGGGGGAATTCCCAAACTTAGGCAAAAGCAGAACACTGCGGATGCTGGAATCTGAAATAAAAGCTGAAAATGCTGGAAATCTCAGCGGGTCAGGCAGCATCTGAGGAGAGAGAAACAGAGTTAATGTTTCAGGTCGGTGACCCTTCCTCAGAACTGGCATTACCTTCCAACATTACGATTCCAAGTCGGCCCATCACCCCCTTTGTCTCTCTAATCTCTCCTGCCTTCTACCCTATCACAGACCTTCCCTTTTGTTTTTTCCTCCCCTCCCCCCTTTCAGTGATTGTTAAGAATCTGTTCATTTCAAACATTCGCCAGTTCTGACAAAGGGTCATCGATCTGAAACATTGACTCTGTTTAACATAGAAACATAGAAACATAGAAATTTACAGCACAGAAGGAGGCCATTCCGGCCCATCGTGTCCGCGCCGGCCGACAAAGAGCCGCACGGCCCTCGGTCAGCAGCCCTGAAGGTTACAGATAAACCTACGAACAATGAACAATGGCGGAAAGGTAAAGAGCACCCAGCCCAACCAGTCCGCCCCACACAACTGCGATACCCCCTGCACCCCAACATTCTACACTCCACCCCAACCGGAGCAAGTGATCTCCTGGGAGAGGCAAAAACCCAAAGATTTCTCCACAGATGCTGCCTGACCCGCTGAGATTTCCAGCATTTTCCAAAACATTTTGGGGCTGGGCAGTTGAATGCATGGTCACCAGTGGGGGGTGATTAAACTCGACGATGCCCAGGAGACCAGAATTGGAAGAGCGCAGAGATCTCGGAGGTTTTGTGGGGTAGCACCACAAGAGCAGAGGATTTAACCAGGAATTTAGGGCTGGACAAAGCTAGAGAAAGGAGTGAGACCATGGAGAGAAGGGTCAGGATTTTGAAATCGATGCGCTGAGGGTTGGTGAGTGAATGGAGGCCAGCCAAGACCAGGGATCGATGGGTGAATGGGTATTACACGGGACAAGGATGCAGGTGCTAGAATTCCAGAAGGTTCCTCTACTCGTTATGGAAAATGAAAGAGTAAAAGTCAAGATTCATGTGAGGATTTCCATCGTGCTCCTGCTCAGCAATGCCGTAAGTTGGACGGGAAAATGCCGGAACATTTAACACAAACAATACAACAATAATCAGCCCAAAAACAAGGCAGCATATTCTGCCCTCAAACAGCTGACCGCCATCCTCTCGACTTCAAACAAACGGTTCCACGGGGATTCGCGAGCCTGGACTGGACCGAGGAAGCTGAGTCAGTATACTTATTTTTCAGGGGTGAAGGTTGCAAATAAATTTAAAATCCATTCATCTTGCTGACAAGTTAAAATTAGACGGGACTGACTCTCACAGTCAGATCAGACTGTTCTATCCCCTGACCTGCACTGACTCCCTGAGTCATATCTTGTCTAAATACAGCAATTACTCTTCCCTCTCCCAACCCTTAACCCTCGGTAAATAGAGGGAGGGGTACTGGCCCATCATCCATGGGCAATTAGTAGGTTAGATGTAGGAAGAATGCTCCCGATGTTGGGGAAGTCCAGAAGCAGGGGACACAGTCGAAGGATAAGGGGTAAGCCATTTAGGACCGAGATGGGGAGAAACTTCTTCACTCAGAGAGTTGTGAACCTGTGGAATTCTCTACCGCAGAAAGTTGTTGAGGCCAGTTCGTTAGATATATTCAAAAGGGAGTTAGATGTGGCCCTTACGGCTAAAGGGATCAAGGAGAGAAAGCAGGAATGGGGTACTGAAGTTGCATGATCAGCCATGAACTCATTGAACGGTGGTGCAGGCTCGAAGGGCCGAATGGCCTACCCCTCACCTACTTTCAATGTTTCTATGTAGGGGGAATGCAACGTTATGAATGCTGGGCATGGGTTAATTACATGGTCTGCAGTAATGGCGGTGCGCACTTTGATGACACAGTTAGGAGGGGTCGGCAGCGGGGGGGGGAGGGGGAAGTGGGGAACGCCGGAAAAATCAACGAGGTGAATTTCGCTGTCGGTGGCCATTGTTCCCGAAATCGACGGCCACTCGACTCCACCGATTGTCAACGGTAAGAGACCTTTTGGGAGGCTGAATTTCAGTCCCGCTATGTAAATGCAAGTCCTTAATCTGAGGAAGGACATTCTAATCTGAGGAAGGACATTCTTGCTATTGAGGGAGTGCAGCGAAGGTTCACTGATTCCCGGGATGAAGAAAGACTGGATCGACTAGGCTTATATTCACTGGAATTTAGAAGACTGAGATGGGATCTCATAGAAACATATAAAATTCTGATGGGATTGGACAGGTTAGATGCAGGAAGAATGTTCCCGATGTTGGGGAAGTCCAGAACCAGGGGTCACAGTCTAAGGATAAGGGGTAAGCCATTTAGGACCGAGATGAGGAGAAACTTCTTCACTCAGAGAATTGTGAACCTGTGGAATTCTCTACCACAGAAAGTTGTTGAGGCCAGTTCGTTAGATATATTCAAAAGGGAGTTAGATGTGGCCCTTACGGCTAAAGGGATCAAGGGGTGTGGAGAGAAGGCAGGAATGGGGTACTGAAGTTGCATGATCAGTCATGATCTTATTGAATGGTGGTGGAGGCTCGAAGGGCCGGATGGCCTATTCCTGCACCTATTTTCTATGTTTCTATGTTTCTATGTCGTTTTTGTTCTATATCTATCGACCTGTATGATAGCGTAAACCGAGTGTAGCACTAATACGATCTTGTGACCTGGACCAAATAATCATTTCATATACACGTGACCGAACTAGTGTTAACCCGAGATGTCGCAAGCACCAAACTCCACACTCATGCCTCACTCCTGTAGCTGTAGAACTCGTGTAAAACACATAAAGACCCAGTATAAAACATGAAAGAAACTATATATATATGTAAGAACATTGGGAGAGCGTAAGTAAAACACAGAGGGATCTCATATCAACCGTGGAGAAACTTGTTGTTAAAGACAGGAAGAGCATGTGTAAAACACTGAGAAACCTCATGTAAAACATGGAGGGCTAGAAATTCGCTGGGATAGTGCCTCTCGCGAGGGGGCGTTAAAGGGTTTGTTGCCGCAAGCGCCGGCATTCATGCCGCTCGGCAATTTCGGTGTGCCGGAACCGGTGAGGAGTATCGCCCGGGAGTGCCACGCCGGTGTGCAACGCCCCCGGTATCGACACGGATCAACATTCGGTTTGCTCGGCACCCATAGCGCCCCCTAGTGACCCCGCCAGAGAAAGCGGGTGCGCAGAGCTGTCCCGGGGCACTATGGGAAGAATGATTGCGTGAGGTAAGTGTGATTGATTTTTATATTTCATTTTTTTTTGTGCTTTAAGTTTATTTGGGGTAATGTATAGAGAATGTTATTTCTGGTTTCTGTTCCGTTTTTTTTTTCCCAGGGAGGCCTCTCTCAGGGCGCTCCGAAACTGGCTCTTTAGCTCGGGGTATTCAGCCGCTCACATGGCCCAGGGCCCTAAGATAAGTGTGGAACGCCTCCCTTAGCGCTCCGCTCCACTCTCAGGGCACAACCACTGACTGCCAACCTAATCCATTTCCCGGCGCAAAGTTTATCCACTGCCTGACATTAACGCCTTCAACCTAATTCCCAGGCCCGGATAATCCTTCCTCACTTCAAAATTCAAGTGACAAGGGAGCGATCCTGGTGAATGAAGGTTCCTTAGACCGCTGCAACATCCCAGGAACTCGTGGGTTTTAAGAGAAAACATTCAAAAAGAAGGGAGGAATTCGAACGACCTGTTTATCTCGTGATTGAAACCATTTCTGGCATCGAGGTTTTTATTCTAAAGAGAAAGAACAAAAGAACTTGAATTTCTAAGGCACCTTTCATGATGTCAGGACGTCCCAAAGCGCATTACAGCCAACAAAGTACTTTTGAGGTGTAGTCACTGTTGTAATGTAGCGAAACGTAGCAATTTGCGCACAGCAAGCTCCCACAAATAGCAATGCGATAATGACCAGATAATCTGGGTTTTTTTAAGTGATGTTGATTGAGGGATAAATATTGGCCAGGACACCGGGGAGAACTCCCCTGCATTTCTTAGAAAAAATGTCGTGGGATCCTTTACATCCACCCAAGAGAGCAGACGGGGCCTCGGACCAACATCTCATCTGAAATACGGCACCTCCGCCAGTGTGCCGCTCAATCAGCACTGCCCCTCCGACAATGCGGCACTCCCTCAGTACTGCCCCTCTGACAGTGTGGCACTCCCTCAGTACTGCCTCTCCGACAGTGCAGCACTCCCTCAGTACTGCCCCTCCGACACTGCAGTACACCCTCAGTACTGCCCCTCCAACAGTGCGGCACTCCCTCAGTACTGCCCTTCCAATAGTGCGGGACTCCCTCAGTACTGCCCCTCTGACAGTGCGGCACTCCCTCAGTACTGCCCCTCTGACAGTGCGGCACTCCCTCAGTACTGCCTCTCCGACAGTGCGGCACTCTCTCAGTACTGCCCCTCCGACAGTGCAGCACTCCCTCAGTACTGCCCCTCCGACAGTGCGGCACTCTCTCAGTACTGCCTCTCCGACAGTGCAGCACTCCCTCAGTACTGCCCCTCCGACACTGCAGTACTCCCTCAGTACTGCCCCTCCGACAGTGCGGCACTCCCTCAGTACTGCCCCTTCGACAGTGCGGCACTCCCTCAGTACTGCCCCTTCGACAGTGCAGCACTCCCTCAGTACTGCCCCTCCGACAGTGCAGCACTCCCTCAGTACTGCCCCTCCGACACTGCAGTACTCCCTCAGTACTGCCCCTCCGACAGTGCGGCGCTCCCTCAGTACTGCCCCTCCGACAGTGCGGTGCTCCCTCAGCGCTGCACCGGAGTGTCAGCCTAGATTTTTGTGCTCAAGTCTCTGGAGTGAGACTTGAACCCACAACCTTCTGACTCAGAGGTGAGAGTGCTGGCCACATAGCCACAGCTGACATGGCAGTGATATTGCTAAGTTCTGTGATTTATTGGCAGCAATAAGATGAAGAGAGAAATGTTGGGACGCAATGCACAAGAAGGGTTGCGGGGATGGGAGGCTGGAGGGTGGTGCGGGGGGGGGGTGAGTTGAGAGTACGCACTGTCTCTCAGACGTGAAAAGGTTCTCAGTCGGGCTAGGCACCTGCCTGCAGAATGGTGTGCACAGAGCCCTTCAGTGGGGCCATGTGATGTTTCAAAGCTCACACTCCGCTGGTGATTTAGGGGCTCCATGTGATTGATTGAACTGTCCGATTAAGGTACTTACCCAATCACTCTTCAGCCTCTCTCCTTTCTGGTGTCTGCCTTTTGTCTCCAGCACAAAGCAGAGAGAATACAGAGCACTCGCACCGTACAACATGCTGCCACATCAGAGCTACAGGGCTACATCTCACTTTAGCATTCGCTCACTGCCGTGAGAGCATCAGTTACATTGGTTTATTTCCCATTTCTTCCCCTCCTCATGCTGGGCCATGACAGCACCCCCAATAGTGTGTGAAATACCCATTCTTCATTTGTATGGACCGAGTGATGCCCTGAAATACCTGGGGCTGGGAAGGGCGTAGGTCCCATTGAGGTTCGCTGTGGCTCAGTGGGTAGCACTCTCTCGCCTCTGAGTTCAAGTCCCAAACCGGAGGGTTAAACACAAAATCTAGGCTGACACTCCAGGGCAGTGCTGAGGGAGCACTGCATTGCCGGAGGTGCCGTCTTTCAGATCAGACATTAAACCAAGGCCCCGTCTGCTCTCCCGGGTGGACGTAAAAGATCCCATGGCACTATTGTGAAGAAGAGCAGGGGAGTTATCCCCAGTGCCCTGGCCAATATTTATCCCTCAATCAACATTACAAAAACAGATTATCTGGTTATAATCACATTGCTGTTTGTGGGAGCTTGCTGTGCACAAATTGGCCGCCGCGTTTCCTACATTACAACAGTGACTGCACTTTAAAAAGTATTTCATTGGCTGTAAAGTGATTTGGAACGTCCTGAGATTATAAAACGTACTGTATAAATACATGGTCTCTCTTTCTTTGTTACACCTGGGGGGAGTTTGCCCAACATTTAGTCTGGATCCCATCTCTGTCAAGAACAAAGAGACCTGGGGGTATATGTGTACAAATCGGTGAAGGTGGCAGGGCAGGTTGAAAAAACGGTTAAAAAAGCTTACGGGATCCTGGGCTTTATAAATAGAGGCATAGAGTACAAAAGCAAGGAAATTATGATGAACGTGTATAAAACACTGGTTCAGCCTCAACTGGAGTATTGTGTCCAATTCTGGGTCCCGCACTTTAGGAAGGATGTGAAGGCCTTAGAGAGGGTGCAGAGGGAGATTTACGAGATTGGTTCCAGGGATGAGGGACTTCAGTGACGTGGATAGACTGGAGAAGCTGGGGTTGTTCTCCTTGGAACAGAGAAGGTTGAGAGGAGATTTGATCGAGGTGTTCAAAATCATGAGGGGTCTGGACAGAGTAGATCGAGAGAAACTGTTCCCATTGGTGGAAGGGTCGAGAACCAGAGGACACAGATTTAAAGGTGATTGGCAAAAGAACCAAAGGCGTCATGAGGGAAAACCTTTTTACGCAGCGAGTGGTTAGGATCTGGAATGCACTGCCTGGGAGGGTGGTGGAGGCAGACTCAGTCATGGCTTTCAAAAGGGAATTGGATAAGTTCCTGAAGGAAAACAATTTTCAGGGGTACGGGGAAAGGGCGGGGGAAGTGAGACTGGCTGAGGTGCTCTTGCAGAGAGCCGGCACGGGCTCGATGGGCCGAATGGTCTCCTTCTGTGCTGTAACCATTCTATGATTCTAAGACAGCATCTCATTTAGATCGGACGTTTAAAGTCCAGTCATGGTGAGCGGTGGGGGGGGTTTGGCGGGGTGAGGTGGGGTGGGGGTGGATTGGGGCTGCGAGCAGATCTTAGGCCAGTCCCCAGCCGCCATGCCAAGGGGGCCATACTGGAGGGAACTCCCAGGGAAGTCGCTCTCTTGACGCCTTTGAAAGGTCTCAGTGGAACCCACACCAGTTGAAACATGGCTTGAGTCTGTTTGAGGGCCCAAACCTGTACTAGCGGAAGGCAGTCCATCGCGGAGATGACCTATTACCCCCGCAAGTATTAGGTGACTGCAATGGGAGCCATTAGTGGGGATTAGCTCGGGTCGGAGCGGTACTGTCGATGTGCCCTTGCAAGTACTGGCGGCCCGCCCCAGCTATTGAAATGACCCCGCCTTCGGGATCTGGGACAAGGTTTTACAGGAAGATACTTATACATACATGACTGCCAGAAACTATTAGAGTTAAGATGAAAACAACAACAACAACTTGTATTTCTTATAACGCTTTAACGTAGTGAAATGTCCCAAGGCGCTTCACTTGAGTATTATGAGACAAAAGATTTGACACTGACCCACATAAGGAGAAATTAGCGCAGGAAGTGGTAGGTTTTAAGGAGCGTCTTGAAGGAAGAAAGAGAGTTAGAGAGGCGGAGAGGTTTAGGGAGGGAGTTCCAGAGCTTGGGGCCCAGGCAACGGAAGGCATGACCACCAATGGTGGAGCGATTATAATCAGGGATGCTCAAGAGGGCAGAATTAGAGGAGCGCAGAGATCTCGGGGATTGTGGGGCTGGAGGAGATTACAGAGATAGGGAGGGGCGAGTGCCATTGGAGGGATTGAAAACCAGGATGAGAATTTTGAAATCGAGGCCTTGCTTAACCAGAAGCCAATGTAGGTCAGCGAGCCCAGGGGGTGATGGGTGAGCGGGACTTGTTGCGAGTTAGGACACGGGGGCAGCGAGCACAGGGGGTGATGGGTGAGCGGGACTGGGTGCGAGTTAGGACACGGGGCAGCGAGCACAGGGGGTGATGGGTGAGCGGGACTGGGTGCGAGTTAGGACACGGGGGCAGCGAGCACTGGGGTGATGGGTGAGCGGGACTGGGTGCGAGTTAGGACACGGGGCAGCCAAGTTTGGGATCACCTCTAGTTTACGTCGGGTAGAATGTGGGAGGCCAGCCAGGAGTGCGTTGGAATAGTCAAATGTAGAGGTAACAAAGGCATGGATCCCGTTGTGAGCATAGGGAAACTGTGAGGTGCTGTGAACCTCAGAAACAAGGCTGAACACAGAGGATGGAAGTGAATTTAATATTCAGGGCTATGGGGCCGATTTTCATCAAAGCCTCCGCCCGGCCAAGTGCCGCCCAAAGTGCCGTCAATAGCCGCCGACTCCTGCCCGCAGGAATCTGGGAGCTCAACGGGCGGGAGCTCAGTTACACCACTCGGCCTTCCGCTGACGTCAGCGAGCGGTTCCTGGCGGCTTTCCCCTCCCGACCGCTCCAGGTCACCTCCAAAGTGGCACTGGGCGGATCAAGAAGAGCGATATCGGTGGCAGCGGGCGTTGAGTTGATGAATTTCGGTCCCTTAGTGTTCCGAATAGACGCGAAAGGTGGCAGTATGGCCATATATGTCAGCAGCAACTGGGAGGCAAGTGAAGTTGATCCATGTGTGACGGGAGAAGCCAGGCAGAGAATTAATCTGGTTATAAATCTCTCCTGTCAATAAATCCAAGGAGTTTGCTACAGACCACCAGGTCAGCACAAGAAGGATAGTTTGTTATATGAGTAGACAAGAAGAGTGTTTGAGAACAGGAAAGGTTATCTTAATGGGAGGCTTCATTCAAGCCAATATTCATTGGGAAACCCAAGTGGTTTAGAGTCAGAGTTGGTAAATGTAATGAATGACTGCTTCACCGCTGTGCATAAGATAAGGGGCATGACAGGGTAGATGTGGGGAGGATGTTCCCTCTCGCTGGGGAGTCTAGGACTAAGGGTCACACACAGAATAAAGGGGTCGGCTATTTAGCACTGAGATGAGGAGGAATTTCTTCACTCAGAGGCTGGTGAATCTTTGGAATTCTCTGCCCCAGAAGGATGTGGATGCTGAATCATTGAGTATATTCAAGACTAAGATCGCTAGATTTTTGGATACGAAGGGAACCAAGAGTCATGGGGATCAGGCGGAAAAGTGGAGTTGAGGTCGAAGATCAGCCGTGATCTTATTGAATGGCGGAGCAGGCTCGAGGGGCCGAATTGCCGACTCCTGCTCCTAATTCTTATGTTCTTATGTAAGCCACGAGACGCAGTGCTGGTCTTAACCCATACAATGGTCAAGAAATGGAAGTTATAATGCTTGGATGACTGTGGCCACAGACTGAATGTTTATCACGATCGAGGACACTATATGGGTCCTGAAGTTCCATCGGGGTCCTCCCCATTTCCTGCGTCTGCCTCTCCCCCTGACCAAAACCTTGAGAAATCTGATCCCCCTGTTATGTATGCATGTCAATGATGTAATGATGTACTGAACACTAGACCTGAATGTACCTTCACCCTTACCTGTACACCAGAGGGTGCAGCTGCTGGAGACCTAAGGGTCACCTGTACACTGCAGGTAACCCAGTATAAAAGGGAGTTCACCTCTTGGTGTCCTCAGTCTAGGAGCTGCAATAAAGGACAGTCTGTACAGTTCAAGTGCTATACCCCTGCCTCGTGGAGTAATTAACAGAGTGCCTACATACACAATAATTAGCGACGACTACACAAGACCGTGGTGAAACCGAACGTCCAGACCTCAATTTCCGGGCCGTGGCAGGACTCCGAGGGAAGAAGATCGGCGAAAAAGGTGGATTCCCGACGTCTGTGGCCGAACCTGAGAAGAAGAAGATCACCACAGCCTATCTCGAGGAGAGCGAGAAGATGGCGGCCACACCACAAGGCGAAGAACCCAGAATCAAAATGGCCGCGACCAGACCACGAGGGGCAGCGTTGGAGAAGCGACACGTGGCACCGATCTGCGAACCGGATTGGAAGGCCCCCTTAAAGGAGACCGGTAACCCAAAGAAATTAAAGGGACAGTTTCACTCTCGGCATAGCGATGCCAAGACTTTAAAGTTAAAAGTGCAGTAAGCAAATGCAAGAATGCAAATGTAACGTTGAATTGTGATGCCGGAGTGACTGATGAAAAAAAGATAATGAATGCTTGTGAAAGTGATGTTAGCAACAAGTTTGAACCGTTAAATGATGATGATAGAAATTTTGATATGACTAATGTAACCCTGTATGGAGACACCGATACACAAGAAAGTGTTGTAAGTGCTAAAAGTAATAATGTAAAGAGAGATAACAGTGTTGACTCGACTATGTATGATCGGAGCCAATGTATCATGTATGCAGAAAGTAGACTGTTAAAGGACACCGGATTCTACCGGTACAATGTAAATGCCAGAGGTATCCCCCCGTGGGAGACCCCCAGGTCCAGCGGGCTACCTGACCATGTAACCTGGACTTTTGGGACAAATGTGATGCCCCAAAAAGGGCTCACACACACCCAGTGGGAGCAGACCCACTGCAGGGACAGCGGTCAATAGGCAGCACAGCCACCACCACTGGCAACCTGCCCCAGATCGGCCCTACACCCTCTGGCCACCAGGGCCAGTACCCTCCAGCTTTCCTGGCGGACCCTGGGATGATCAGACTTCCACCACCCTGTGGCCCTGCCCACCACCAAATGCCACAACTAACCCACTCTACAGCGTATGTACCCTACCCATTGCACTGGCTCCCCCCACTGAGAGATCCCACAACAGTGACACCCACATGGTCTGTGTGTGAGGAGGGGGGAATGTATGAGGGCCGGCCTCAGGTACAGGGATCACACCTGGCACCCTCACAACCCTCACCACCACCTCCCACAGCCCACCACTGATCACCTCCCCTGGTCATACCAATAAGGACTTGGAAAAGGCTTAGGGGGGAGTGTTGTTATGTATGCATGCCAATGATGTACTGAACACTAGACCTGAATGTACCTTCACCATGTATATACCTTACCTGTACACCAGAGGGTGCTGCTGCTGGAGTCCTAAGGGTCACCTGTACACAGCAGGTAACCCAGTATAAAAGGGAGCTCATCTCTTGGTGTCCTCACCCTGGGAGCTGCAATAAAGCACTACAGTCTTCACAGTTCAAGTGCCATACCCCTGCCTCGTGGAGTCATTAATAGAGTGCCTACATACACAATACCCCCGATCATTGCCAAATCACTGTGCCAAGACCCTGTGGAGATGGCAATAAGCAACATTGCTTTTGATCACCCCAGCATCCCTTCATTCACGCAGCACTGCACGCAGCAATGACCAGGCTGTGACTTGGATGCTTCTGATGATGGCTAGTCGGCCCTTTTTAATGAAGCTCCCAACCACTTCACACGAGAACCTCCGTCTCCCCGCCCAGGCCTGACCAAATATTGATGCAGACGCCAAATTCGGCAGCAATCTGGTGGAATTGATTGCAGTCCAGTGCATTCCCTCTCTGCCCAAAAAGCAGCATAAACAGGAAGGAGCAGATACTAAACGTGGACCCTTCCTCTCCATAGACTTGAGCATAAAAAAATCTAGACTGACACTCCAGGGCAGTGCTGAGGGAGCGCTGCACTATCGGAGGGTCAGTGCTGAGGGAGCGCTGCACTGTCGGAGGGGCAGTACTGAGGGAGTGCTGCACTGTCGGAGGGGCAGTGCTGAGGGAGCGCCGCACTGTCGGAGGGGCAGTGCTGAGGGAGCGCTGCACTGTCGGAGGGGCAGTGCTGAGGGAGCGCTGCACTGTCGGAGGGGCAGTGCTGAGGGAGCGCTGCACTGTCGGAGGGGCAGTGCTGAGGGAGCGCTGCACTGTCGGAGGGGCAGTGCTGAGGGAGCGCTGCACTGTCGGAGGGGCAGTGCTGAGGGAGCGCTGCACTGTCGGAGGGGCAGTGCTGAGGGAGCGCTGCACTGTCGGAGGGGCAGTGCTGAGGGAGCGCTGCACTGTCGGAGGGGCAGTGCTGAGGGAGCGCTGCACTGTCGGAGGGGCAGTGCTGAGGGAGCGCTGCACTGTCGGAGGGGCAGTATTGAGGGAGCGCCGCACTGTCGGAGGGTCAGTGCTGAGGGAGCGCCACAGTGTCGGAGGGGCAGTACTGAAGGAGCGCTGCACTGTTGGAGGTGCCGTCATTCGGATGAGACGTTAAACCGAGGCCCCGTCTGCTCTCTCAGGTGGATGTAAAAGATCCCATGGCACTGTTTTGAAGAAGAGCAGGGGAGTTATCCCCGGTGTCCTGGGGTCAATATTCATCCATCAACCAACATCACTAAACCAGGTCTGGACGTTATCACATCGCTGTTTGTGGGAGCTTGCTAAGCGCAAATTTGGTGCCGCGATTCCTACATTCCAACAGTGACTACACTTCATAAAATAATTAATTGGACATAAAGCACTTTGGGACATCCTGAAGTCGTGAAAGGCGCTATATAAATGCAAGGTCTTTTTTTCCTTTTCTGGGATTTGAACCCTTAGTCACAGTGAACAATTAACCTGGATCAGTTCCCTCAATTCCCTTCACCCTCAACCAGCTCACCAGGTCACTCCTTATTTCCATGTGGTGCGGAATTTCATAAACTTGCTGTGGTTTTAGTTGTCGTTTCCTGGACCCTTCTCTGGGCGGCCATGGTTTGAGTATCAGACAACCTACCTGATTTGTGACTGTGTGTTGTTTTAAATGTGTTGCAGAGGGGCTTTATGGAGAAGCAGAAGTTGGAGTCTCAGTGAGATAAATGCGAGGCCCTGTTTGGCATTCCGCGCTGGACTGACCTCCAGTAAATCACTTTTCAATAAAGACTCGCAACGCCTGCCAAGGTTGAGCCAAATTTATTAAGTTGCCCTGACATTTTGTGCGAGAGGGTTTTTTGATTGCAATGGCCTCAACTCACATTCCTTAAACCGAGAGACTTCTAACTTCTGGAAGCTTAACTTGTGCTGATAACTAGCATTGAATATATTAGAACGGGAGTGTGGGATTTGTGTAGGTCACAACAACAACTACAACAATTCGTATTTATATAGCGCCTTTATTATCGTGAAACGTCCCAAGGTGCTTCACAGGAGTATTATGAGATAAGAAATTTGACACTGAGCCGCATAAGTAGAAATTAGCGCAGGTGACCCAAAGCTTGGTCAAAGAGCTGAGTGGTCCCCGGCCTGCGAGCACCATCGGAGCAGGGTGGGGAGCGGAAGGAGCAGCGTGGAGGAATACCACTCCAGGGAGCAGCACGTGCTGGAACAGGGGAGCAACGGCAGCGAAAAGGAACGTCACCAAAATCCAGGTCGGTGGTTGGAGCGTGGACAGATACAGCAGGAGCGGTGAGGTCGGGGCGAAGGAGCGGCGAGAGATTGTAGAGGGACGTGATTGGGGCCCGGGAGAGGCATGAGTTTGGGGCCCAGAAGAGCCGAGGGCCCAGGGGCAGCACGGGCCCAGCCCACACTGCGATATGTGTTCACACTGGATCCCTGCAGCAGAGCTGGCCTCCAGCCTTCTTGCTTAACCCTTGCCACTGGACCAAGACCGAGCTCTGTCAAGCCCGTGTGGTGGTTGGTGTGCAACGGCCACCCCACGTTAAAAAAATCCACGCACAGGCATCTTCCACCCTTCAACATGTAGTTCGGCACCTGGAATATTGGATCCTTCATTGAAACACCTGTGGACTTTTTTGACGTGGAAGCAAGTCATCCTCGATTCGAGGGACTGCCTATGATGATGATGGTCAAAGAGGTAGGTTTTAAGGAGCATCTTGAAGGAGGAAAGAGAGATAGAGAGGCGGCGAGGTTTAGGCAGAGAGTTCCAGAGCTTGGGGCCCAGGCAACAGAAGGCACGGCCACCGATGGTGGAGCGATTATAATCGGGGATGCTTAAGAGGGCAGAATTAGAGGAGCGCAGATATCTCGGGGAGTTGTGGGGCTGGAGGAGATTACAGAGCCAGGGAGGGACGAGGCCGTGGAGATTCATGGCAGACTCTTGGACTGTAGGAATAAAACTACCAGGTCTTGAAATTACACCGTGCGTTATTACTGCGTATTATTGCGTTTGTGAAAAAATTCATTTGCCTGCTTTAGAGGTGATGACCTCTTAACCTACCCATTTCCTAACTCACACCAAGTCTTGCTCACCCATCAGCCCTGTGCTCGCTGACCTGCACTGGCTCCTGGCCTGGCAACGTATCGATTTTATAATTCTCAACCTTGTTTTCAAATGCCTGCACGGCTTCGCCCTTCCCTATCTCCGTAACCTTCTCCGGCCCCATAACACCCTCCCCCCAACCCCCGAGATATCTGTGCTCCTCCTGTAATGTATGTACATAAGGTCTGCCCACCACCAAGGGGCACTACTGTCGGAGGTCCTATGGTCAGAGGTACACTCGTGCTGGGCCCGATATATGACCTGAACTTCACCTTGTATTTTCACTTCTGGAAGCCATTAAAAACTGACCAGGTTACACCTGGTCACTGGCTCACATTACGGAGCTTATTGTATCATTTCATACACCACAACTGGCGACGAGGCAAATAAGAACCCACGTAAAAGTATGGCGAGCACAGCACGATCACGTACTATTGGAATTCTCGAGAGGTTCAATGAGGGAGAGGATTGGGGAGATTTCACGAATCGTCTTGACCAGTATTTCGTGGCAAACGATCTAAACAAAGACGAGGATGCTGAGAAGTGCAGGGCAGTTCTTCTCACTGTCTGTGGCTCCACGACCTATGCACTCATCAAGAATTTACTCTCACCCACTCTTCCTACAGAAAAGGATTACAAAGAACTGTGTGCTCTAACACCTTAAACCCATGGAAGGAATCCTCATATCCAGATATCGCTTCTATACGCAAGTTCATCCAGAAGGCTGGGATATAGCGGCATTTGTTGCCAACCTGAGACGTCTTGCAGGGCCTTGCAAATTTGGGCCTGCATTGGAAGACATGTTGCGTAACTTTTTCGTCAGCGGGGTCAACCACGAGGCGATCTTAAGTAAGCTGCTGGCTGCGGAGACGCTGGACCTCAGCAAGGTCATCACCATCGCCCAGGCTTGCATGTCCACGTAGAAAAGCACGAAGCAGATATCAGGACAAAACAGGAACTCCACGGCATGTACTGTGTACAAAATTGTATCGACGTCTGGCAGAGCTGCACATGGCAGGGCCTACTCGACTGCGTATGCGAGAACAGGAGCTGCTCAAAGTTCGCCATCGAGGGCCTACTCGACTGCGTATGCGAGAACAGGAGCTGCTCAAAGTTCGCCATCGAGGGCCTACTCGACTGCGTATGCGAGAACAGGAGCCGCTCAAAGCCCGCCATCGGGCGCAAATCTGAGCTCAACGTGTTGCGGGGGTCAATCACCGACCCCTATCAGTGCCGCTTCAGGCAGTATGTACGCAGAGAGTGCGCGAAGAAGGGGCATCTTCAGCGGTCGTGTCCGCAGCAGAACAAGCGAGCTGCGATACACCACGTGGATGATGACCAGTTTAGTGTGGATCTGGTGATGCAGCCCGAGACATTTGAGAGCTCCGAGGAGGAAGTGTATAGCATTACGTACGTTCCGAACAAAGAGCCAACCAATAATGATGGAGGTAAAATTAAATGGCGTGCCGGTATCCATGGAATTAGGCACGGGTGCGTGACAATCGATAATGAACCAGAGTACTTTAAAACAACTGTGGGAGGCCAAGGCAGAGAGACCCAAGCTGAGTCTGATAAATGCGAAGTTGCGTACCTGCACCAAAGAGCTCATACCAGTGATCGGTAGTGCAGCAGTAAGAGTGTCGTGCGAGGGAGCGGTTCATGAACTACCGTTATGGATTATCCCGGGCAACGGCCCATCGTTATTCAGCAGGAGTTGGCTCAAGAAAATAAAATGGAAATGGTACAATATCAAAGCTTTGTCATCAGCGGGTGATGATTTGTGTGCTCAAGTGCTGAGCAAATTTCCCTCACTGTTTGAACCGGGAATTGGCAGCTTCAAGGGAGCCAAGGTGCAGATTCACCTAGGCCCAGACGCAAGGCCCATCCATCACAAAGCCAGGGCGGTCCCGCACATGATGAGAGAAAAGGTCAAGCTCGAATTGGACAGGCCACAACGCGAGGGGGTCATCTCACCGGTCGAATTTAATGAATGGGCCAGCCCCATTGTTCCGGTGTTAAAGAGCGACGGCACGGTCAGGATTTGTGGAGGTTACAAGGTCACAATCAACCGAGTTTTGAAACAAGATCAGTACCCACTACTGAAAGCTGATGACCTGTTTGCGACGCTAGCCGGGGGAAAATCGTTCACCAAATTGGATCTAACGTCGGCCTACATGACACAGGAACTGGTTGAATTATCAAAGAAACTTACGTGCATCAACATGCATAGAGGACTGTTTATTTAAACAGGTGCCCTTTTGGCATTCAGAGAAACATGGAGAGCCGATTGAAATCCGTCCCCAGAACCGTGGTATTCGAAGACGACATCCTAGTCACAGGTCGTGACACCGCCGAGCACCTGCACAATCTGGAAGAGGTTCTGCGTCGTCTGGACAAAGTGGGGCTCAGGCTGAAACGTTCGAAATGCATTTTCATGGCACCAGAGGTCGAATTCCTTAGACGAAAGATTACTGCAGACAGAATCAGGCCTACAGACACGAAAACAGAGGCCATCAAAAATGTGCCCAGGCCCCAGAATGTGACGGAGCTGCGTTCATTCCTGGGTCTTCTCAACTACTTCAGGAAACTTCTTACCCAAATTGAGCACAATATTAGAGCCTTTGCTCAAGCTGCTCAGGAAAGGAGACAACTGGGTGTGGGGTGAACTTCAAGACAGAGCCTTTGAGAAGGCTAGAAATCTGTTGGTTACCCACAAGCTACTGGTACTGTATGACACATGCAAGAGTCTAGTTTTGACATGTGATGCTTCGTCCTATGGGGTCGGCTGCATACTCCAGCAAGCCAATGAGTCAGGCAAACTACAACCAGTTGCATATAGAAACATAGAAACATAGAAACTAGGTGCAGGAGTAGGCCATTCGGCCCTTCGAGCCTGCACCGCCATTCAATGAGTTCATGGCTGAACATGCAACTTCAGTACCCCATTCCTGCTTTCTCACCATACCCCTTGATCCCCCGAGTAGTAAGGACTTCATCTAACTCCTTTTTGAATATATTTAGTGAATTGGCCTCAACAACTTTCTGTGGTAGAGAATTCCACAGGTTCACCACTCTCTGGGTGAAGAAGTTTCTCCTCATCTCGGTCCTAAATGGCTTACCCCTTATCCTTAGACTGTGACCCCTGGTTCTGGACTTCCCCAACATTGGGAACATTCTTCCTGCATCTAACCTGTCTAAACCCGTCAGAATTTTAAACGTTTCTATGAGGTCCCCACTCATTCTTCTGAACTCCAGTGAATACAAGCCCAGTTGATCCAGTCTTTCTTGATAGGTCAGTCCCGCCATCCCGGGAATCAGTCTGGTGAACCTTCGCTGCACTCCCTCAATAGCAAGAATGTCCTTCCTCAAGTTAGGAGACCAAAACTGTACACAATACTCCAGGTGTGGCCTCACCAAGGCCCGGTACAACTGTAGCAACACCTCCCTGCCCCTGTACTCAAATCTCCTCGCTATGAAGGCCAACATGCCATTTGCTTTCTTAACCGCCTGCTGTACCTGCATGCCAACCTTCAATGACTGATGTACCATGACACCCAGGTCTCTTTGCACCTCCCCTTTTCCTAATCTGTCACCTTTCAGATAATAGTCTGTCTCTCTGTTTTTACCACCAAAGTGGATAACCTCACATTTATCCACATTATACTTCATCTGCCATGCATTTGCCCACTCACCTAACCTATCCAAGTCGCTCTGCAGCATCACAGCATCCTCCTCGCAGCTCACACTGCCACCCATATGCATCTCGAAGTCTGTCCAAGGCGGAAAGAGCTTACGGTGGTGGAGAAAGAGGCTTTCGCACGTGTTTATGGGGTTAAATAAAATGCACCAGTACCTGTTTGGGCTTCGCTTCGAGCTGGAAACCAATCACAAGCCGCTTAAATCATTGTTCTCGGAACTAAAGGTATCAATACCAACACGTCGTCCCATATCCAGAGGTGGACGCTGAAATTATCTGCCTATGATGATGTCATTCGCCATACACCAGGCACCGAAAACTGCGCTGATGCATTGAGCCGGTTACCGTTGCCCACTCCGGAGGTGGAAACGCCAATGCCCGCAGAGCTACTCATGGGCATGGATGCCTTTGAGAGTGAAGGGTCGCCTGTCACTGCTCAACAAGTTAAGACCTGGACCAGCCAGGATCCGACTCTATCGGTTGTAAAATGTTGTGTTCTTAACGGGGACTGGTCGACCATCCCCAAGGAAATGGGTGATGAAACCAAACCGTACAGCCGTCGCAAAGCTGAGCTTTCCATCCAGTCCGATTGTTTACTGTGGGGTAATCGTGTTGTAATGCCCAAGAAAGGCAGGGCGTGATTTGTATGAGAGTTACATAGTACGCATCCCAGTATTGGTCATGACGAAGGCCATCGCCAGGTCCCATGTTTGGTGGCCTGGCATTGACTCGGACTTAGAGTCGTGCATGCATCAGCGCAGCACTTGCATGCAGTTAAGCAATGCCTCAAAGGAAGCTCCGCTCAGTCTGTGGTCATGGCCATCCAAACCGTGGTCTAGAATCCACATCGACTTCCTCGGTAAAATGTTTTTTGTGGTGGTGGTGGATGCCTACTCCAAATGGATCGAATGTATGATCATGTCATCCAGCACTTCCACCACCACCATTGAGAACCTGAGAGCCATGTTTGCCACACATGGTCTGCCAGACATCGTTGTCAGCGACAACGGACCATGCTTCACGAGCCTGGAGTTTCAAAAGTTCATGAAACGCAACGGCATAAAACACGTGAGGTCAGCCCCGTTCAAACCCGCGTCCAATGGTCAAGCGGAGCGGGCAGTTCAAACCATCAAGCAGAGCCTGAAACACGTAACGCACGGTTCCTTGCAGACACGCCTGTCACGCATACTGCTCAGTTACAGGACAAGGCCACACACGCTCACCGGGTCCTGCCTGCGGAACTATTGGTGAATAGAGGCCTCAAAACCAGGCTCTCTCTAGTCCATCCTGACCTTAAGAATCATGTCGCAACCCGACATCAACGCCAGCAGTGGTATCACAACCGCGCCGCAGTGTCACGCGATATATCTGTAAATGACCCAGTGTATGTACTTAACCATGGTCAAGGGCCCAAGTGGCTCCTGGGCAATGTTACGGATAAGGAGGGTAACCGGGTGTGTATGGTTAAGCTCAAGAATGGTCAGATGTGCAGGAAACACATTGATCAAATCAAGCTAAGACACACTGACGAACCAGAACAGTTGGAAGAAGACACCGCGAGCTTAGAGGACCAACCAACTCACGTCCAGCCATCAGAAGAACCCACTGTGGTCAACACCCAGCCCCAAGTCGTGAGAGACTCGGAAAGCACTGGGATTGTACTGAGACGGTCAACCAGGGAGCGAAGGGCTCCGGACCGTCTGAACTTGTAATATGGACTTATGCCAAGAACTGGGGTGGGGGGGGGGGGAGAATGATGTAATGTATGTACATAAGGTCTGCTCACCACCAGGGGGCACTACCGTCGGAGGTCCAAGGGTCATAGGTACACTCGTGCTGGGCCCGGTATATAACCTGAACTTCACCTTTGTATCTTCACTTCTGGAAGCCATTAAAGACTGACCAGGTTACACCTAGTCACTGGCTCACTGTAAGGAGTTCCTTGTATCATTTCACTCACTACACCTCCAATTCTGGCCTCTTGTGCATCCTTGATTATCTTTGTCCCGTAACTAGTGGCCATGCCTTCAGCTGCCTGGGCCTCAAGTTCCGGAATTCCCTCCCTAAACCTCTCCACCTCTCTGCCTCGGTCTCCTCCTTTAAGACGCGTCTTAAAACCTACCTCTTTGCAAGCCATCACAGCTAAGCCCATCCTATTCCGATCAGATGTTCCCCCACCATCCCCCACAACAACAACAACTTACATTTATATAGCACCTTTAATACAGGAAAATGTCCCAAGGCGCTTCACAGGAGCGTTATCGAACATAATTGGACACCGAGCCACATAAGGAGATATCAGGACAGGTGACCCAAATCTTGGTCAAAGAGGTAGGTTTTAAGAACTTCTTAAAGGTTAAGAGAAAAGCGGAGAGGCAACACGCAAGCAGAGATCACTGGATAATGACAAAGAATGATTGACATTTCCCCTCAATCATCCAGAGCCACCCAACTTCAAGAAAGGAACAAGGGTTGCTAAAGTTTCGGGAACCAAGGCGGGTTAGAGTTAAAATACAGATCAGCCACGATGTCCCTGAATGGTGGGACAGGCTTGAGGGGCAGAATGGCCTCCTCCTGTCCCTATGTTCTTGTGAAGCAGAAAAGAAGGAAAGAAAATTCAGGGTAAATAAAAAACCTGCTGAAATGTGTGATGCCGGTGCCAGGTTCTGCGCTTCCTGAGTTTTTTCTCCAGGAGTATCGACTATCACACTTCAACTAAGCCTTGAAGTCGATTCCCGTTCCCGATGGGTTTCATTTGCACCTTGATGCTCAGACAAAAAACATTCACTAAACGTAGAGAAGCAAGCAGGAGAATGGATGGCAGGTACATTGAGTGAAATTGCTTTGGGCGCTTAATTATTAAAGGGAGGTTGTTGGGTGAGACAAATATTCCATCGTCACCCTCGGTTACAGGCTTAATGCTACACAGACATGCACCAGGGCCAATCGCTCCATTGTGATTTCCAATTGGCCCCGCAAATGATGAATCCGTTCGCAAAAAATGTTCATGCGGTCTGACTCTCCATGAAATATGGCACTCCTAACGGATAGGCTCCAAAACAAATCATAACTTGACTTATGAAATGATACTTAAGAAGCTCGCTGTACCACACCAAATGATTCACGTTTATCTGATTCAGTCTGTCAGGAAACACAAGTGTTAGTTTTTTTTCAGATAAATGTCATTTTTTGATATTTGGGACAAGATCCACACTGCTGGAACTTTTTCTCTCGGTGAACATTAACACCCTGGGTTAAGAAATTCTGTACCGTCCCGGTTGCAGTGCTAACTTTTGAAAAGTTGTAGGTTTGGCGCCAGGTGCTAATGAATCGTCACCCTCGTGAAATTGCATTTCTGCGCTGAAAGGATAAGAACATAAGAACGAAAGAAATAGGAGCAGGAGTCGGCCATACGGCCCCTCGAGCCTGCTCCGCCATTTAATACGATCATGGCTGATCCGATCATGGACTCGGGTCCACTTCCCTGCCCGCTCCCCATAACCCCTTATTCTCATATCAGAATGCAGTGGGGCATTAAATCAGGCGCTAATGGCGTAGGTGAGTGGCGTTATGCTCCAAGCGGTAACGAATATGAGGTGTTGTGTAATCGGGATTGTGCGTTGGCGAAGGTGCCTGCCAGCCATTAAAGGGGAGGGCCGTCACAGTCTGCACAGTCGGCGTGAATGATTCGGGGAGAGCACAACGGCGATATGCTGCGGGATGAAATGCAGAGGCCTTTAACCTCCCGCAAAACTCCGGGGACGAAGCAGCATTTATCTGGATGTAAATACATCCTGCGCTCTCTGGCAGTATAACTGACCTTTGGAACAGAGGTACTGGGGCACCTCACTTTGTGTAGCGCCCCGACAGGCGGTTTGTTCACGCCTCTGCTCCCTGACACTGTCGGCGCGAAGTGGTAAGGCGCTACTGAAGTTTGAAGATCAGGCACCCAGCGAGCGTTGCACACTCACTGACATCACGGCGAAAGGTGCCAAGGCGCTAACCGTTATCGCCGGCGCTACGAGACCAGCGGATATACCATGCAGCGTGGGATTCACCCCACTGCAGCGCTACACCCTGAGCACCATATTAGTGTCACGTCCCCATCCCACTCCCGCGCCCCCCCCCCCCCCCAGGCCTTTCATAGCCTCAGGACATCCCAAAGCGCTTTACAGCCAATGAAGTACTTTTGGAGTACAGTCACTGTTGTAATGTGGGAAACGCGGCAGCCAGCTTGTGCACAGCAAGCTCCCACCAACAGCAATGTGATAATGACCAGATAATCTGTTTTAGTGATGTTGATTGAGGGATAAATATTGGCCCAGGACACCGGTGATAACTCCCCTGCTCTTCTTCAAAATAGTGCCATGGGATCTTTTACATTCACCTGAGAGGGCAGACGGGGCCTCAGTTTAACGCCTCATCTGAAAGACAGCGCCTCCGACAGTGTAGCACTCCCTCAGCACTGCACTGGAGGGTCAACCTAGATTTATGTGCTCAAGTCCCTGGAGTGGGACTTGAACCCACAACCTTCTGACTGGGAAGGGACAGTATATACTGGGCTGGGGCAGCATGGCACTGGGCAGGGGCAGTACAACACTGGTAGGGTAGGCATGGTGCTGATCTGGATGTAAGCAAGGCACCAGAGAATGCAGTATGGCAATGGCAGGAACAGGACTACACTGGGCAAAGACATCATTGCACTGGACAGGGTCAGGATGGTACCTCTTAAATTGTGACAGCTTTGAACAAATGCAAAAAACAGCCAAGAAACGCCAAGATCAGTCCTCCATTGAATGTAACTCCCCGGTGACAAGCAAGGCGTCTCCTATTGGCTTTCAGATAACTTCCCTGCTCTTCTTCAGAATAGTGTCATGGGATCCTTTACATCTACCCAAGAGAGCAAACGGGACCTCGGTTTAACGTCTCATCTGAAAGACGGCACCTCCGACAGTGCAGCACTCCCTCAGCACGGCACTGGGAGCATCAGCCTAGATTTGTGTGCTCAAGTCGCTGAGTGGGACATGAACTCGCAGACTTCTGACTGGACAAATGTGTTACCAGCAAACTAAATACCACATCCACAGAAACTCCAGATCAGATCAGAGGTATCATTGCACCAGATTAGATCACATTTAACCGGATTAGGTCACATTACACCAGATTAGATCACATTTAACCAGATCGGATCAAATTTAACCAGATTAGATCGCATTACTCCACATTGCATTAACTGAGATTGGATTGCAATGCAACAGATTAGGTTGCATTACTCCAGATTAAATTGCATTATAATAGATTAGATTACATATAAACAGATTTGATTGCATTACATGCGATGAAACTTCCAGGAATACGTCCTACCAAAGTTAGGAACCAAAAGTACATTCAACGTGTGTTCCTCTCTCCCAGCCGTCCATATTTCCATATCTATTTTGCTAGCTAACGCGTCCTTAAATTAGATGTTTAATTCAGAATTATCTTAATTTGTCCCGTGATTCCTATCTCTTCCAGCCCCACAACCCCCCCGAGATGTCTGCGCTCCTCTAATTCTGCCCTCCTGAGCATCCCTGATTATAATATCTCCACCATCGGTGGCCGTGCCTTCAGCTGCCTGGGCCCCAAGCTCTGGAACTCCCTCCCTAAATCTCTCCGCCGCTCTATCTCTCAAGACGCTCCTTAAAACCTACCTCTTTGACCAAGCTTTTGGTCATCTGCCCTAATTTCTACTTATGCGGCTCGGTGTCAAATTTTTTATCTCATAACACTCCTGTGAAGCGTCTTGGGACGTTTTACTACGTTAAAGGTCCTATATAAATGTAAGTTGTTATTGTTTGAACAGGAAGTGGTTGGGTGGCCCCTTCCCCCTAAACCCCTCCCCCGCTAAAATCCCGATGGAAATTGGAGAATTATCCCATGCTGCACTTCCTAGTGGTAAACAGCAACACTGTTAGACGCCGAACCGACCTCTCGCTTAAAATAGAAAGACTTGCATTTATATAGCACCTTTCATGACCACTGAACGTCTCAATGCGCTTTACAGCGAATTAAGTACTTTTAGAGTGTAGTCACTGTTGTAGTGTGGGAAATGCAGCAGCCAATTTGTGCACAGCAAGCTCCCACAAACAGCAATGTGATAATGATCAGATTATCTATTTTTGTTATGTTGATTGAGGGATAAATATTGGTCCCATGACACCCGGGATAACGCCCCTGCTCTTCTTTGAAATAGTGCTGTGGGATCTTTTATGTCCACCTGAGAGAGCAGACGGGGCCTTGGTTTAATGTCTCATCCGGCACCTCCGACAGGTCCCTCAGCACTGCACTGGGAGTGTCAGCCTAGATTTATGTGCTCAAGTCATTGGAGTGGAACTTGATTCCACTTGAACCTTCTGACTCAGAGGCAAGTGTACTACCCACTGAGCCACTGGCTGAGACTAAACAATGACCACATATTTACATCAAGCACAAAAGTAAGTTTTTGTACTGAATTGAGAAATGTTCTGTTTCTCTATTTCTTTCTTGACAATTGTTCTCTGGTTATTCCCACCCCTCCCCTCTTAGAAGGGGCCGACATGTTTCTGGGGGAAGAGCTCCACAGGTAGGAGGAAGCCTCTGCTCCCCAGCTCATGTGACCATGTGTGAGCCTGGACAGCCTGAGCCAACGATTCACCGAGAGAGGCCAAGCCCCAGCCTGGGATCACCCAGGCTCTACACACACTGTCCAACAGGGCCACTTGACCTTCTCTCGCAACCTTCGCTCCATCTCCCTCTCTCCCTCCCTCTCCGTGATTCTCACTCTCTTTTGCGCTCCTATCTCTCTCTCACTCTCTCGCTATCTGCCTGTCTCGCTTTCTCTATCAAGCTGGCTCTCTCTCTCTTTCTCAACCTCTCACCCTCTCTCTGTGTGTCTCTCTCATCGCTTTCTCTGTCTCACTCTCTCTCTGCTGATCTCCGTCTCTATCTATATCTCTGTTCCCTTTCTGTCTCTCCATCTATCCCTGTCTCTCTCCACCTCTCCCTAGTTCCATCTCTCTCTCCCTCTATCTCTGTCTCTATCTCTCTTCCTCCCTTTATCTCTGTCTCTGTCTCATCTCTCCCTCTCACTCTCTCTTTCACACTATCTCTCCCTCTCTCTCTCTCTCTCATAAGAACATAAGAACATAAGAAATAGGAGCAGGAGTAGGCCATACGGCCCCTCGAGCCTGTTCCGCCATTCAATAAGATCATGGTTGATCTGATCATGGACTCAGCTCCACTTCCCTGCCCGCTCCCCATAATCCCTTATCCCCTTATCATTTAAGAAACTGTCTATTTCTGTCTTAAATTTAGGAGTGAGGGTAGGCCATTTAGGACTGAGATGAGGAGAAACTTCTTCACTCAGAGAGTTGTTAACCTGTGGAATTCCCTGCCGCAGAGAGTCATTGGTGCCAGTTCATTGGATCTATTCAAGAGGGAGTTAGATATGGCCCTTACGGCGAAAGGAATCAAGGGATATAGAGAGAAAGTGGGGAAGGGGTACTGAGATGAATGATCAGCCATGATCATATTGAATGGTGGTGCAGGCTCGAAGGGCCGAATGGCCTACTCCTGCACCTATTTTCTATGTTTCTATGTTTCTATTCAATGACCCAGCTTCCACAGCTCTCTGAGGCAGTAAATTCCACAGATTTACAACCCTCTGAGAGAAGAAATTTCTCCTCATCTTTGTTTTAAATGGGCAGTCCCTTATTCTAAGATCATGCCCTCTAGTTTTAGTCTCTCCCATCAGAGGAAACATCCTCTCTGCATCCACCTTGTCAAGCCCCCTCGTAATCTTAGACATTTCGATAAGATTACCTCTCATTCTTCTGAATGCCAATGAGTATAGGCCCAACCTACTCAACCTTTCCTCATAAGTCAACCCCCTCATCTCCGGAATCAACCTTGTGAACCTTCTCTGAACAGCCTCCAAAGCAAGTATATCCTTTTGTAAATATGGAAACCAAAACTGCACGCAGTATTCCAGGTGTGGCCTCACCAATACCTTATATAACTGTAGCAAGACTGCCCTGCTTTTATACTCCATTCCCTTTGCAATAAAGGCCAAGATTCCATTGGCCTTCCTGATCACTTGCTGTACCTGCATACTAACCTTTTGTGTTTCATGCACAAGTACCCCCAGGTCCTGCTGTACTGTGGCACTTTGCAATCTTTCTCCATTTAAATAATAAATTGCTCTTTGATTTTTTTCTACCAAAGTGCATGACCTCACACTTTCCAACATTATACTCCATCTGCCAAATTTTTGCCCACTCACTTAACCTGTCTATGACCTTTTGCAGATTTTTTGTGTCTTCCTCACACTTTGCTTTTCCTCCCATCTTTGTATCATCAGCAAACTTGGCTACGTTACACTCGGTCCCTTCATCCAAGTCATTAATATAGATTGTAAATAGTTGGGGTCCCAGCACTGATCCCTGCGGCATCCCACTAGTTACTGGTTGCCAACCAGAGAATGAACCTCTCTCCCTCTCACTCTCTCTCTCTCTCTCTCTCCCTCTCACTCTCACTCTCTCACTCTCTCTCTCCCTCTCACGCTCATTCTCTCACTCTCTTTCTGTCTCCATACCACTACACTCAGTTCCACTGTGAATTTTCCTCTTGTTCCTCCGCAGCGTGAACTGCCCTAATGCACTTCCCCTCCTTGCATTCTCACTGTGTTGAAATCATGACTCATCATACCTACACTAGCTCATTCTTTCCTGGAAATTTAAAACTGTGGAACTCCTTCCCTCCCACTCTTATCCCTTCTTGCGACAATCTTCAGCCTTTCAAACCCTAAACTTGTATCACTTAACCACCGATACCTCATTTATCCTCACCTTCTCTCCTAGCCTGCAGTGGTTCAATTGTAGACTGGAATCAGTGTGCCCATACACACTGGAATCACAATGCACTAGGGGTCACTCTGTACCAGTGAATCATTACACTATGGTTGAGGCTGTGCCATTGTTGAGAGTACACTCTTCCTAAACCTGCCACTACCGTCCACAAAATTGCTATTTTCTCAGGAATGAATAAGATTATTAAACCCCCAAGTCACTAAATCCCTTTATATTTTTACTATAGCTAAAACTAGGAGGCACAGTCTAGGATAAGGGGTCGGCCAATTACGACTGAGATGAGGAGGAATTTCTTCACTCGGAGGGTTGTGAATGTTTGGAATTCTCTACCCCAGAGGGCTGTGGATGCTGAGTCGTTGAGTATATTCAAGGCTGAGATAAATAGATGTTTGGACTCTAGGGGAACCAAGGGATATGGAGATCGGCGGGAAAGTGGAGTTGAAGTTGAAGATCAGCCATGTTCATTGGATATATTCAAGAGGGAGTTGGATATGGCCCTTACGGCTAAGGGGATCAAGGTGTATAGAGAGAAAGCAGGAAAGGGGTACTGAAATGCATGATCAGCCATGATCATATTGAATGGTGGTGCAGGCTCGAGGAGCCGAATGGCCTACTCCTGCACCTATTTCTTATGTTCTTAGACCCATGAATCAACATTCATTGCACATTGATTTATGCTGTACTAATGATGATATTCTGACTGTGCAATCTTCCTAAAGGTGTAACTAATGTCCTCAGATTTTCTCACAAATGAATAAGATTGTTAAACCCAGGTCACTAAATCCTTTAAGATTTTTACTGTGGCAACTGTAGCAGCTTGGGTTCAAACTAACCAGTTTGTTTGTAAACTTATTAAATTGTCTCCTTATACCTACCCACGCCACACTAGAACAGCTCCAGCACTGTCCCGCATTCTCTCTAAAGCAGGAAGCAAACTTTTAAGGCAGCTATGTACACCTTTGTCTGAGTAGCACATCCCGTTTAAGTGGCTTCCCCTTTAATGCGGTCTCCACTCTACAACCTGGCAGTTTATCTGTTGCTCTCATCTGTCTGCAATGAACAAGCAGCATATCAATCAAACAATTACACAGGATTACATGGGATATACGGCACAGAAACAGGCCATTCGGCCCAACCAGTCCATGCCGGCGTTTATGCTCCACTCGAGCCTCCTCCCGTCTTTCCCCATCTAAATCTATCAGCATAACCCTCTATTCCCTTCTCCCTCATACGCTTGTCCAGCCTCCCCTTAAATACATCGATACTATTCGCCTCAACCCCTCCCTGTGGCAGCGAGTTCCACATTCTCACCACTCTCTGGGTAAAGAAGTTTCTTCTGAATTCCCTGTTGGATTTATTAGTGACTATCTTATATTGATGGCCTCTAGTTATGCTCTTCCCCACAAGTGGAAACATTCTCTCGATATCCACTCTATCAAAACCTTTCATCATTTAAAGACCTCTATTAGGTCACCCCTCAGCCTTCTTTTTTCAAAATAAAAGAGACCCAGCCTGTTCATCCTTTCTTGATATGTATACCCTTGCATTTCTGGTTCATCCTTGTAAATCTTCTCTGCACCCTCTCCAGGGCGTCTATATCCTTTTTATAATAAAGCGACCAGAACTGTACGCAGTGCTCCAAGTGTGGTCTAACCAAGGTTCGATACAGGTTTAGCATAACTTCCCTACTTTTCAATTCTATCCCTCTAGAAATAAACCCTAACAATGGCTCCCTAAAGCTTCATAGAACAATTCAGCACAGAAAGAGGGCATTCGGCCCATCGTGCTGTCTCTTTGAAAGACTTAGTCCCTTCCCCTACCTCATAGCCCTGCAATTTTTTTCTTTTCAATTATCAATCCATTTCCCCTTTGAAAGTTATGATTGAATCTGCTTCCACCGCCCTTTCAGACAGCGCATTCCAGATTATAACAACTCGTTACGTACATTTTTTTTCCTCATTTTGCCCCCTGTCTTTGTTATCAATCATCTAAAAATCTGTTCTGATGAAAAGTCACCGAGCTGAAATGTTAACTCTGTTTCTCTCTTTACAGATGTTGCCTGACCCGCTGAGTATTTCCAGCATTTCCTGTTTTTAATCTTAGATCTGCTGGTTACTGACCCTTTCACCACTGGATATGATTTCTCCCTATTTACTCTATCAAAACCCCTGATACTTTTGAACACCTCTAATAAATCTCCTCTTATCCTTCATTGCTCGAAGGAGAACAATCCCAGTTTCTCCAGTCTCTCGCTCATCCCTGGTAACATTCTAGTAAATCTCCTCTGCACCTTCTCCAAGGCCTTGACATCCTTCCTAAAGTGTGGCATTAGAGGGAGCAGCGTACGGTGACCCTGCACGGAGATCAGTGCGGTTCCGGCCTGCAAGACCATCAGCAGGTCGGGGCCATCAGAGGGAGCAGAGTGCGGAGGCATGCCACTGCAGGAGGGCGACGGCTGCGAAGCCAGGTCGCTGATTGCAGTGCGGGCAGGCACAGCAGGAGGGGCGAAGGGGCGGCAAGAGTTTGTAGAGACGTAACCGAGGGCCCAGGAGAGGCGTGAGTCTGGGGCCCAGAAGAGGTGAGGGCCCAGGGGCAGCACGGGCCCAGCCCACACTGCGATATATGTGTGCGCACTAGGTCCGTGCAGCAGAGCTGGTCTCCAGTTAGTATTGGGTAATCCTTGCCACTGAACCAAGACCTAGCTCTGTCAAGCCCGTGTGGTGGCTGGTGTGCAACGGCCACCACACGTTAAAAAAATCCACGCACAGGCATCTTCCACCCCCTCAATTGGAGTTCAGGACTGGAATATCGGGTCCTTCATTGAAACACCCGTGAACTCATGTGGAAGCAAGTCATCCTCGTTCAAGGGACCGCCTATGATGATGGTGCTCTCGCAGTGCTGTGAAGTCGAGAATTCCTGGGAGTTCACGCAATGACAATGAGGCGAGGCAATAGATGACCAAGTCTATCGGGCATGTTCTCGCTGGAAGAGAGATAGTTGAGCAGAGATGTGATTGCTGTTCATAGGATTCTAAAGAGATCCGATAATGTCTACTGTGACCAGCTGTCTCACCTTGTCCATAAGAACATAAGAATAAGGAGCAGTGTAGGCCATTCGGCCCCTCGAGCCTGCTCCGCCATTCAATGAGATCATGGCTGATCTTCCATCTCAACACTTTCCTACAATGTGTACATCCCTTGATTCCCTAAATATCAAAAAAAAATCTATCAATCTCTGTCCTAAATATAGTCAAAGACTGAGCCTAAACAGTCCTCTGGGTAGAGAATTCCAAAGATTCACCATCCAGAACAGTAGAACCAGAGGATACGGCCTGCGCTTGAAAAGGGAGTTAATTCAAAACTAATCTGCAGAAACAATATTTCAGTGAGCGAGCGGTCAATTAATGGAATTGATTCATTCCGGTGCAAATTAGATTTCTTTCAGAAAGTAACATTTTGGGATACAGTATATGAGTAATTTTGAGACATGGCCTGTGGTGAGTGCAGCGAGCTCGAGAGGAACAGGTGACACACACCAGCTGTAATGTATTTGCTTCGTGGGTTCTTTGCTTAAGAATTCATAGCAACACATTGCTATTAAGAACCAGTTGGTTTATTAACAAAGGTTTAACAATCACTCTACACATTACTGGTTCATCCACCAGGCTCACAACTGCATACCTCATCGGGGATCCCCCGGACCCAACTGGCTGGGGTTTTATTGAGTCTTGTGAACATCACGTGACTGGCTAAGCCACTCACAATGCAACAGCTCCACAACTATTTTAGTTGTGCACTTTAATCAAGTGCCCCCTGGTTAAAGGGGGGAGGGCATACTCCAAACATTTTCAAACAAGTGCCCCCTTGATTTTTTTTTTGTTGAGGACACTAAAAATATAAATTATACGAGTGCCCCCTGATTAAAAGGAGGGGGCGGGGGAGGCATTAAAACCGGCAAGTATAGGCAGATTAAACTTTGGACATGGTTCAAATTAAAATTTGGTTGCCGGGGGTGATGATGCACTCCAGTCCCCTCGGTGCCCACCTCTCGCAGAAGGCTACGAGCGTACCGGTGGACACCGCGTGCTCCATCTCCAGGGACACCCTGGTTCGGATGTAACCGCGGAAGAGAAACAGGCAGTCGGGCTGAACAACCCCCTCGACCGCCCGCTGCCTGGACCGGCTGATGGCCCCTTTGGCCATGCCCAGGAGCAGTCCTATGAGGAGGCCTTCCGACCTGCCCGCTCCCCTCCGCACCGGGTGCCCAAAGACCAGGAGTGTGGGAGCAACAGCTCTACAAACCTGTGAGCATACTCACAGGTGCATACATTATACCATCCTGAGTTATATATATCAGCCGTTCCTTCATCGCCGCTGGGTCAAAATCCTGGAACTCCCTCCCTAACAGCACTGTGGGAGCACCTTCACCGCACGGACTGCAGCGGTTCAAGAAGGCGGCTCACCACCACCTTCTCAAGGGGCAATTAGGGATGGGCAATAAATGCCAGCGACGCCCACATCCCAGGAACAAATCTTTTTTAAAATCTGAAATAAAAACAGAAA
Organism: Pristiophorus japonicus; assembly: GCF_044704955.1. Classification (NCBI taxonomy): domain Eukaryota; kingdom Metazoa; phylum Chordata; class Chondrichthyes; family Pristiophoridae; genus Pristiophorus; species Pristiophorus japonicus. The sequence continues at coordinate 125,292,187 of NC_091993.1, forward strand.
GTGCTGGAAATACTCAGCGGGACAGGCAGCATCTGTGGAGAGAGAAACAGAGTTAATGTTTCAGGTTGGTAACCTTTCGTCAGAACTGGAAATAGTTAGAGATGTAACAGGTTTTTCAGCAAGTGCAGGGGCAGGGCAAGGGGGCAGGGAGGAAATAACTTGGAAAATAGGTGCAGGAGTAGGCCATTCGGCCCCTCGAGCCTGCACCACCATTCAATAAGATCATGGCTGATCATTCCCTCAGTACCCCTTTCCTGCTTTCTCTCCATACCCCTTGATCCCTTTAGCCATAAGGGCCACATCTAACTCCCTCTTGAATATATCCAATGAACTGGCCTCAACAACTCTCTGCGACAGGGAATTCCACAGGTTCACCACTCTCTGGGTGAAGAGGTTTCTCCCCATCTCAGTCCTAAATGGCTTATCTCTTATCCTTAGACTGTGTCCCCTGGTTCTGGACTTCCCCAACATCGAGAACATTCTTCCTGCATCTAACTTGTCCAGTCCCGTCAGAACTTTATATGTTTCTATAAGATCCCCTCTAATCCTTCTAAACTCCAGTGAATACAGGCCCAGTCGATTCAGTCTCTCCTCATATGTCAGTCCTGCCATCCCGGGAATCAGTCTGGTGAACCCTCGCTGCACTCCCTCAATAGCAAGAACGTCCTTCCTCAGATTAGGAGACCAAAACTGAACACAATACTCCAGGTGAGGCCTCACCAAGGCCCTGTACAACTGCAGTAAGACCTCCCTGCCCCTGTACTCAAATCCCCTCACTATGAAGGCCAACATACCATTTTCCTTCTTCACCGCCTGCTGTACTTGCATGACAACTTATAACAAAAGGGAAGGTTTGTGATTGGCTGGAAGTCGAACTGATCAAGATTGATTGCTATGATTAGTTGAACAATTCCAATACCGGAACTGCTTGCAGAGGAGAAACCTCTTTTTGAAAAAATATTTTCAGGGAAAGCAGGGGGGAATGGGGCTAAACAATGGGGAATATCAGAGCCTGCCCCATTAGCTAGAGTTTTTCCTCACCCGACAGCTCAGAATGTTTCGTTGTGTAAGTTGGAAGGGACAGTGAGGGCAATGGGGCATCTGGGACCAATGGTCCATCTCCTTAACCCGTGAGAATTAAGGATTGAGAACGAAACAGAGGAACGGCGGTGAAGGGAATTAGAGAGGGAAATAAAGAGAAGGAAAGAAAGACTGGATGAAGAGAGAGAAAAAAGAGAGACAGAAAGAAAAAATAAGATTTTTTTTTTTAATTTAAAATTTTTTAAAAATCTCTGAGAACAATTTACTACCTGTAGGTATGAGTCTCCACAGTTTCAATTGTTCCCTTTCTGGGCCAGAGAGGTTGAGAGTTATGGTCAGAACATAACTCTCCTCATTAACATAATCAATCATAACACAATCAACATCACAAAAAACAGATGATCTGGTCATTATCACATTGCTGTCTGTGGGAGCTTGCTGTGCGCAAATTGGCTGCCGCGTTTCCCACATTACAACAGTGACCACACTTCAAAAAGTACTTAATTGGCTGTAAAGCGCTTTAGATGCCCGGTGGTCGTGAAAGGCGCTATAGAAATGCAAGCTTTTCTTTCTTTCATTAAAAAGGTTCCTTACGCTGTTAAGTTCCAGCCCTAACGTTCTGTGGCGAGGTTACTGGGTAATTAAGGCGCAAATGCAGCAATTTCACGAAACTGGCAGGGAGGCTGAGGGCGGGCCGCCATTATCGCGAGGCTAACGGCGGAGCGGCGTGAATCATGCGGCAACCTGTGGCGATTCACAATTGTGGGACATCGCCTCCTCGCCACAGGTTGCTGCCCGATTTACACGCTGACCTCCCCATCGTTTTGGGCAGCAAAGCCTGACCTCCCACGTCTCCTGCGGGAATCCGTCGGACTGCGAGCTTTCGCTGTGCAGCAAATCGGTATCGCGTGCATGTCCGTAAGTAAAACAGCCAGCAGCATCCCGGGGAATCAGCAGTGCCGACTGTATGTGTGCAGTGTTTTCGTAGGGCTCTGCATTTCGCAGGCAGTGTCTCCGATGACAGACACACTAAATAGCTGGGGGGCCTGGGCTGCACAGGCTTTGTTCTGGGAAAGGTCAGGAGTTGGATAAGTTTTCAGACAAACACTTGGCAATTTTTTGGGGGGGATTACTTTTTGGTTTCCTTCTCGGTAAACTAAGCTGGGACAGGCCGGGGGGTTGGGGGGAGAGCAGTGAGGTGGGGGGGGGGGGGGGAGGGGGCTAAGAGCAGAAACTGGAGACCAATTCTTGCGGGCCGATGGGACTGGGGGTTATTTTTAGGGTGTTGCATTGTTACTGGCCCTTTTGTTGAGTTTATGACTAATGCTTGTGGACTTTGCGACGATTAACGTGAATCAGTTCAGTCATGTGTCACTGGCAGCTTCGCCCAATTTCACGGTGACGGCACATCGAACCCTCTGCAGACTCCAGACTTGTGCTGAGAGCGCGGTGAGTACCCGAATCGGCAAAGGCCCGGGCGAAAGTGTGGTGGCAATCTCAGGTCAGGGGCAGAAGGCGACTGAGTCTCTCGGGCCCGGAGCAATGGTCCCATACCCACACTAGCCCTCACCCCCACCTTCGGCAGAAAGTGAGGGATCAGCGACCACAAAGACTGACTGTCGGGAATGTTAAAGTACAGCGATCGCCAGAATCCCAAAGAGTGCATCAGCTGAGGCGCGCCTTAGGAATAAAATAATAACACTTTGGAATCCCTCCCAAGCTCCTGAGCCATGTTACTAAAACATTTTGTGCAAACATTTTCGATGTAATTCAACATGTATTGGATTCTATTATGTAGGAGTTATCATAATCTGATCAATACTGCGAAAGATCCCGGTCCCTCTGTTATTGTAAGTTTACGGCTCAAAATGGAGGTTCAGAGAAAATGTCTGCCGCTTCTAATCCCTCAAATGTTACTGTTCAATTTGCTTCTGGTACTTTTTAATTATCTGTCATTTTGTGCACTTATTACTGTTCGATGTACAAGAACAAAGAAAGGACTTGCATTTATATAGCGCCTTTCACCTCCACCGGATGGCCCAAAGCGCTTCACAGCCAATGAAGTACTTAATGATGTGTAGTCACTGTTGTAATGTGGGGAACGCGGCAGCCAATTTGCGCACAGCAAGCTCCCACAAACAGCAATGTGACAATGACCAGATAAATATTTTTTCTGCTGCAGTCTTTCATTATTCAGGGAAATAATTGTACTGATTACAAAATCAATTCTGATTTACCAAAAAGAAAAACATGTTTTGTGGCTTTAAATGTTTGATGCTATTGATGAGTTTAATCTCAATTTAACATCAGAATAATTCATTGTTTCCCTATTAGAGTACTGTGTAAATTTTCTACAGGGACCAGTTTGAGAATCACGCAGTGCCAGCAGACCCAAGTTATACTGCTGGTGCTGCACTCTCTCGCACTGCTTGTGGCATCTGAATGAATGGAAGAATTTGCATCTGTACACCACCTTTCACACCTTCGGAACATCCCAAAGTGCTTCACAGCTAATGAAACAATTTTGAAGAGTAGCCCCCGTTGCTTTGTTGGTGAACACAGCAGCCAATTGGTGCACAGCAAGATTTTACCAATGAGACAAATGACCAGATTTGTGATGGTGTTGATTGAGAGAACAGTGTCATCCTGGACACTAGGGGGCCTCGCCTGCTCTTTTTGAAACACCCAATCGATCTGACAGACAGCGCCTCAGCTTAACTGGCAACTATTTTAGTAAAACAAAAGATCAAATGCCCCCTTATTCAAGGAGCACTAAAACCGACAAATTAAACAAATGTACTTTTAACAATAATGGTTCAAATTAAAATTTGGTTGCCGGGGGTGATGATGCACTCCAGTCCCTCCGGCGCCCACCTCTCGCGGAAGGCCGCGAGCGTACCGGTGGAGACCGCGTGCTCCATCTCCAGGGATACCCTGGCTCGGATGTAACCGCGGAAGAGAGGCAGGCAGTCGGGCTGAATGACCCCCTCGACCGCCCGCTGCCTGGACCGGCTGATGGCCCCCTTGGCCGTGCCCAGGAGCAGTCCTACGAGGAGGCCCTCGGACCTACCCGTTCCCCTCCGCACAGGGTGCCCAAAGATCAGGAGCGTGGGACTGAAGTGCAACCAGAATTTGAGGAGCAGCCCCTTCAAATAATGGAACAGGGGCTGCAACCTCGCACATACAATATACACGTGGAACACGGACCCCTCCAGACCGCAGAAATTACAGGCGGCCTTGGGGTCCGTGAAACGATTTAAAAATCGATTGCATGGGACTGCCCCATGCAACACCCTCCAGGCCAAGTCCCCAATAAATAAAGGGAGGACTCCCGCGTAGAGAGCCCTCCACTGGGGACCCCCGCCTCCTCCGGACAGCAAGGTGGTGCGCCATGGCATGTCCAGACGGCAGACGAGGATGGCAAGGTGGAGAGTGTGCAGGAGCAGGCTGTATAGGAATCCCCTCGGCACAGAACTGAAAGGCACGGAGGGGATTTCCCGGAGGAGGCTCAAGTTGTGAGGTGCCGGCTCCCGCGGGAGGTTTTGGGGCTTTCAGTTTAACTGGCAACTGACTGAGGGAGAACCAATCTGTTCGCAACCTTGGTGTCGTATTTCACACCAAGGTGAGCTTCCGGCCACATATCCACGCCAAAACTAAGACCGTCGATTTTCATCTCCGGAACATCACACAACACTACCCCTGCCTCAGCTTATCCACTACTGAAACCCTCATCCATGCCTTTGTTACCTCCAGACTTGTTTATTCCAGCGCACTCCGGGCCGGCCTCCCACATTCTACCCTACGTAAACTTGAGGGCATCCAAATCTCGGCTGCCCGTGTCCTAACTCGCACCAAGTCCCACTCACCCATCGTGGCCTGTGCTCGCTGACCTACATTGTCTCCTGGTTAAGCAACGCCTAGATTTTAAAATTCTGATCCTTGTTTTTAATTCCCTCCATGGCCTCACCCCTCCCCTACCCCAGTCCCACAATGCTCTGACATGTCTGTGCTCATCTAATTCTGGCACCTTGAGCATCCCTGATTATAATCGCTCCGCCATTGGTGGCCGTGCCTTCTGTTGCCTGGGCCCTAAGCTCTGGAACTCCTTGCCTAAGCCTCTCCACCTCTCTACCTTTCTTTCTCCTTTAAGACGCTCCTTAAAACCTACCTCTTTAAACAAGCGTTTTGGTCATCTGCCCTAATATCTCTTTAGGTGGCTCGGTGTCAAATTTGATAATTTAATAATCGCTCCTGTGACGCGCCTTGGGACGTTTTACTATGTTAAAGGCACTATATAAATACAAGTTGTTGTTGCTTTTGTTGTTGTTTACCACCTGTTCATTTCAATGAAAGGAAAATCAGAGGCTATTCTGCTATAAGCACGCGAGTCTCCTGCCCTCCACCCAGTGGATGATTTATAGCCCAAGTTGTAAAGCCAAAAATCTACCCCTGTCATTCGAGGAAGGAAGACACTACCTGGAGCGATGACTCAGGTGTGATAGTGTGTGCCTACAGAGCTACCCCTTGCTCTAATTAAAATAGGCCATTGTTGGGCTCCAGTGCGACTGAAGAGTTCAATTTCATTTTAAAATATGATCCAAGGATTACCGTTGAGATCTCAATAATAAGTGATTGGGTTAAGGGCCCTGAAAATCCTTGGCTGCAGTGACAGTGCCCTGCAGTACTGACACCACTGGAACATTCAAGCTCAGCATCAGCTGTGGTTCAGTGGGCAGCGCTCTCGCCTCTGTAGTCCGAAGGTTGTGGGTTCAAATCCCACTCCAGAGACTTGAGCACCAAAATCTAAGCTGACACTCCCAGTGCAGTGCTGAGGGAGTGCTGTGCTGTCGGAGGGGCCGTCTTCAGAAGAGAAGTTAAACCTCTCAGAGATGTAAAAGATCCCATGGCACTATTTTGAAGAGGATAAGGGGAGTTCTCCCCAGTGACCTGGGACAAATATTTGTCCCTCAACCAACATAACTAAAAACAGATTATCGCATTGTTATTTGTGGGAGCTTGCTGTGCGCAAATTGGCTTCCGCATTTCCCACATTACAACAGTGACTACACCCCAAATGTACGTCATTGGCTGTAAAGCGCTTCGGGACATCCTGAGATCGTGAAAGACGCTATATAAATGCTATTTTCTTCGTTCCTTCCTTCCTCCCTTCCTCCCTTCCTCCCTTTCTTCCTTCCTTCCTTCCTGAGACTTCCACTGGATGGGGTCAGTAGCTGCCTGTGCCAGTACAGGTGTTTCTCAGGTGCCCCCATCCTTTCCGAGCTCGCCTGCCATCCGGAGGAAGGGGTGTAGTCACCCCCTTCAGCCCCCTTACCAAGGCTACCAATGCTACAAGTTATTTTATTTTTTCACCTTGAACTTCAGCCACTTGCCTAGTCCCTGGATTGTCCCTGGATCATCCCACTCACACCCCTCTGAAGGCCAACACCCCTCACTTCACTGGCCATACTGGCCTCCAAACACAGGCTACGCCAGGGTTGAGGAAGTGGGAGCAGGCGTGTAGGGAGTCCCCCCTGTGATGTATTTGCTTCCTGGGTTCTTTGCTTAAGAATTCGTAGCAATACATTGATATTAAGAACTAGTTGGTTTATTAACAAAGGTTTAACAATCACATTACCAGTTCATCCACCAGGCTCACAACTTCATGCCTCATCGTGGATGACCCAGACCCAACTGGCTGAGGTTTTATTGAGTCTTGTGAACATCACATGACTGGCTAAGCCACTCACAATGCAACAGTCATTGAAAGTTGGCATTCAGGTACAGCAGGCGGTGAAGAAGACAAATGGCATGTTGGCCTTCATAGTGTGAGGATTTGAGTATAGGAGCAGGGAGGTCTTACGGCAGTTGTACAGGCCCTTGGTGAGACCACACCTTGAATATTGTGTACAGCTTTGGTCTCCTAATCTCAGGAAGGACATTCTTGCTATTGAGGGAGTGCAGTGAAGGTTCACCAGACTGATTCCCGGGATGGCAGGACTGACATATGAGGAAAGGCTAGGCTTATATTCACTGGAATTTAGAAGAATGAGAGGGGATCTCATAGAAACATATAAAATTCTGACGGGTTTGGACAGGTTAGATGCAGGAAGAATGTTCCCAATATTGGGGAAGTCCAGAAACAGGGGTCACAGTCTAAGGATAAGGGATAAGCCATTTAGGACCTAGATGAGGAGAAACTTCTTCACTCAGAGAATGTGAACCTGTGGAATTCTCTACCACAGAAAGTTGTTGAGGCCAGTTCATTAGATATATTCAAAAGGGAACTCCCTTTGTGGCCCTTACAGCTAAAAGGATCAAAGGGTATGGAGAGAAAGCAGGAATAGGGTACTGAAGTTGCATGATCAGTCATGATCTTATTGAATGGCGGTGCAGGCTCGAAGGGCCGGATGGCCTACTCCTGCACCTATTTTCTATGTTTCTATGTTTCTACAAACCTGTGAGCATACTCACAGGGGCACACATTACACCCGCCCCTGACTGGCTGTCTCAGTGACAGTGGACTTGCTTGAGCTGGGAAAAGCCTCCATCTCTAAACAATGCCCACGGGAAACTCCCGTGTAAGGCCAGGGCTCAGGGTCTCCATGGCACAGCGGAGAGTCCGGCCGTTCCACCATAGTTATGGCGGAAGATCATTAGAATGGCAGAGCAAATTCGGACTCGGGTTATTTTAACCCGGCTCACTCAGCAGAAACTTGGTGGGTGGGCAGTTAAAATCGCCCTGGCTCTTATCCGTCCGAAAACCACCATGATCGCAATATCTGCAATTTTAATCTGCTCTCCCGATGCATGTTGTGGCCCGACTGTAATTTTAACTCAGGCCTGAGCGGGGAATCCACCTGCAGTTAAAATCGGGGCCATTTGAGTCCAGTATTACAGCACAGAGAAAGCTTCCAAACACTGCACATCGTTTTCAGAAACACTCACCACACAGCTTAAAATTCAAGGCATCCAGCAAGGGTGTAATAAAGAGGACATCCCAGTCTAAGATTTTTGCAACGTGGAACTTCTGTTGAATCTACGATCCGTACAGTTAACTACATCGGGTAGAAAACCAGAAATTGGACAATGGATCAGAAATTCTTTCATTAAATACATTGAAACGGAACCATAGGTCCCAACAGCTTGAAAGGAAGGAAAGGAGGGAGGGAGGAAGGGAGAGAAGGAGCGAGGGAAGGAGGGAGGAAAGAAGGGAGGGAGGGAGGAAGGAAGGAAGGAGAGAGATACAGTATCTTTCATGAGCACCGGACACCTCAATAAAGTACTTTTGGAGTGTAGTCACTGTTGTAATGTAGGACTAGTGGGGTGCTCAGTGCTGGAACCCCAGCTATTTACAATATACATCAATGTTTTAGATGAAGGGATTGAGTGTACTATCTCCAAGTTTGCTGACGACACTAAGCTGGGTGGAGGTGTGAGCTGTGAGGAGGATGCTAAGAGGCTGCAGAGTGACTTGGACAGGTTAGGTGAGTGGGCAAATGCATGGCAGATACAGGATAATGTGGATAAATGTGAGGTTATCCACTTTGGTGGCAAAAACGTTAAGGCAGAATATTATCTGAATGGTGGCAGATTAGGAAAAGGGGAGGTGCAACAAGACCTGGGTGTCATGGTACATCAGTCATTGAAAATTGGCATGCAGGTACAGCAGGCGGTGAAGAAGGCAAATGGTATGTTGGCCTTCATAGCTAAGGGATTTGAATATAGGAGCAGGGAGGTCTTACTGCAGTTGTACAGAGCCTTGGTGAGGCCTCACCTGGAATATTGTGTACAGTTTTGGTCTCCTAATCTAAGGAAGGACGTTCTTGCTATTGAGGGAGTGCAGCAAAGGTTCACCAGACTGATTCCCGGGATGGCAGGACTGACATATGAGGAGAGACTGGATCGACTGGGCCTGTATTCACTGGAGTTTAGAAGAATGAGAGGGGATCTCATAGAAACATATAAAGTTCTGACGGGACTGGACAGGTTAGATGCAGGAAGAATGTTCCCGATGTTGGGGAAGTCTAGAACCAGGGGTCACATTCTAAGGATAAGGGCTAAGCCATTTAGGACCAAGATGAGGAGAAACTTCTTCACAGAGAGTTGTTAACCTGTGGAATTCTCTACCGCAGAGAGTTGTTGATGCCAGTTCATTGGATATATTCAAGAGGGAGTTAGATATGGCCCTTATGGCTAAAGGGATCAAGGGGTATGGAGAGAAAGCAGGAAAGGGGTACTGAAGGAATGATCAACCATGATCTTGTTCAATGGTGGTGCAGGCTCAAAGGGCCGAATGGCCTACTCCTGCATCTATTTTCTATGTTTCTATGAAACGCAGCAGCCCCTTTGCGCACAGCAAGCTCAACGATAAACAGCTGGAGGGATGCTAAGCCACCCATTCAAGGTTCAGCCTTTATAATCACAGATAAAAAAGAAATATTGGAATTTCTATAGCACCTTTCACGACCACCGAACGTCCCAACACTCTTTACAGCCAATGAAGTAATTTTGGAGTGTAGTCACTGTTGTAATGTGGGAAACGCGGCAGCCAATATGCGCACAGCAAGCTCCCACAAACAGGAACGTGATTGTAACCATATAATCTGTTTTAGTGATGTTGATTGAAGGATAAATATTGGCCCAGGACACCGGGGATAGCTCTTCTTCGAAATAGTGCCATGGGATCTTTTACATCCACCTGGGAGAGCAGACGGGGCCTCGGTTTAACGCCTCATGCGAAATCCGAACTGAATATAAACATTTCATATTGCCAGCCCAGTGTTGGATGTGACTGGTTGGAGATGGGCTAGAGAATCATTATCAGCTTCTGACAGCTCACCCAGTGTAATGTATAAACTATAAACGCTGTCTTTAGTCAGGAATGTCCTACTCACAAGCCAAGACATTGAGCAAGAAATTCCTGCTGACTAACTTTGTCTGTTGACATCTGCAGTTTATACCCTGTCTTATCCCCGCAGGACTGGAACAATAATCAAATGAGCAACCAGATAATTGATGGAAGATTCCAATTGAAAATTCCCAAATTCAGAAAGTGTTTGCTACCTTGCTAAAAAAAAGAGGAAATCTTCACAAACACGTTATTCTGCGTTCCGAATGTAGATCTGCTTTTGGGACAATGCTTTGAATCAAACCGCTGACTTAATCAGGTTGTCCAAACCCTAAGTTAGTGGGATGATATCCAGATCCAAAGGCATCATCAGTCCAAGATCCCGCTGTCATAGAGACGCTCAGATAGATTACCTGATCAGTTATGTGGGGGCGTGACCCACAACACCTTGCATTTCTGTAGCACCTTCCATGTAGCAAAATGCCTCAACGCGCTTCACAGGAGCGCAATCAAACTTTGACATCGAGCCACATAAGGACAGGCAACCAAAAGCTTGGCCAAAGAGCTAACTTTTAAGGAGCAACTTAAAGGAGGAGAGAGAGTGGTAGAGAGGTTCAGGGGGCGAATTACAGAGCTTGGGGCCCAGGCAGTCGAAGGGACGGCCGTCGGTGGTGGGGCAAAGGAAATCGGGGGGGGTGCGGAAGAGTTGGAGGAAAGCAGAGATTTCGGAGGATTGTAGGATTGGAAGAGGTTACAGAGACAGGGCAAGGCCTTAGAGGGATTTGAAAACACGGATGAGAACTTTAAAATCGAGGTGTTGTTGGAAGGGGTGCCAATGTAGCTTGCTGTGTCTGTCTGTCTCTCTCTTATCCCTTTCTGCCTCTATCACTGTCCATTC